>NW_027192144.1:135431-281397 GCF_041956525.1 Rhizomucor pusillus | reverse complement strand
ATACTGGATTTTGAGGAAATATTGGCGCTACAGAAATCGAATTAACGTTGGACCACTGTAATCTACTGAAATTTGACGACTTACGCTTGCGATATTCGTGCAAGCCCGTAAGCAGAGCCAGCGCAAAAGGACGCCCCAGGTCGCATAGTACAAGAATTGATAAGCTATTGGCTTTAACGTAAAAGTAGCCTTGTATTTTCTTACCTCTCCTAAAAATTATAAAGTCAGTGCATATGTTTCATGTAGGCTTATCGATGGAAAACTTACATTCATCTAATGAAGATTGTATATCTGTCCCTTCGACAGAATCCTCCTGAGCATCATTGCCTAACATTTCAGCACTGTGAGTTTTGCTGAAAGATACATAACTGTGAAGTCCAATTATTACCAATGATGCCAGAGGAGTTGTTTGTACTCAGCATGTGTAAAGCGGCTGAATGTCTTGTACGGCTCGCCCGGCCCTATACAAAAGACATTTGGTATTCATGCATAAAGAAGCACCATGAACGGACCGCTTTTTCTTCTTGCCATCCTTTAGGATGGTTGCCCTGGGTCGCACAACAGGTCCTAGGCACCAACCGCAGGCTTGAGATGTTCTATATTCTGATGTCATGGCCACGACTGTGTGCAAATGGTGCTCTTTTCGTATCTTCTTGACCACTCCCTTCACGTGGCGTTTTAACCGTGCGTTTGTTCCTAAACCTTGGTCGCCGTTGAACATAATGGGAATAGACTTCTTCCCGGTTCCGCAAGCTTCTTTCACGTATGCCCTTTCACGGGAGCCTTCCTGCGAATACGCTTTTTTCAGGGCCAGCTCTTGACTCCATTTTGCTTGGTTTTCTGCTGAAGAGTTATAGAAATATTGTAGAGTATCACGGTGTTCATGAGATCGATCCACTCCAGATGCAGTCTTGACTTGTGCAGCCACGTCAGCGATTTCCCAGGTACCTCGAGGTACTCTTTTGCTCTTCATCAATTTGTTTTTCGTCTCTTTTTCTTCGTTCTGTTTGAATTTGTCATGATCTGCAACTATCTTTTTTAACTGTATGAATATTTGCAGCTGTTTCTCGCGAGATATGGTGCTTTTGTTGGAATTATCAGCTCTCAGTAACACTGTCTGGCTGCATTTTTTCCTGCGTGTCATAAGCTTTGCTGGAAAAGAAGATGATTCACGGAAAGAGAGTCTGATGGCGCCTGAAGCTTTATATTTTCATGCAGATAAAGAGTGAAACAACCGTCTTCCCTGGCATTTCCGGTCTTCTCTGCTTGGATAAGAGCCTGTTGTAATCATGCTTGGACATATGTACCTTTGAAATGAAAACAATATAGGCATAGATGTATGAGCCATATCTGATCAGCACACAGAGGTGGCATGTTGGCTCGTGAAGGGCATACGACCGTCAAATAAGGTTAATGGTACTTGGAAAGAATTGAGAAGTTACATTTAATACAGTGTACGTACCTCTTGATGGACATTATACAGCTTTATCATAAATCGATACATACAGTATATGCATAAATACCCTGGACGTTGATGGCAAAAGGTTGTTGCAAAGTTGCGTTGATCGCTTTTTGTTGCACGCAAAACCGTTTTTTAAAAGGCTCCAAATGCATTTCTAAGCGCAAAGCTGGGGACGCTTCTTATAACGATGTATCCGGCGATGACCATTTATCTCTATTTGTTTACAGTATTTCTTGACCAACGCAAAGTTCCCTCTGGCCAGGCGCAAATTGGGCTGCTATTGGCGCAAAATCAGTAAGAGCACAGCGCAAAACAATGTCTCCACTAATGGATGCTGTGACTTGGTGGAAAAGTCCCGGATGTACCTGAATGTGGCAAGTGGTCTTTGCGGGCTTCCAAAGGAATTTTTGCTGAAGGAGGGGGCCGGAATCAATAAGCCATTGAGTGTTTGGTATTGCACTCTGCGAACATAATGAACAGCATCAGACATTTAATGGCCCGCAGTGGCCTGTCAAGCACTCTTGCTATAGTAAGCAAAGGTAACGACAACCTTTAGACTACTGTGGACCGAAGAAGAACGCAGAATAGTCTCCTTAACCTTCCACCAAATTTGACAGCTCGGTACAGTACGAATGCCAATGCTGCCGCTGCCACCACCAACGCATCGAACATTAAAAACGTCATGGAGTATGTCAATGCACGACAATTGGAGCAAGCAGATCACGACGGACGAACACACTTGTTTTCGAAAAAGAATCCCAACGGCATTCGAGTTGGCCATACCCTGACTGTAGAGACGATCAGTGCAACCGGTGACAAGACGCCTGCTACTTTTACTGGTGTATGCGTTGCTATCCGACGAAACGGTATTAGCAGCTCGTTCACCCTGCGCAGCGTCCTTTTGCGTGTCGGCATTGAGCAACGATTCCCTATCTATTCGCCACTTGTGAAAAGCATCAAAGTCATTTCTACGGTTCCTCCAAAGAAGAAATAAATAATTTTAAAGTTGTACATAAAGATTGGAAAGAGTGAAGGAAAAGTTGACATTCTATACACGGGGAAATAGTAAAATATTCAAGTTACAAATGGATGTCATAGTTAATGAAAGAATGAGGTATAGTATGCAAGAGGTGGGGGTTGTGGAAAAGCAGGATATTGCGCGCCCATTTAGTTTTCATGGGATGCTTTCATGTCATCAGCTCCTGAAGACGTGAGCCAGGCAAAGGCTGCAACGAGCATGGCTGTGCCGATAACGTCGATGCTGGCAGTTCTAACGATGACGATATGCTTTGAATATCACGATGGATGAGATGTCAGTCAATATGACTTACAAGTAGGGAATGACATAATTGTCAGGGTCATAGCCTAACTTCCAGAATGCCAATGTCATCATTTTACCTATCTTCAAGCAGATCCAAGTCTAGTCCCAAACATGAATGTCAGTAATCAGATTGAAGTCTTGCAATGGATTTCGTACGTACACATAACATGGATACTACAAAGTAGACAAAGAAGAACCAAAAGTTGTATGTCAATTGGCCCATGCCAAAACCCCATATGATGAGCAGGAATACAAGTTGAACAGGTATATTCATGGCGAGTAACGTCAGCTCGACGACACGATAATTTTCAACCGTTTCGCTATGCAAGCAAGTACTGATACGGGATGCATAAATGGATCCAAGGTTGCCTGCAAGGCCGATCAATACAGGCGTAACCAATGCAACGCCTTTGAATTCCTCCACGTATTCCTCTAGCACAACACCTGCAAGGCTGTGTGGAGGAGGTTAAATATGCAATTGCAGACTGCAACATCGACTCAGTAAGTTACCTGGAAATAACCATGGCGACAAGGATAGGAGTCCACCCAGCAAACAGTAGATCCTTGACGTGCTTGTTCCGATGTACCATAAACCCAAACAAAGGCACAAACGATCCCATAATAATGAATACAACGGTGCTGAAAAGAGACTCTAAACATTTATGTCAGAATTTGTGTAATAGCATTGCCAGCTTGTTAGTGTAAACGAAACATACCCATATGTTTTTGGAGAACAACTGCGCAGCCGCCAAGCAGAATAAGGGTTATAATATCACCAGTAGAGGAAGCCATTGGGCAAGCAATGTTATCTACAGCATCAGAGACAGTTCAGTATCCCCCATATGAAATCAACTAGATTCTGATGTACCTGGATCTACGTTGAGGCGTCGACAGAGCAATATCAAACCGCACATAAAGACACCCAGTATGCCGCTAGACACGCAGGCCGATACCATAGCACTCGATGTCATATACATGCTCTCGTAGAAGCTTGTGCCGTTCCCTTTTTTCGTGACGATGCCTAGGGCAAATGAAGCGACGCCTGCAATGGCTCCAGATACGAGTGCCTGAACTTGCAACAAGGCCAAATTGCCGGTAATGAGCGAATGCCGCGTGGGAGCATGATCCAAGTCTCCCAGATTTGCCTGGTAATGCAAATATTTGTGTGAGCAAACAATCATCAGGCCATGGTTGCACAAGAATTTTACCGAAGTAGAAAACCGGGCAGCTAGATTCATTTCGAGATTGCCTTTAAGGTTTAGCAGAATTGGAAGCAAAATGAACAGCTCAGGAGTCTTGAGGAACACGTCCCATGCCTAGGTGTTGACAAGGTGCTTTTTGTTATTATTACATACGCATTTGCTAATTTTCCTCCTATCTCTCTTTTCCTCTCTTTCTCTCTCACACAGGGCCAGTCATTTATGGACATGTTTGTTTACCTGGAATTTGTCCATCAGCACACCAGCCAGGATGAGACCGATGACTGATACCACGAGCATAGGGAATGCCTGCAAGGGTAATGCAAAATATAGGTGTAACCAACGGTGAGATTTCGAGGCGCATATGGATATTTGAGCATAGGTATTCAAGAGGATATAAAAGACTCGAAGGATAAAGGGAATATCCATTTCGTATTGTTTCGAGGGAAGATCCGGGAGGGGGGGAAGCAAGAGAAAGGATTAAGAAAAAGGGGAAGTGTTTCGATAAAAAAAATTTGAAGGTTTCCGCCTTCGAGTGTATGCGAAGCAAGGAGGTAGCAAAGAAACATCGATTGGAGAAGGATGTCATGATAGACAAGTAGAGAAAGAAAAATGTCCAAAATCCAATCAAAATCTTACCTCCCGAGTCAAATGTGTAGCCGTGCGTTCCTGGGTTTTGGTGAGTTTCCTTTCGTGTTCGAGGCTGTCAAACGGCTCTTCCAACGAAGACGAGGATGAACCACGAGAGGCTGTTAATGGGTGGTGCTCAATATCAGAGTATCGACGCTCTAGTATAGCCGCTCGCTCCTCGGAAAAGCCAGATCTCGCGTGTTCACCATCGTCGTTGCCATCACGATCGTCCTTGTCGAGCTCGAATGAGTCTTTGGCTGTTCCTGATAGCTCTATATATTCGGCTCCATGACGTCTAGAGTCAGCCTGCATAAGGATACTACAAAACCAAATTGGAGTGGAAAGGGGAAGGAAGACGGATATTCGTTTTCACCGCGATTTGGTTTGGATTTTGGTCGCATTTTACAGTCGGCCAATGGCAACAAATGCCTCAAACCAGCCCTGTTTTAGTACCTTGTGCACACTTGAATATATATTCCAGGTACCCGCGGCATAAAAGAAACGTCTCACCAGAAAATGCAACCGAAGATTAATAGCATTCAGCAGTTCTTTCCTTTTACACACTGCCAGCATCATATATACCGGGAGTTTCCTAGCATCTCCCCTCGAACTTCGAGCCCGCCTCGCAAGCAGCTATCTGTCGATAAACTTTCGATCCGAGTGTCTAGATATACTTTGAGGATATCGAATACATGGCGTGAGTCTTCTGTAGGGCTCGTTTCCCAGTACCTGCATGCGAGCGTGTTGATTATCTGTAAATAAGGTAGCTAGTCGTGAAAATAAACTTCATTGTTGACATTACTTTGTAATATTTCGACCCAGATTCTCGAAATAAAAGCTTTTATAAGCTTTCAGCTTATGTATAAGGTATGCAGTTTTGAAGATAAAAGATTAGTTATAGAGGATACTATCGATTATCATCTTCCCAGTTCCTCTACTTGAGTGCGTTATTATCTCAAACCTTTACACAATTTCCAGTGAATTCCGCCTTTCGGTTCCTTTATCGATATATATTCTGCAGTTGCTTTAAATTCATCCTATTGCCCTTTGTTTTGCTTATGCATATATTGTTATCAGCAGATCTCAAATGCAAAATCCAGTAAATGAGCTGAATAAATTATATTTTCTAATGTGGGTTAGCGCGCGGTTCAACCGCGTCATTGCTGCAGATTTTTGTTAATCTCTATAGTCCATACAACCGGTGCAGTAGTCTTTATCTCTATAAGATCGTTGGCAAGCATGTTGGAGGTGCTAACCATGCCTCCAAAGGAGCATTCGTGATTTTCTGTGGAAAAAACCAGAAAGTTAAATTGGAACCCGAACTGCATAAGCTTACATACAATACTTGCCTAAATTCCATCGCAATCCTTTGGTTGTCAACACGGTTGGCGAACCAATAGGTATAATACCACACGTGGGACCTGCTAACAATTAATACATCTGCAGCTCAGCATACATTTAAATTGCTTATCAAACCTTCATAGTCAGGTTGGCAGTGGATATGATGCGAGCCCTGAAGAAAGATTGTCAAATATGGGTTTTCAAAAAAACGCTGTTGACGAGGAATGAAAAATGTGTCGTACCTTGTCCAAGAGCACAGTGACACTTTCATCGCTCACAAGGATAACCCGGCGCTCCAACTGATCTTTCATAGAATATAAAAGGTTGATGCTGGCCATTGTTTGGTCAAAACGGCCACCGAGAGCAGGCATGGCAACGATGTCAAACTAGGGTATTTAAGGGATTATTCATACATACGCCTGCCTTTGGACGCTTGACAGTCCTATAGACGTACCACCGCATCCAATTCTAATTCTTTTTCTTGTAGAAGATAGACACACTTCATAAAGTCCGTCGAATCCTGATCATCTATTTTCGTGATCGTCACATTCTAGGAGAGCCGGATCAGGAAGCTTTCTTTCCTCCGCAACCATACTTGCAAAGTTTTACCTTGCTTGCATAGAATTCCCGCACTTCAGGTCGCATGGAGTCCAAATCCCCTCTAATTTCATTCGGAAGGTATCTGCATTTGGCATGTGTAAACAGATATGCACGTTTTTCTAAAATGGAAGCGTACATAAACGTCTACGTGATACTTGCCGTTCCAATTTGTCTGGTTCGTCCTTAAAGGCGTCGTAGAGTCTATTGGAGCCACCATCTGCGCAAAACTTGAAGGCAGCTGAATTGGCAGCAATGGACGCGATATATGCGCGCATCGCAGATAAGTATAAGCTTGCTGCCCAGCAGTTTTATCTATCTTTTTCTTTCTCTCGCTCTCACCGTTCGACCACAACCTGTCAAAGAGCTTCTTCTGGCTTATTGGTTGGTTCAGAATAATAAGACAGAACTTCTTTGGCTTGGTGTCATTGGCCAAGATGTTAGATGGGCACCAATGAGTGATCAGGTTCATGGCGTGGTAAAAAAGATAGGCAGAGTACGGAACTTGGGCTTTTCCTGCATGAACAGTCTGAGATGCCGTGCGCTACTGACTTAATTTACAGTCACAATCAGCTCATTTCGTGTTCACCGGATCAATTGCGTATAATGCACCAGCGAGTCTCTTTAAAGTGATATATCTGAAACGATTGTGCTACTTCGTTGCCATAGCACTAGTTGATAATAGAGCAGAACATTCCTCAAGTTCCGAACTATAGCATTAGCCCTGGATTTTACTCTACTCGCTGACAGAAACATTTCTCCGCGCGAGCAATACTGAGCTACTATTTTCATCCACAGCATCGAGGCATATGGCCTATTAACAGAGTTTATAGATGTTGATAGGGAACGCTTTCCAAGCATAATGTTTTGGGTGATGCTTACAAAGGGCAAGGAAGCTCATTGACACAAGATGATAGGTAACATAATGCTAGTTCCTCACTGCAGAGCACCAGTCAGAAGGATCCATTCCTTAGGCCAACTGTAGGTGTCAAACAAACGGCGTAACACATTGTTTCTACCATTCTATAGGTTCTCATTCGTTTTCCTTATTCGCTTCTATTCCTCTATTCAGGAAGGACTTCCCTCTCGCAACCCATTCGGTATACCCTATGTATATGCGACATCAGATTATGGCTAGTGTATTGTCAGAATTTCTTCGTTGCTTAACCTCGCGCAGCAACTCACTGAGCAATCCTAGCTATCTATGGAGTTCTACGAGTTTGCGGTCGCTGCGGTAATGCACTACACCTGCAAAAAGTATCAATGCTGTCTTTGAATTTTTCTATGAAAATTGCTTCATGTGGCTGTCAATTAAGTATCGTCTTTAACCCAAAATGCCCAAGAGAAGAGTACGTACCTTTCGATTCTCGAAGCGAAAGAGTTGGATCGGCTAACAAGTATTACAGAGAAAGACTAGAACTCATGTCACGCCCAGCGAGGAGGAGTTGAGCAAGATCCCAAGGAGTTTTGTGATGCGATCCGGGATCGTTGGGAAGAATGTCACACAGCTTGTCCGGGATGTGCGCAAAATTATGGAACCTCACACAGCGGCAAACTTGAAGGTAAGCACGCTGTAGTATCACGTTGAGATAGAATAGTATGCTTAGGACATTGCTGCTTTAGGAACGACGGACGAACCGCTTAAAGGATTTTGTTGCCGTGGCTGGTGAACTTGGTGTCACTCACTTTCTTATATTCAGTCGAACAGAGACCAATACCAATCTCCGTATATGTCGTGTGCCACGTGGACCGACTCTGACGTTCCGAGTGATGGAGTATGCATTGGCAAAGGATTGTCTTGCGTTGCAGAAGACACCAAAAACGTCCAATCTTGACTACGTATCGAGCCCATTGCTGGTGCTCAACAATTTTAAGCAAGAAGGAAAGCAATTCAAACTCATCACGGCCATGCTCCAAAATATGTTCCCGGCTATCGATGTACAAACAGTGAGTTTAGACGCTGTTAATGAAAAAGCATTTTTGGCTTACAATTTGCACCCAGATGCAATTATCACAAACACGGCGAGTCTTACTTTTCAACTACAACGAAGATACAGACAGCATAGATGTGCGACATTACAGCATTGGCGTAAAGGCCACCGGCATCTCAAAATCAATCAAGCGGATTATCAATGCGGATCTGCCAGACTTGAGTAAATTCGATGATATCTCGGATTATATCCTTAGAGAGGCAGTTGTTTCCGAAAGCGATGTGGAGGATGGAGACGAATCGACGGTGACACTCGCACAAAACTATCACGGAAGAAATAACAGAAAGAACGAGCAGCGCGCAGTGCGGCTGCAGGAACTTGGTCCTCGCATGAAATTACAGCTTATCAAAGTGGAAAATGGATTGTGTGGGGGAGAAGTCTTGTATCACAAATTCGGTAGGTCTTGACTGTCTATACAGTTTCCATGAATTGGCATATCTTAAAATATCTTATATAGTCCACAGGACAAAGGCTGAGGAGCTTGAACAGAAACGGAAACGACAGAAACTCATGGAAGAAAAGGCTGAACGAAGAAGACAGCAGGAAGCAAACGTTGAGCGTAAAAAGAAAGAGAAAGAAGAGCACAGACTGCGTACCGGTGCTCAACCGAAAGCGGAAAGTAACAATGATAGCGCAGAGAGCGAAAAAGACGAAGACGAAGATAATGTGGAGCTTGATGAAGATGGAAAGTCTGAATCAGAGTATGAAAGCGAATAAAATCCCATTTTGGCATTTTTCCCACCATGTACTGCCCGCCTGTTAAAACAGCGGTCACGAATCTCGGCGGTGTTTACTTATACTTCCAGCATATTCCAAACTGACCTTTCACCTTCTTTTCCTCTGACGTTTCTCGAGTTTACCTGCACCCATGGTAACTATAGTGGAAGCATTCAAATAGTAGCGACTACGCTGCAATACTGAGATATAATGTGTGCATAGTCTGCTATCAGCAAAGTCAAGAACATTGTCCCTCTCCTCGACCGCGTTCTCGTTCAGCGCATCAAGCCCCAGGAGGTAAAAGCGAACAAACTTGGTTTCCAATACTATCAAGCGATCGATGAGTAACAAAAGACGTTTTCATCTATAGAAAACTGCTTCTGGTATCTTCATCCCTGAGAAGGCTCAGGAAACCTCCAACACTGGTCTTGTTATTGCCGTCGGCAAGGGTGCATTGGACAAGGATGGCAAGCACGTTCCTCTCCAAGTTGCTGCTGGTGACAAGGTCATCTTGCCTACCTTTGGTGGTAGCACTGTCAAGGTTCAAGGCGAGGTAATTGAATAAGAACGAGACTGGTTGAGCAAAGAACGACGAAACTCAATGGCATTTTACAGGAATACCTCTTGTTCCGTGACTCTGAACTTCTCGCCAAGGTCGAGGAAAACTAAAAATATATACAAAATGCATTCACGAATGATTCCTGTTGTACATTCTCTCTTTGTTTCGCTCATCAAAAGCAATAATCATTTATAGATTCTGTTTGCAGGCGCCGGTGGTATATGTATTGTATGTCTAATGAGGTTGTGTCTCGAATAGAGTGTGAGGAAGAGTGCAATTCACGGCTGGTCCCACAAATGACAGCCATGTTTTGATGTAATTTTGGGTGGACAGAGGGATCTGGATAGCTTGCATCAGCCTTTGGGTCTCACAAGGATGCAAGTACCAGCACGGCAATCCGGTTACTGGATGCTCCCCCTGGGTGATAGAGCCATGTATTCCAACGGGTGAAGTCCGAAGGTTGTTCTGGAACTCTCTGGAGACGAGATGTTTGTAAATTTCATCCAGCGTCATGACGGTACCTTCTAGAAAGAAAAGAAGCTCGGTTTCCAAGTTCTATCCATGCGTTGAATTTAGGTTGATATATTTACCACTCTTGTAAGCATTGAAGTATAGAACAGGAACCCGATATGTTGGGGAGTATATGATCGAGTACTCAACGTCGACGTAGCATCTTGACGACATGTCGACTGTTGCTGGGTCGCAATATTCTTGAACTGAATCTGATTCGTCCAAAACTGTGGGGGAAACAGCGTCGCTGTCGCTGCGCACTGATACTTTTGACGACAGAAACTGGTACCCCAGCTAAAAGGAAAAAAGTTAACATGTACCTTTAAGAAAAGTAAAGTACTGAACAACCGTGCCTTGTCATCTGTGTGAAGCGTCCATACGCAAGATGGCGATGCATGTGCGTGTACATCTTGAAGAAATGACTCGATCGCTGCGTGGAATTGCTGCCGAGTCGGAATACTCATTCGCGGTGGCAAAAAAAGATACACAGGCATGACTCATGGTCGTAGTTCGTCATATATTATTAAGAAGGCTTGGTAGAAAAAGAGTCATAAATTATGTACAGTATAATTAAATGTGCAGGAGGAGCATGAACAGGAGATGAGATGGAACAAGGAATAGGAAGCAAATGGGAATAGTAGAACGGAGAGCGCTCAAAAGAAGACCACTCTTTACTCGTCTACGAGAAAGTCCTCAAGGATAGATTGCGTAGCGTCCTGAACGCGTTCGTCGAATTCAACAGAGAGAATTTGTTCAATATCGGATAACCATGAGCTTAACCAGTTAGTCATTGCATCAGCCGCCTTGCTGTCGATCGGTGGGTGTGTAAAATCATGCTGCACAGTGCAGAGCAAGCTCTCTATTCGTGCCAAGTTCCTGCTCTGGTGTCTTTGTATCATCTGTCGCCTGCGGAATACAAAAGGGGTATCTAAATGTTGCTGTTGTTGTTGCTGCTGAAGCTGCCTGCGGTTGTCTTGCGCTGGTTCTCGTTCGTCGTCGGTTGTACTTTGAGCCAGGTCAGGACTATCCGGTAAAGATTGATCAATGATAGTGTCGGCAGCTTCGCGTGCGTTCACTATCAATCCGAGCTGTGCGCCCATGCGTTGGTTTAAAGAGAGGATATCTTTGGTCAATTCCGCGCTGGAAATCGTCCCACCACGTGAGATTGTGTCTCCAGGAGCCGGTAAGACGCCCGCCATATTGGATTCTACCAAAGGCCGGACCGAGGCGAGCAAGTTTACTCTTAGGAGATTCAGATGATCCTTCAGAGCATGCACGAATGAGCGGAGAACCGGTTGGTATGCATCTGCAAAAAAAACAAATAACGTTTGTATCTCTGCAAGCGGAAGCAGGATGCCGATCTTTAGTTACCTTGATGCACTGGCCGCAGACGAAAAATCGACATGAACGAGTACGGTGCTGATGCCATGACATCCTCCGTGAGTGTTGCCATAACTTGGTCTACGATATTTTCGTAATATTCGCTGAGGGTATTTGTCATGACAACGACGTCGACTGAAGGCGACAATGAAATCCGTGGAGAGTTATTATCAATATCTAGCAGCTGCTGTTCGCGCGATGCTCTGAAGATTTGTTGCTCATTGTTGGCGACAGCGTAGCAAAAGGAGCTGATGCCAGCGGCCGACAATAGCAGACAACGAGAAATACGCATCAGCTGTTTTGAAAGTGTAGAAGCAAAAGAGAGAGAAGGAAAGAAAGGAGAAAGTCGAAAGACAAAAAGAAGGAGAAGACAGTAAAATTTAAAGGGAGGCGCGAATGAGGAAAGAAATGTGTTTCTTCACAGGAGGTGCAGCATAAATACAAAGCTGTAGCGATCCGCGAAGAGAAGAGGGGTTTAAACCTGATCGACCTCGAGAGGAGCTAGCGAGTTGCACAAGCGAAGGATCCTGCTTCTCAGTTTTCACACCGCGGTGTTTAACACTGAAAATGGATTAACATCATATCACTGCCGTCATTGCTGCTGCTGCCGACGCCGCCGTTTGATATCTGTTACGATGCAATACAGGTACTTGGCAACCACTACTTGTTTTCCGCCCCTGTTCTCCTGATCACGCGTACTGTAAATAGATTTGCTCGCAAGACGATTTTCGCGCTGGTAGGCATATTCAACCAGCGTTAATGTGTGCTGTCAAATCAGAAAACCCAGACTTCCATAGAGAATATGGAATCTCTCCGCCAAGGAAACTAGTGATCGCAATTCCCTTCTTTCGGAAAAAAGACTCCAGTGTCCTATTTTACTTTTGGTACTTTTTGGAAAATTGCTTTCTTGTGGCAATTATTCTTCCAGTTCTAGCACGCTATTTTCCTAGTTTTAAGATCTATGTGATCGTGTTACGCAAATGTTCTCTCTCTCTTGCCATTGTGAAACGAAGTCATATGTATAATCACACAAACTTGGGACTCGCGGTGCACAGCAGCTCCTCCTGTTCATCATTCTAAGCTCAAAATGTTATTGGATGTGATAAACAAAGTTTAATGTATACCGAAATGAAACGAAAATTGTATGCAGAAAGCATATAATTCCATATTACAGCGTTGGAAGGGTGGTTGGTGCAACCCATAGAAATCAAACATTTCTTCCATACGACAACCTATCCTACCATTTACCTTCAAGCGACAACAGTTTCGCCAAGGAAAGCGGTCGATACTGTTAGTTTATTACCCCATTGAAATTGACGAGGGTGCATTGTCGTTCATACAAAACTTTTAACTTACGTATCACACTTAGTCATAACACTTTCCGTCATGTCAGAGATTTCATGCTTCCTTGTGGTAAATACTTGTGTGAGCTCAGTCCTTACTTTCATGAACTTAAAGTTGGGTCTTGCTTCGTACAGATAGGTAGTAGTCCTTTCGGACAGATAGTAACTGCGTATACATTGTAGTTGATGCAAAGGAGACCTAGAATGTGGTTTACAGCACAAAGGCACGCTTTCAAATCAATAATATTTATGAGAGGTCCATTTATGCTATCGGCAACTATAAAAGCAAGACAGGTTCTTTATAGCCCAATCTTTCTTCGTTCAAGTGCATATAATAAATCGGGAAGACCTTTGTATCGAACTGTTTGAGTGTCCCTATTCGCAAGCACTTTAAATGACGAAATTCTCTCCCATACTTGTTTTCGCCTTTTTCTACCTTTTTTCTCCATCTTTATCTATTCATGTGTATGGATCGATGTCAACTCCTTCATCTGCAACACGATTAGTCTATCCAACAGTGACCACTATCTGTCTGTCGGAAGCAAATCCCATTATTATTAATATCGTAATTAAATTAACATTGAGGCCTCTTTCTTACACTCTGCTATCTTATTGACCTACTACGTCGCCTGAAAACGTGCGCTTATATAGTAACGTATTTTCAACGGTCTTTATGATCATTCTCCACACTTTTTCAAACATATCGTTACAGGTTTAAGATAGGGCAACGCCGAGCGTTTCCAGTATCTCTCGACTGTAGCTATTCCAACAGTAACAGACCGATTCTTGACCAAATTGTTCCATCACTAAGCTTTGTTTTGAGAGCTTCCATATCCAAGGACGGTGGTTAGCTTGTTATATCGTAGCAGGCGATGTGCTTCCCTCTGTTTTAATAATGTAAAGACTCCTCAAGGCGATATATTCACAGTCGGATAATGGTAGGAACAGAAGTGCATAGTTGTTATGTTCCGCAACATAGTGACAATGGTGCTTGTAACGACATTTAATGTTTACGGAATATGAAAGGTGGTATGCATTGCATCTTGTAAATGGTTGCAAGAAGTCTCTAATTTTACGTAGCTTCACATCGTTTGCTGAGAATGATAAAGTTGCAAATATCGAGTTGCTCTCCATTGCGCAGGCCGTGAGTGTGTAAATTACATGAAATTGGTCTTTGTTTTTACTACGCTTCATCAGCTCCACCTCTCCTTCTCCGTTCCCGTTCTTCGATGGTGCGTTGTCTCTTTCGTTTCACTAGTTCGAACAGCGTCTTGCCATCTTGTGCCCGGGGATTCTCGCGCTCATTTACAAAGTATGCCAAAGTGCCCACAGTCAGGGAAAACACAATGTCGCCGGTTCTTTGTACATACCGTACCAGTCAGTTTCAACAGCAGCCAAAAGCAGTTGCTTTGTCCCCTCATTTATTACCGTGAGATCAAGTACTGATATCTTACTGGAGCAGTCATTATCCTGCGTGGCGAGAGAAAAGTAACCGTGTTGTGGTGACCACCAAGCTCTGCTCGCTTTGGCGCTCCGCTCTCAAGTTGGCTTGAGGCATCACTGCTTATCGATCAGTGCGCTGCTAGGGCCAACACACCAAAATGACACCAATCAACGAGACCTGTAGCATTCATCCACAAGGTTACTCTGTTTGTACCAGCTGGATAGTGGCTTTTGGGTTGTGTTCAGTCAATAACAGTAACAACAAAAGCCCCCTTTAGTTTTGCGACGATTTGCCCCTGCATCTTATTGCCACGACACAACAGTTCAATAAAATCACGGTCTCTTTTAGTTTGTAGTATTACCATTTACAACGCCTTTCTTTTCTGCTCCGCAAACTTTTCTGACGCTTTTTCATCTCCTGGGAAACCTTTCGCAACCAAGGAAGAGAAAACCCACACGGTATCCTGGGCTTCACCTGGACGCTGTTAGCTTGGCCTCCAAACTCTGCACTTTTAAGACCAAACCGAAGATATACTATCCTTTTAGAATAGTCAAACGCGGCATGAATGCTTACAGCCTTCCTCCTTCAAGTGTACAGCAGTTTGATGTAGAAGATACCATACAACAACGACTGTACCCTGATGGCAACCAATCAGGTACGTATTTATCAAACGACATCGTTTAAGTGCTCATGTGTTAACGAACGTTATCATGATGGAATCATAGGAATAAGCACGCACCATAAGCGAAAAAGTAATGCGGGGGACTGTGTTAACGGTGACAGATCCAATATAATCAACAAAGGTAAACATAAACCACCCCTGACTTGCTGGCCCGAGCCATACTAACAGTCTGTCTGCGATGCATGCAGACTTCCAGCAGGAGTCGCCCTCTATTGCAAAAAGCCCACTAGGAGACGACACCATACCTGCGGCCCGAGCGGGACAGCTTCCGAGTGCCTGGCACATGCTGTGTAACAAAAAAGTATGGTCCAATCAGGACGATCGTCAGCATAGCGATTTGCCACAACCAAAGCTGGCGTCAAACGACGAGCAACAGAGCACGAGCTCCTTAAGCTCTGGCGATACACAGCGATTTTCTGATCTCGATTCATACTCTACAATCGCAGATGAAGAGAGTGAGTTGCAAACTAACAGCAACCAACATAAACGCAGCGGTAAACGCCTAAGCAGATCATCTGACAATCAAAACAAACGTGCATCAAGTTTCACTTGCAATCGAAAAAATGCGGGTCCTGTCGGCAAGCACGACGGTTTTGGCCAAAAGCAAGAGCGTGACAGAGTGATAAAAACGGATGAAATCGCGCTTTTCATGCGATGTAAGACGCGCTACTCCAGGCCAGATTTCAAGCCCATCCCACCATCTCCGGGAGGATGGGATCAAGTGAAACCCGAACGTGTCATTGATTGGGGCCAAACTGCAGACGAATGCTCCTCCTACTTGTCCAAATATGAACGAACACACGACGTATCGCGCGCTAGCTGGCGCAATGTACCGTGGCTGCGTGATATAGATTCATCTTCAACAGCATCGACATCGCTGTCATCTTCTTCTGCCAACAACAGCGAAGCTGCAAACAAGCACGAAGATAAAACCAAGCAAACCACAACTCATGCATCATCCAAAGAAACCATTGCCGAAAAGAAATCGGACAAGCGTATTCGCCCTCCTCCATTGCTACCAGCGTTAAGTACAAAAGCCAACTCCAAACAAGATGCGGCGGCGAAAATCTTTGAACATGGTAAGAGCATGTGGCTGTGTTTATTTGAAGCTCGTATATGCAAAAGACTCATCAATGTATCGCAGAATTTGATGTTACGCAACGGCTGCCTAAAAGCGCAAACGATTCCATCAACAATCCATTAGCACACAACTCACAAGAAAACGGTCTAAATCTTCAGAATATTTGGCGTCAGGATAAGGATCGTTCATTTGACACACAGTCCTCCACGTACCGACGACTATCCACGGGCACAGACTATATTCAACGCACATATACACCTTGGACCGCGCCCATCATTCCTTCCACCAACAAGAATCATACAAAGGAATGGCTACCAAACACTACTTGTAAGCAAATTACAAACTTGAAATCCGTGTTGTCGTACTCAAATAACTTGTTTTCAGCAACAACAGCAACAGCATCTGTTCAACGTCAAGAATGGCCCTCCGGCTTCACGTTGTGGCCGCCTATTGCAACTAAACAGCAATGTACACAAACAGCTGCTGGCGCTCCTCCTGATCCTCGCTCTAACGACGTTCTCCACGGTGACGGCTGGAATTCTGCGGATCCAAACTCGACGCATCAGTGGGAAGACCGCTTCTCCAGTATCCTCAAGGTCGTCGACGATGATAGCTCTATGTCATCGATGCCACCAACTCCCACCGAAAGTGATATATGGCCTCAGCCACTGCGATCATATCCTGCACGCGATTTTAATAAGCGACGTTCAAGCACCATGGGAGCACAGCATCGACGTTGGACGCTTGGTAGCGGTCACGAAAGGAACAGTATCAACTTTGTCATGGCCAACACGCAGCTATTGCAAAATATTGTTCAAATTGGAAGCATCGGGTGCCGGCACTGCGGTTCAGGCGCACACTCCATTGCACGGGACTGTCCATTCATACCGACCGTTACTCCCCGCGAGGCGTGGTTGCAGCTAGTTCGCGCTGCAAACAGCGACAACATTCCTTTGTTCTTTGATGCATTAAACGCGTACTCCAAATGCTGCCCAACAGAAACGTTGCAAAGCGTAGCATGGAATCTACTCGAAATCGGATGCAGTCTCCATTTGGTCGCGATGGATATCGCACTCACAAGCACCACAATGCTCGTCGATCTTCAGGGCAAGTCTCAGCGCCGCTACACGGTATATGCCGCAACGTCCCCGATACAGTTCAACGGCGCATGGCAGTGTGCAATTCCTTGCTATCCATATGGGCGTAAGCCAGGACTGCCGCATTCATTCGAGCAAAATTTACAGAGACTAGCTGACGCCGGATTCCCGCGAGACTTGACGGATGTGGGTCAGTGCAAAGCTTGCAGGCAAAAAGGACATTGGGCCAAGGATTGCCCTAGTTTCTCGCAGCAACAACATTCTTTACCGCCTCCACCAGCAACAGCAGCAGTCTCGTCGACGTCGACGTCCCCGTGTATCTGGCAGCACCATCCGAGTATATGGTTGAACAATGCCGTGCCAGGAGAAAGAATGATTTCAGGCACTTTGAATGGCTCGAGCATGGACTACACAAACGGCACAAACTTCTCTAGCGATCAGTCCAATCCAATCATTACAAAACGACGCAGCATAACACAGTCCAACTCCAAAGAAGCCGCTCATCGTTTGTATTATAGTCTGAGTGACTACGTGCTAGTCGACGGTATATAGTATTGCTTATTATATGTATTGACATGATCCCCTCCTGGATGCACCGTTGTTTTCTTTTTTTCTTTTGTTGTTTCTTCTTGTTTCCTCTCTCTCTCTCTTTCTCTCCTCCCAATTTGATAAAAGATTATGGACTTTCTGTAGTCGAGCGTGTGTTGAATTTCATGCAAGCTGATTTCCATTTGCAAGTAAGAAAAGGGAAGTTCCGTACTTGAGTTCGCTCCAATGCCCCGATGATCTATGTTTACATCACGTTTGTTGATCGTTCACAAACATCAAATAAATTATTCAACAGGTGCATGAAATCACATGCATACCTAGCAGGTACGTAGCAGACATCTATTCTTGTTCAAGTGAAGGTAATAATAAAAACGGGCTGCATGTGTCCATCCAGCCGGAGTATGCATTTATTGTACCATTCAAGTTTTGCATGGCTCAATGCGCAAAATCCAGACATTTTTTGGCCTTGCCACATAGCCTATGTATCGCACCATCCTTTGGCAGCAAATGTTGTTTTTCCCATGTGAGCTCTTAAGCCTATCCCTCCTGGCTTACATATATCATTTGACTATGGAAAATTGTCTCTCGCGCACACTTGTAAAAAGCTCGCGGCTTCAACATGTTTAATGGCAATATGCCCTAGTATACACAGGCTTGCTCGTGAACAAACGACTTGAGGTAAACCTTAGAAGTACTAGCGCGTGCCAGCCAGCAGCAGCCAGGATGCAATATCTGGTAATATCCAGCGTCACAGAGACGAAAACTATTAGTACGCAAAAAGGAGTGACATTTCATTTGTCAGCGACGGCGCTCGGGAGGCTGCCGAAAATCGGTTTTCATTATGGGGAGAGAATTTTACTATTTTGGAAAGAGTTTTCGTTACGCGGGATGCAGTGTCCGAAACTAGGCACGGCATAAGCTAGAGCGGGAAACCGATTGTCTGCATTCTTTTTCTTCTTCTCCTTCTTCTTTGCCTTGTCTGTCCAGTGCAACGGCTATAGACCCACTTTTCCTTTTCATACTTTTCTATCACCTTAATGGCGGAACTGCCAGAGGCAGAGCAAAGCAATCGGCAACGATGCTCAGCAACCAGTTCTACTAGCGCTATGGCAGCAACAGGAGCAAAGATGTCGCAACCGCGCATCGAGCTCGGCCGAAACGCAGCAAAAAACATTGAGATTGCAGCACTTGCTATTCGGTCCACGTCGCAGACATCCTTGTTTCCTGAATTGACCGCGAACCGTTGTTATTCAGATTGGCGAAGAAGCAGCAGCAGCAGCAGCAGCGGTGGACCTCAATCTAGGCATGAAAAGCAGTTTCAGGGCGAGACTTCTCGATCTAACAGCGATGTGGCGCATCTGCTGAACACGACACGACTTGCATTGATGGCCGTGGAAGATTCAGTCGGCAAGACAAAAAAAGCACAGCGCAAATCCGTTACCTTCAACAATACGCCACTTGTGCATGAAATTGAATTTTTCGATGCATCGGCGACGCCCGAATCCGGCTCGCACATCGTAGATGATGTTGATGAAGTTTTCAGTGCTGGAAGCCTGCACGATGATGACGACAATGTTGATGAGAGCACTGCCAGCAGCAGTACCAGCAGCAGCGTCAGCCAGAGCGAGACTGGGGATGAGGATGAAGACACTGGTGACAGCGAGGACAAGACATGTAGCAATATTCCATGTGATGGACAGTCAGATGATTCCCGAAAGGAGGAGGGGAAAGAAATGGATAAGGAGGAGGAACAGCGTGGACCAGAAAATCCGCAAGCTGGCACAATCGAATCCTCTGAGCCAGAATCTGTTGTACGATCGACAGAATCACCTGCGAAAACTGTACGACACACGCAACAGATCGATTTACTCTGCTACCTTGAGCCCCAAAGACGAGCCAAAAACAAAGATATGCAGCGCAAAAATCGGATCTCACGAGATGTTGTACTGAATCAACTAGAAAAGCGGAAAAGCGCATCGTATACATGCCACGATGGGAATCTCCTGCCCTTGTCGACCTACTCTTCGAAGCACTTGTCTGCGTCGAGATCAAGTTCTTCTGTATCCATCGATGCACAAATCATGCAAGCCATTCTGAGGGCCAAAAGTTCAGCACTTTACGCTGCAGATACTTCATCGACGCACAGTCACGATCACGATCAGCAAGTGCAGAACCAGCAGCAACAAGAAGAAGAGCCACATATAGCCTTGAGCAATGGGTACAGTGACGATAATAATGACAACGAGTCTTCAGACGACGACTGCAAGCTTCATTCCGAAAATACTTCAGTACTTGATGATGCTATGCAGGATCAATACAGTAAAGATGATGGTTATCAGCTGCAGGAGGAGGAAGCGGATGAACCGGCAGCAGTGGAATCTGTAGTTACTATGCAACCACCACAACCTCCAAGGTTATCACTGAAAGCAAGCTTATCCGAATTCAGCACTGCCCTGATGACAGAGCTCGAACGAATATCATTCAAGGTAAGGAAACGCATACCATCGTGGCCCACAGCTTGTATACGACCGCTGTTTCTAACAACGTCATCTAATCTTGGCTTTCCCAGGATGGCAATGTCATTATCAATAACAGCAGCAACGATAATAAGGAGCGCAGGCATCTTTACAATGTCCAGGCGCGTGAGGACATGCTGGCGTATACAAGAGCACGTTCCGAGAAAGCAATCGGACTTGAAGAAAAGAGCGAAGAGCAATCTATCTCAAGCAGCGCGTGGCAAAACATTTCACATGCTGATTTTGTGAGTACTCAATCGGGAGCAAAAAGAATATGCAAACTTACAAAGTCCTTTATAGCCACGACCAAAATCACTGTCGGTACAACAAGGTAGATTGTATGTACGAATCATGTCAGCTAATAATCTCGACTTTCCTATCGACCCAAGTAATTTCATCACACGCTGTCATCCGCGAAAACATCCGTTTCTAAGCTTCCATCCATAGACAACAAATCTTTGATACGCTGCGTAGCCAGCGACGGCAGCGCTGAATATTACTCTGAATTCCGTCCGTTATATCACACTGTACATTTTAATCATGAATTTTGCATGTAAGTTTCACTGTTTATACTTGCCGAGCTGTAGGTACTAACAGATGTAAAAGTGACGTCCAAGCTAACACAGAATTTACAATTACATTACAACTCCAGCAGCCAGGTAGCATCTTGCAATCTAATCACTTGCAAAAGTTCTTCGCCGTGCGGAAGCGGCATCGCAAAAATAGCATACTGAGGTATATCAATGATTTCAATGGAGCCATTGCGCAGACACGCGTGGCATTTCATGATATCGAGAAAGAGTGCCGGTCCAAGCTATGCACGGCGTCCTTTGCGTTGGTGAACAGTTGGTACCGATATGCCCGCCAAGGACTCATTTCCAAACGTGACAAGGAGCTTCGTATACCAGAGAAGGCCGTCGGAAAGCTTATTGCACAACTCTTCTTTTTCCCTTCGTTGAAAAATACAAAGGTAAAGAGAGGTAACATCTTTTGGAAAAGTATTTCGGTATGCTGAGATGCGGATGTGCGTTCTGCTATCGTTGAAACATAGGCAACAGTGTTTCCGAGTAACTTGGATGCATGCGAGCAGGCACTCAACATTCGACGTTACTACAGTACTTGCTGGCAGTCTGGGTACATGTCACAACTGGGCGGCGATGTCCGGTTCTGGCGACGGCGGTTCTTTACGCTGCGAGGATGGCGACTTTTCTCATCAAGCGATGCCTCTAGCCGCCCGCGTGTCGTCATCGATTTATCACTTGCAGTCGTGTTGGCCACGCACAACCAGATCATTTTGCAGCAAGACAACGATCTGCGCTTGTCTTTGGAAGAATGCCTTGCGCCCACGTCTGTCAAGAATGGCTTTCGTATTGTATTCAACACGGGAGAAGTGATTGACTATTTCTGCGATACCGCAAAGGAGAAGGGTCGCTGGCTCGACGTTCTCAGGGTTGTCATTGAAAAAATCCCAGAGTGGCCGCAGTGGATGGAACGAGATGACGATGATGATATGTTTACGGATGACAATTCTCTCCAGCTTGCTACCACCTGACGCAAAAATTCTTGTATGAATATTTCTTTTGTCACCAGCAATCTTTGCGAAGCTCTTTTGTATTTTTCTCTGCCTGTTTTTATTCTTATTTATGGATGCCAAGTAGCCCAGTGTTTGTTTACATACTGTAATCACTTAAAATGGACCATGTCACGGATTAGTAAATCGTTTGTAATTTTCTTTTCACGCATAATCTTGTTCTCCTACATCTTGCAATAAACCTTTTCAAACCAATGATATCGCAAGCATGATGCAATAAGTTCAACATTGAAAAAAAAGTATAAAAGACGAGAGATTCACTCCATTTCCCGAGTAGTTCTTTACATCCTTTCCAGCTAAGAATGTCAGATCAAGGACAGCATCTTGAATCAGGCCCAATGTCCAGCCAACCAGGCTCACGTCCTCGAGAGGAAAACCAGCCTGATCGCCAAACTACAGGTAAATCCTTATTTTGCAGTTCATGCAAGCTTATTGATTATCTAAACTTTTGTCTCATCGTAGCTTTCATTGCTGCTTCGCGCAGAACCGACCGGTCCACTGAAGCTAAGCGAGAAAGCGCAGAGAAAGCGAGCAAGAAATACTCGGAAGGTAAGTGATATAAACTGGGTTTTGGGACTATTTTCTAACACTCGGATTCTTCAGAGACCGGTGAACCACTTTTAATCAATGAAGCCGGCGAAGCCGTCAAGCCTGAGCAAGTCAAGTAGTAATCAAGCATGTATCTCTTCTTGCACCTTTTTTGCTCTTGGCTTTTGTGATTTCAAAATATGGCTGTTATCCTTTTCGTAGCAAATAAAATCAAAGCACAATAGCTTTATTTACTATTTGATCTTGTCTGCATTGAAAGATGCCAAGAGGGGTGATAGCATGCTATCCACATCCTCGTAAGCAACGTTGCAACACATGGATATTAAACGCTTGTAATCTTGATATCGCTTTCCTGGCGATTGCGATTTCAAACGAATAAATTCTTCCTCGAGCTCCCTACGTTCTTCCTGTAAAGTAACCAGTTCCTCGGAAAGCTCATGCAAAGCTCTTTGATCTGCATCTGGCGATATATCTTGATTTTCCTTTGAAGTGCCTTGCTCTTCCTCCATCTGCAGTCGCGCTAGTTCTCGTTTTATGCTCTCTTCCAATTTCATCTTTTGTCCATATTTCATCAACTTTCGGAACCGTTGTTCCAGTTGATCCGCCATTGCTTCATTGTTCTCTAACGTCCGCGGTTCATAGCGTATTTGAGTAAGCAGTCGCTGTGCTTCCGTCAATCGCTTCCGTGCCAGTTCCAAGTCGATTTTCTTCTCCTTGACAGCCTGTTCCTTTTGTGTGAGATCACGTTCGTAGCTTCCGGCAAATCCATCGAATAACTGCGACACAGATGGTACTGGTGGCTCATTCTCCGTTATAGATTTTAGCAGAGAATCGATTTTTGATCGCAAACGGGCTCGCGCTGCATGTTCGCCAGTGCTCGTCGCAGAAATCGGTGAATCCACGTCATCGTGCGTTAATCGTCCTGCTCGCTCGACTTCGAGCAGATAATCCTGTGCCGTCATTCCCTCCTCGTTTGCAATTTCCGTGCTGGCTCCAGCATCGATCAACAGTCTTAAAAGCTTCTTATTGCCGATTCTGGCCGCAATTGTCAATGCAGTGTCGCCGAATACATCCTGTACGTTCAGCAGAGAAATTAACTCTGATCGATGTCTTGCCAGCTTTTCGATAAGGCACTCCATGTAATATCGAGACGCCTGCACTTTGCCTTTCCAGCTTGCTGTGGCTGCAATGTGGTGGAAAACTGTTTGATCCTTCTTGTCAATGTTAAATATTGTCTTTTGAAGCATATCCAGCAGCTGGAGGAATGTCTTCTTATCATAATTGTTCGTAAACAAGACACTGCGCATCAATGCCGTTTGACCCTTATAGTTTACGCGATATATATCGGCATTGAGATCGATCAATGCTTTTACTGTCTGCAAGTGACCCATCGCAGCGGCCCAATGAAGACTTGTATGACCTTCTTCGTCGATAATCACGTTCACATCCAGATCGCGAGGTGGATGCAAGAGTAACGGGGGTATCTCCACGTTGCCAGAAATGAAATGCTGCAGTAATGTTTGCGCATACGGCATACCACTGAACAGTTGAGAAGCGTCTCTGCTAACATCCTCTAAATTGCGTATCTGTCGCTTGGCTCGTTTGGGTGTTCTTTGGCCGGGATGCAATCGATCATCCGTTCCTGATCGGACCATAGGTGATGGCGACCGAGAGCTTGGTATCTCTGCTGCGCGTAAGGATGTGTCGCTTTCGAGCTCGTCATAGTGGGAAGAAGTTTCGATATCTGAACCTTCGAGATCATGTTTGGCTGCTCTCCGAATCCGTGTTTGAGGTGCTTTCCGGGGTCGATAAGTAGCAGCTGTGACATGTTTCGGCGCGATAGGTGGACTCTCTCCTCCGGGAACAAAATCCAACAATGGTTTTAACAAATCCTCAACATTGTATTGCTTGGCTAGTTCAACTCCTCTCTCGAACGGCACCCAAGTACCTATCGAGCGATAGTTTAAGTTAATTCCCCCAAATCATTCGGTACTTCAGCATTCAAGCTTACCCTGGTATTTTCCATATCCTCCTTGTATCTTTTCATGCTTTCCAGTTTGCACTTCACGCTCCAAAATACGCGTCCGTTGCGGTTTGTCGAAATCAGCAACTTTGAGGATTTGCGTGGCATTCAAATATGAATCAGCTCGCCGCCGCATGACAGCAACATCTTTGCAGAGCAATTCGTAGACTGGTACTCCAGAGTAAGTAGCCTTGTAAACTTGTCGTGTTTCGGACATGACTGAGGTGCACCAAACGCATGAAAGCTTGAGATAAAACTGTAGGGTATGAACCTATTTGGACTCCGCGCACAATTCGCTGCACAAATTGCTGCCATGGAGACCATTCAACAGGCATAAGCATAGCTTGAGAGAATAGGATGCGAACCATTTTCGTTGATGCCACAATATATGCAGATAAGTAATCTCAATGCAAAACTAATGTGTAGGAGCTGTTCGGATGAAATACATGATTTCATTGACAAAAAACTGTTTAAAAGGTTGGTCTCGTGGGGCACGATTATGCAAAGTTGTGGGCAAGCTTACCTTATAATGCAGTATGCAGATATAGGTGTTTGCAAACATCCTTCAGATGTATTTGTATGTAGAAGATAACCTCTTCGATTTTCAGTTGCACACTATGCGGACCGTCTTCGCTGTCATACATGTATGTATTATGCATGGTTCCCAAAGTAGCATAAGACCGTGGTTGTATTTTTTTTTTTTTTTGCTTCTGATATCTCAAGATACCATACAAGACTACTGAAACCATTAGGAGTATTTCTTCGTAGGAAGCATTTTATAAATCATGTCAGTATGATAGCATTTTGCATTAGTAGATAATAGTATTTACAGCCGAGCAGTTTACACAGCACGGGGTATATGGACAACTATGTGTATATGATAATATGTAAAAGTACAGTGTAGATGGTTATAAATCCTCCCCATCGTTCAGCAACACATCGTCTGCTTGCCAGACCTTGACGTGGCAAACTTCTGCAGGCACTCCAAAAGCAGCCAGTGTATCTATCCACAACTTCTGTGTTTCTGATAGTCTGTCACCCGGTCCCTTAACTTCCACAAACAGGCATTTTTTCTCTTCGTAGTTCCAGCAGCTATTCCATTCAATTAATGGAGCTAAATCGGAAAGTCAGATTGTTGATAACATACCAAAGATCAGGCATACCGCCACGTCTATGTCCGAACTCTTCTGCTAACAATTTACAAAGTGATGACAGCGCACAGGGACCAATGCACTGGCAAAGAAAGGCTCTTGTTTGAGGGGCGGGGAACACAGACAATGAAGGGTTACAGGCACCGACTTACCTCTGCAATCTCAAGCAAATCCTCTCGCTTGTATTGCCATTGTACACCGGCACAAAATGTCTCACGCGCTCTTTCCCTTTCATCCGTCTGCTTGATGATTTCTAGATGCTTCCCGCGTCCGATATCACTCAAGCGATCGTTAATCATACCGGCACGACCTATCAATGTTTGTTATTAGCAATAGCAAAATATCTGCGCAACCACGTGGACTACCTACCAACATAGAATGCATCAGTCCATAAGTCCATAGGTGCAGACTGGTATGGTGTCTCGAAGACGCCAGGCATCGGTGCAAAAATAACATCCCACATGAGTAGCATAAATAACATAGAAACTACACCACTTTCGGTATGTAAACTGAGATACATGAGCATCAAAATCGTCAATGTAATAACTAAAAGCTTACCTTTTGTATCCTTTTTTCTTGTAATACTGGATAGCAAGTTGCTCTACAGAGCACTCTGCACCATCATCACTTCTCCATACAGATTTGTAACCAATTGTCGCATCAGAAATTCTCTCCCCTAACATATCCTCGTTAGTTCTGAACTAATTAAGCTTTGACTATCAAGAGAAATTACCATAAATTACGTTCTCTTGCGGTTTCTTTAAGATCATGTACGAGAAATCATGCTGCTCACGCCGGGGCACAGCCAGATCCCGCTCAAGCTTTTGTATCCGCCATTGTAACCTATTAAGATATACTTTTGAAATGGTCAGTCCATACAACATGGAGAATAATGTCATCAAGTGATCATACTTTGGTGTACTTGCGGATCTTGGATGGCTTCGATGCAAGTAGCCAACGCTTTCTTTTTGCGCTCTCGCTCCGGTAATGATTTAAGGTGTAGCGATTGCACGAGCGCCAGTCGGTTGTACCATTCACCACGTTTACCGAGACGATATAAAGATTGATCCAGGAGTTTGCGCAGGATAATTGACTCTAGAGTATATTCTTGAAGTCTGGCCAATATTTGGGTTCCATGCTCTAACATATGCGTATACATCCAGCCAGCTTCAAACCGTCTTAAATAGTAAGGACGATCAATAGCTTCCTCTCGAGCATGATTGATTTGCTCTTCCCACACCCCAATATAGTTTTCAGCTAGCATCCAACATTCTTTGAGGAGATTTTCCTTGGATTCTCGCCCAGTAGCAAGCGCTTTAGCCACTTTGTCTTCAAAAGCCTGGTACACGTTATATGCTTTTTCGTATGCCAATAGTTCCTGCCGTGACATCCAGATACTCGTAGAACGCATAGTGACATATTCAGGATAATTGCGACGGTTGATACGAGCGAGTATAGCTGACGACATAGGATTCTCCGCGGATGTCGGATCATTCAATCGATAGTAAACCAGATGGAGTCTTGCAAATATCGCATGAATATTTTCTTTTATCATTACACAGTGTCCTGCAATACATGCTTAGCATCTTGTATGAAGAAAAACGATCTTTCTTTCTTCTTTCGAGAAGTTTAATTCATACCTACATAATCGAACACTGTACGTCGCCATCCATTCCTAGCCGGTGCTTTCAAAGCATTCACGTAATCCATCCTCTTTTGAAAATTAGCATGGACAACGGGATCGATCGTTCACTAGCTTACATTCTTTTTGAGCTCAACAGTGATCTGCTGTTCCTCTGCAAGTAACTTGAGCTCCTCAATCGTCAATAACGCTAAAGCATCTTCTATACTCTCTAGCGTCGTCGTGACAAGTCCATTATCGCAAAGCTCATCTGTAGAAGCATGGATATCGCTGACATGCCGATGATAATCCAGTTTCTCTAAGCGGTGCCATCGCTGCTTCCGCATCCATAATCGCACGAAGAGATGCTGTGCTTCAACTACCCGTTCACGGTTAGCTCTGGCATGCCACCGATGCTGTTTAACAACTTACCACTTAATGCCTTGTAAACATTGAATATTCTTATCTCATCTTTGGAGAATAAATGATCCTCTCCATCCAAGACAGTCGATAGCATCGTATTAAATTCATCAGTGTACATGGAGGTCGCAAACGTTGTTTCATTCGAAAGAGATGCTGCGGTGCCGTTCTCTCGATTAATCACATCATTTGAAATTGATGCTTGTCCTTTCTTATCCTCAGTAAGTCCTATACCATTATCTTGGCCATCGTTTCCCCCTGAGTTCTCTCGATGCTTTTCAGTAACTTTGTCGTTCAATTCATCCTCTTGAGAATTGGTAACGTCATTCAAATATGATCCAGCTTGCTGATCGGCGCTGCTTTCGTTAATCTTGCGTTCAAAGAAAAAGCTGATCTTCTTTTGCGAATTGCATTTTGTCGATTTGCGTGATCGTTTATTATTTGAACTTGTCTCGGCCTTGCTAATTCGCTTCGCATTCCCCATTGACAGAGAAGATCGGGAAGGCGATGAAAGGTACAGAGGCAATGCAGAGAAACACCGCGTGGGAGATCGACGGGTGACTATTCTCATACACATCATCAAATCCATTACACTGCAGTCATAAGCCGACCTCCAGTAACGTAGACATAAATGAGAGAACTATAAGATGAAAAACGAAGATAATCAATAAGTATTTCTTCAGATATAATGCCTATTTCACGCAACGTATTTCTATCGCTATATCGCTATCTTTGTGTTCTCAGGTTGGGATTTGATTAGTTAATTTACAGTATTTGCTAATTGTGCATAAGAAAGCTATTATTGACTTCTATGTAATACGCTCATTGCTTGCTTTCGAATTGTACTGTACACTTTTTCCCAAAAGTAATGTCGCATTTTGTGAAATTTAATACACCAAAACGACAAACTGCAGCGACATTTGGAAAAAGTGATATCCGTATGTAACCATGGTTTGTTACACATACCTGCAACTCTCTGTTGCATGATCTTCCTTTGCGACAGATAATCGCGTCAATTACAATGTCCATTGACGTGATGGGTATGCAAGTATGTCTACGTGTTTTTACGTCTTACATTGACAAGAGAAACATCAAACCGCTTTAACATATTATGGACATGATCCACCGGCTTGCCCAATCTCCCAAGCAAACTGTAACTCAATGCTACCCGATCGAGAGACAGCAAAGCGCTCCAAGATCGCAGGTGCCCTGAACAGCAGCCTAACTATTGCACTTGATCTCTTGCCCATCCCCCAAATAAATGGCAGCTCATGAAATGTCGCATACGGCAACAGCCTTACAGAAAAATGATCTCCGCGCAAAAGCGTCTTGTACCGTAGATACTTTTGCAGCGATGTCGTTATATTTGGTACATCTACGCATTAAATGCAGTGAAAAGCAATAACTATACCTTGATCTGTAACTTTGATAAAATAACTGTACATAGAGGCATTCTCCATCTGCATTGTTTGACACGTTGACGGCATTTTTATATATTAGAACTCAGGAATAGAAGCCATTGTCTTGCAGGTAATATGACTGGAATATTATCTTTTCCAGTGTTATCATTAACAGCATCAGCAGCAGAAGAAAAGTATGACTGACAAAGCTTAAAAAGCATAGATTGATTTAGTGACTACATCCAAAATCTTCTTCACTTAACGAATAAGGTGAACAGTAACAACAGCCATCATTTATCACATCTGTTTGAAATGATGGCCACATTTGTCAGTTCCACCGAGTCGGTGACTGTGAAGAAAAGAGATATCGAGAATGCATTTGAGGTGGGATCGTTATTATTCACCAGTGATAAGCATAGGAACAGTAAGTGCATAATTTTACGCATGCCTATACATAAATGTCTCGAAATTGTAGCCGAAGCTAAATATGTAAATATATTAGCTTGGCTATGGCCGATTCACCATTACTTAAAATGATAAGATGCTTAACACTTGTCATACTTGCTCTTATTCCCTTTGTGTTCTTTCGACAACTGACATCATATTCAGGAAATATCGTGGCACTGTGTTCAAGATATACATAAGAATAGATTGAACAACAGAGACATTGGATACGTAGATGGAAAGAATTGGTATCGGCTACAAATAAGCATGCGCTATCGCAAGCTTCTTGCGCTAAAAGCAATAATTGCTTTGTCAACTACATAGAGAGAATACTTGGATTAAACAGATATGATCGAGAGAAAGTCAGCGGGGATCCTAAGCAAGAAAAATCATGCTGGGTGAGGTTGATAGATCTTGTTCATGGCGTTCAAACGTCAATCAAGGCTGCAAGCATATCTTGCTTCGCAGTACGTAGAGTTCGATCCGGAGAATCCCTCGCAACGCTTGAATTCGCTTTACTCTGAATTCTCAAAAATCGCCACAGTTAATCCATATGCGTACAATCTGAACGTTGCGTATTGGCGGTCAGTGATTCTCGACTGTAATTTGCAAGGACTGCTAGGCTGCACCGACTACAAACTAGTTATACATGCGAACGATGTATCGGACGCATTTATGCGACCAGGACTTGGCAAACCGATATCTCTCGACTGTGTTCTGGTAAGACCCTAAATCGCATATTGAGGTTACTGCATGTTGCTTATCAGTGGATTGTTACACTGGCAGAAACAAATGCTACAAAACGGAGACATTATGAGAATGGAAGATTTTGCATATGCGTACACATCCCCTACAATGTCGTGGTTATCATGGATGTCGGGACGGTTTCGTAGATGGCTTCCTGGATCGGAGCAGCAGCTGTTCGTCGTGATGCCGACTGTAAAAGCTCTAGCCAGACAAATTATCGAGAGTCGAAACCGGCAGAAAATGGCTGGTCCGAGCGACCATCTGTATACATTCTCAGAGTTTCGTGAGAAATACGGGAGACTAGGCGAAACGGAAATGACCGACGGAGACTTGTGGTTACTGATCCGCTACATGACTGCAGAGTTCGGGGTGGCTGTAGCTGACCACGTCCAAGGATACGGAGCATCATATGTAGTATGTTATCAGACCTTGTCTTTTTTTTCATTGTTATTGTTTGTGACATCTAACTGCTTCTCGTAGGCCATAAAATTTCCAGAAAAGAGCGAGCTGGAAACGCGTCGGGCATATATCACGCAACAAGATAAAGCAATTATCAGTATCCGAACAACCTGCCATGCATTGCAAGTTCAAGTCGATCATCTTCAAGCTAAATCGGAGGAGTAGGTTGTCCTCTAAAGTATATCAACAGAGGTCGTATTAATTTTGTGTTCAATGTAGATTACTTGCAAGCTCTAAAGAGCATTACACTGGACGTCGGAAACCACAGGCACTGTATGCACTAAAACGAAAAAAAAATATCGAAGAGATCTTGGCCAGGCGGCTCAGATCCTTAGAAACCATGGAGACTATGTTGATGAAAATTGAAGCGTCTCAAAATGACTTGCAGGTAAAGAAACGTTCTTGGATGGGTTCCTCGATTTTCAATCCTAACGCCAGGATATATAGGTTGTTCAAGCATTCAATATGGGCGCTGATGCTCTTAGAAACATACTTCAAAAGGATGATTTATCAATTGCCATGGTCGATGAAGCTCTTCTCAAGGTTCAGCGAGCGTTCGAAGACCAAAGAGAAGTGGAAGATGCCATTGCTCAGAGAGTGGAAGAAACAAACCAATCTCAAGTGCCTCCAGACTTTGATGAGGAAGCTCTCACAAAAGAATTGGAGGATTTGGAAGCACAAGCAGGGAGTCCCCCATCTAACATACGAGAATCTTCACCTCCAATTCCAATGTCTGAGCCTCCACCACCCAGACAAGAGACCGTATCTGCTCCTCTACCTTCACAATCCGAATCTGAACTCGTTAGGCTCGATCAAATCGTCGCGTCTTTGCGGCAAGCTGGCCAGCCTCCAACGAAGATACCTTCATCAGGTTCCTCCTACAAGGATATGGAGCCTGCCATGTAAAAACAAAAATATATAATATACCTTTGTCTACAAATTGTGTTTATCGTAGCTACTGAATACATCCCAACAGTGGAATCACCTCTTTTTGAAGATTTCAGCAATGCAGACCAATAGATTGCATCTTATTAGCCTATTCAGCTTGCAGAGCGAAGGAGCAATTTTCATCCAAGGTATGAACTGCAAGTTACCATTATTAATTCTTGGTGTATTGTTGTTCTCGGCAGCAACGCTTGATATCTTAAACGGAAATGTCCGCACACGGCTGTCTCCCTTCCGAGATTATGCAGCTCCTTTAAGAATGGCAAGGAAGATCCATCGTAACCGGTCGACTAGATTGCAGGTCGCTAATCCACGAATAGGATATTCTTGCCGATGAACCGGTGTTTTACAAGAAAGGCGATTTGCCGCTCATACTCGGCGCACCTCACGGTGGTTGGCTAAAACCTGATGACATCCCAGACAGAAAGTCTGAGGATGCCTTGTTGAAAGGAGACATGTATACAAGATACGTGGCTGCTCACGTCGCAGAACAAGTCGCAGAGAATTTCGAGGGTCAATTTCCTTATTTAATCGTTTGCAATGTATCGAGACGCAAAGTCGATGTCAACCGGCCCTTCAATAAGGGTGCAGAGTCAGTCGCTGCACAAGAAGTTTGGAAGGTAGACACTCTCGATGGTGCACGCCTTTGACTCAGTTGCTTAGTTACACGCAAAATGTCTAGGAATATCACAGGGCTATTCAGATGGCTGTCAGAGAAGTACAAAGCCGCTTTGGCTATGGCCTTCTGCTAGATATACATGGTATCGCACGGGCAGAACAGCATGATCATTCTTTCTTTTATGTATGCTAACTGAGGGAATTTAGGGCATGGTCACAAACATGGAATGGTGGAACTAGGTTATCTGCTTTACAAGGATGAGCTGCAAGACTTGTCGGATGAGTCAGTGATACGCAACTCTTCTATTCAATCACTTGCACGACGAAACAGGGGTAACACTACTCCAAGCACGTTGTTACGCGGTAATGAATCGTTCGGCGACTTACTAAACAGTGGAGCCAATCTTGTCCTTGCCGTTCCTTCAAGCAAAGTCCCTTTCCCCGGCAAAAATGACTTGTATTTTCGAGGCGGCTACACGACTCAAAGATACCATAGTTCCTCGTCGCAACATGATGGACTCGATGTTATCCAAATCGAACTTCCACAGAAACTGCGATTCACATCAAAAGGTCGCGCACAAGCGATTGACAGTATATCCGAAGCAGCTACTCTTTTCTTGTATCGTTACTATCCACTGCAAGAACGTGCAAAGCTTTAGTCAGTAAATTTACAGTGCAGCGCGTATTAACAATACAAGCAACGCTTTTTGCCCGATGACAATCTGGAAACAAAACCATCATTGAACTGTCGTCTTTTGCCATCCGATTCAGACTTTTCACACTTTCCGCATTGATATAAGTGCTGAACTTTCTGGACTTAGAGATGATCTAGTTCTCAGCGATCTTGACAATTCCGAATATATCAATGCTGTTGGCAAGATTGCCCGCCTTGTACAAAGGAATTTTCTTGTCTGTTTACGATACGCAATGATGAATATTTCATCGTCAGCACGTCCTTGGCAGGAACCCATTGTGATGGCAGCAACCAAGTTTTCTCGATTTGTTTAGCGTATTTTTGTGCGACCGAAATTAGAAAGGAGGGAAGTGGAGGAGAACGAAATATTTCTTTTTTTTTGAGGAGAGAGGAAGGAAAAGGATGGAGAAATCGTCAGGTCTATACCTTGTTTGGTCCCAGGAAAAAGATGCTAACGTAGGAATCTCCTATCCGCCCATGCAACCTTTTGCAGAAAACGTCTTAGCAGCAGCAGACGCAATGTCAATAGCAATTATTCTTTTGTTCAAGCGGGGAGTACAACAGACTGAAATAAGAAAACGCTCAAACTCTTGTTCATCATCATCTCCTGTGTATTGTGAAACCAAATGTATGTATGACCATTCAACTTGTCTGATGCGTTTTTGCACCTCTGTGTTTGAAAAGAAACAGGCACGTCGCTTCTTTGCTCTTTCATGCGCACTTCTTTCCTTCCTTTTTCCTTCTTTTATTTAGCATGCCGAGGATATCTGCAACTATGTCTGACATTGTCGTCGAACAGTTAAAGATCCACGATCCCACGCGCCTTGAACATACTAGACGTTTCCCGGATCAGCGGTCATCTGGGCCTACCCGATCTATGCCAGGGGTTCGGCCAAAGACCCTTTCAGAGAAACGAAACCAACGACGCTACACCATTCACAGCCTTCATCACTTGAAAAGCGATCGCTTGCCGCCATCTCTGTCTCATACCCGAAGACTTTCAACAGACATGGATACATCGAAGCGGCAAAAATACGTGTTGGTCACGGGTGGCGCAGGATATATTGGGAGCCACACAGTCGTAGAACTACTTTTAGCTGGCTACGCTGTTGTAGTCATGGATAATATGTGTAATTCCCATTTGGGTAAGTCAAGAATTACGTTGTTGCCAGCTTCGTGATGCCAATCAATGTATAGAGGCTTTGCGGCGAGTGGAGCGGCTGGCTGGACGGCCTGTGGAGTTTGTAAAGGGGGACGTAACATGCATTTCTGATCTTGAACGAGTGTTTAAGCTCTACAACTTTTGGGCTGTGATTCACTTTGCAGCTATCAAAGTAAGAGAGAAAAGAATCATCTAGCATAAAAAAGGCAATACACCGCAGATCCCACTCAATCCTTTTTCCAATGACAGGCTGTGGGCGAATCAACGCGCATTCCTCTCGAATACTACTACAACAATGTCACTGGGTCGCTGCATTTATTACGTGTGATGGATCAATTCGGTGTCAAGAATTTTGTGTTTTCATCAAGCGCAACAGTCTACGGAGAACCGGAGAAGTGTCCCGTGGATGAAACTGCGCCTCTTGGTCCTGTAACTAATCCGTACGGACGAACAAAGTTGTTTGTAGAGGAGATACTCCGGGATCTATGTGCGTCCGATCCGGAATGGAACGTTTGCTTACTTCGGTAAATACACCCAACTGCTTCAGACAGCAGAAGAATCTCGGGTTCTGATCCCGTCGTGCTGTTAGATATTTCAATCCTGTGGGTGCACACCCCTCTGGCTTGATAGGCGAGCATCCACAAGGCATCCCAAACAATTTACTTCCTTACGTCATACGGGTGCTGCAAGGACGATTACCGCATGTACGTATCTTTGGCAACGACTACGACACGGTGGATGGCACTGGAGTTCGGGACTACATTCATGTCTGCGATCTGGCGAATGGACACGTAGCTGCGCTCCGAAAACTGAACGAAAAACCAGGATGTGTCGCCTATAATCTCGGTTCCGGTGTAGGCTACTCTGTAATGCAAATAGTGCAAGCCATGGAGCGAGTGACGAAACAAAAGATACCATATATGGTGCGTCGACGGATGTTTGTGTTGATGAAATTATCGATTACTTACATCCCAAAAGATTGTGGATAGGCGGCCAGGAGACGTAGCGGTCTGCACAGCAGATGCAACATTGGCAAATAAAGAGCTGGGCTGGCATCCAACGCGAAATATGGACGACATGTGCCAGGATATGTGGCGATGGACCCGACGTAACCCGTTAGGTTACGATGGCGAAATGAAAGACGAAGACGAGGACGATGAAGCTTAAAATCACTGTTTGTAAATACTCTCTCGCGCGCAAATTCTTCCTAAACTCATATTACTAGTATATCATGATTTCATACAGCATGTAATAATACATCATGGTTTATCCTGCATGGTCGTTATCATGACTTGCATACTAACAGTCTATAATTAAGATAGTAGGGTAAATTACAATTTATTCAAAGTGTATGGTGTCTAGAATGTCTTGCACAGAATCACAGTATTCTGTGTGACCATCAAGATGTAACTGGACATTCTCAATACGAGGAATATTCAATACAGGCTGCAGACCGGCAACTTGGGAATCCAAAGAGTGAAGACGATATACAAAGGCTATTGTAGTTTCACCGCATGGCAGATTAGCAAACTATCATAGCAGCAGGAGCTCTAGATTAGTTACCTAGCACCCAATCTTTGTCTGTGTAGCAGTTTACTATCCTTCCAGAAACGATTGACAGACAATTGAGCCAAGCTTCTGTCTCCTCGCATGATATAGGTGCTCCCATAAACACTACATTGTCTATCAGGCCATATTTGCCCCGAGAGTGTAGTTCTTGAATACAATGCCAAATGACTAGACAACCACAACTGTATCCAACCTGTATAATGTAACGAGTCAATCAACAGTTTCATTTTAGCGCTTGTCTGCTTCACTTGCCAAGCTGCAAGGTCTGTTTCCCTGCACGCGTTGTTCTAGGATATCCGCCAAGACTGTTTTGAGTGATAATCAGCCAATTGTGCTTTTAAAACGAGATAATATGCAAATATCGACATACCTACTCCTGCTCTACGGGAGCGATCAGCTGCTATCAACCAGGGATTGTCAATTACATCGGCAATTTTCAACAAGGTCGCTGGAAGCGCCATGGCAGCTTTGTGGAGTGTTTACGTATACTTTAGTGCCGTAAAAATTTTAATTCAACGTGTTTTGAACTTACCAAAGAAAGCATTTAGAGCAGTCTGCTTGGCGACCTCGAGACCAGCGTAGCGGAGAGCCTGATTCTTTACAAATTTGCGAAAAGCGATGCCTAGGTCTAAAAGTGCGTCGCTTTCGTATTGCAAACAGTAAATGTCATTGAAATTTTTAGCTTTGGAAAATCCTCGCTCCCAAGGTGTCTGATAGATATTCAATTAACTTTTGAATCTACGTATACAACTTATTCTCTCTTACCCGGAACTCATCCTTTTCATGCAGGTAGTAACCAGAAATACAGATAGTGCACTGGGCTCACCAAGTTAGCCACCTTGTCAACAAAAGCGTTTATTGAAAAATACCTGAAGAGTCGGTATAGGCGGCAAGTCTGCATCGGATAAGATCTGCTGGAATTGGAATTCTTGGAGACCTTGCATTCTTCTGTGCATCTTCCAACCTGGTCTGCGTTCAGGTACGTCTGCTCGGCTCAAAACAAGAATCCATTAACTTGACTTACCGGCCAAACCACCGCCTGATATATTCTAGATCAATGATCAAGATTCCCTATACTAGCTAACTCTTGAATTTACCTGTCAGACCGAAAAGACTGGTGACAAGAGCAACACCACCAGCGGTGGCGAAAAACGTCGCGCCTGTAATGCCTGCATAATCGTATCTTAGTCTACGTATTGCTCCATCTGCCGCTGGGAAACATACCAACTAATAAGGGAGCAAGCAAAGGTGCTGCCAAACCGCCGGTCAATGCTACAATGCAAAATACATTTAATGTTAGAAGAGAATGTGTTCCTTTGCAACCAGTTCATCTTGTCAGCTACCGATCAATGCACCGCCTCCCAGCACGCCAGCACCGGTTGCTAACCATCGCATCGCTTTTTTCTTGGTATTTGTTTCCGTCATCGCCTTCTTCGCTGACTGGTCCATGATAGCAGCACGATCCTCCAGATTTGGATCCTTTTCTTTCGAGTTTTCTTGGAGGGCAAAATACATTTGTTGCGCGATACTTCTTTCCACAGCTGCTACATCTGCCAGGTCGAGCTTCATCGTATAAGCGAGTTGGAACAAAAACTGACGCGCACGAGCATCGTAAACCATCGCAGTTGTCTTTGTGCTTTCGATGCTTTAATGTTCTTCCCTATCTTTGCTCACTATGGTATCCATCTGTTATTTACCTGTCTGCTCCCTGATGGTCCATATCCATTGCAACCGCCAAAAAGTCTACGAGGATATCAATGCGAATATCCCTGATCCTCGAAGTCACCACCTGTACTGCTTGGTCTGTCGATAACTGGCAAGTTGCTACGGAGTTACGATCCGCGTGTTAGTTTTAGGCTTGGCAACCGAATCTATAATCGAATCTCATTTTGTTGGCAAGTACCTAAATCGTTGAAAGTGACCTCGAGATAGGTATAGATTCGCTCCTGCCAAGGGCGACTCCAATCATGCGTGATCGTGGGATGTAGTCTGGACAGGGCAACATTTGCAAGTTGAGCAATGGCGAGCTTCTGCTCCTTGTCCCAGTTTCGAGCTTGCAGCTCTATGAGACTTTTGCTGTCTTCTGAAGACATGAGGAAAAAAAAGGAAAAGAAAGAAATGTGTATCTATTGCGTCTCTCCACGTTAAAAAATGTACAAGTTGATACCCACTATTCTAATTTATTCTTGCCACTACGTGCACTATTGACAAATACAGGTTACTAGACGTCGCGGAACTCTCCTTCTATTACTCTGCCAGAAGAAGTCGCGTTGTTGTCCTTTGACGTAATTGGGATGTGCTCGTCGGGGTGCCATCCGGGAGCGGATAGTCGGATATCTTGGAGCTGGATATTACCCTGATCATCGACGTCTGCAATTGCATGAACGCAGCAACTTCCCCCTCGAGGACCTTTGGACTGATCGTCTTCAGCCCAAAACTGCACTTCTATTTGCTGCATCGATTGTTTGTGACCATTGGCGATGGTGGTACGGCTTTCATGCGACGATGCGTGTGTCGGAAAGAACGTGACATCTTTAAGATGATCAATGTTGAAATGTTCTACGAGTGTGCGGCGCCCTTCTTCTGTCTGGGACCACGACATTATACGATCAATGGTCGCTTCGCGAACTTGGTCTGCTGCACGGTGGTTGCCCACTTGTTTCTCCAAAAGACTGAATAGACCCTCGCTTCCGCTGATAGCTCGCTTCGCAGCATCTGTCACGCCATTATTGTTGATCAGTTGCCACCACCGCGATGTGTGGCGCCACACTCGCCACGCTACCGTTGCTGCCGTGCCACCAAGAATGATCCAAAACACTGGACCGAGGAGGGCACCAATGACCGTGATGCCGGACACTGTGCCCAGCAAAGCCAGTCTTCTCTTGGCCTTACCGGCTGTTGCCAGATAGATGGGTATCTTCCACATGGAGAATGGGCGGACCGGCTGATGCAGACATGGCTGCTTATATGCTGTGATGCCCAACTGCGTAACCTTTGGGCGCGCATCCACACCAGCACCGAATCTCGGCAGCGATGCTGCACGATACAAAAGTGCGGTGCTGCTTGATCGTCTTAAAAGTGCTGATGCCGTCCTCGGCAGGTATATTGCAGCACGCTGTGGTAACAAATATGCCATCAAGAAACTAAGGAAGTCGAAAAATGGGAAAAAAGAAGAAATGAGAAGAAATCAGCAGAGCGGGGGTCTGCTTCGGAGACTTTGCAAGCCGTCACCCCTTCTTCCCTTTATTGCAAGTTCTGCTTGATATCCTCGTATAGCTTTTGAATCTCATTTTGCGGCTGCTTGCAAGGTTTCCAGGTAATTCCTAAACCTTGCTCTTTGTTGGGCTTTGGAATTACATGGAAATGGACGTGAGGAACAGCCTAAATCCAAAATATTTAGTATTCTTACCGTTACAGCTACTTGTCACCAATATCTACCTGATTCGCAAGTTTTCCATTGTTCTACCGAGATGTGAAGGAAGTTACTGTTGTTGCCTATTTAGAAAATGTAACGACGAAACTTACCTGGAGTACATTGTATTGCTCCAGTTTCGACGCGCTAGCGATGCGTTTGGCTATAGGAAGTATATCGGCTAGATATTCATCTGGTAATTGATGGAAGAATTCGGCGTGATCTACGAATAGCATATGTCAATGGCTGCGTGGCACGACGGATGCATTTGCTCCTACATTTGGGAATGACAAGCTATCCAGGTGAACGTGGTATCAGTCAAGCTGTGTAACAAACTTTGCATTGGGGTGGGTTGCTGACATACCGCGTGTCCCGGGCTCAAAGGATCGATGTCCATGAATGAATAACTTTGCAAGAACTCTACATTTTAGTCTCTTTAAATAAGCGAACTACTTTCTTGTAAATACCTTTTGTCGGTCTCGACCAGCTTCATGGACGGAATGTTGCCTCTGTCAAATTGTTTCGATTAGCGACGTGGGACTTTTTGAAATGAAGTTTCGGCTCGAAGCACTTGCTTGATGATTTTGCAAAAGATGCAATCGTCAGAAAAGTGTTGGATAGCCATTGTTGACTTTGTACGTTTGCTACAGAAGCTGCGAGAAAGAGCAGGTGTCAAAATGCGCGTGGTTGCAGACAAAGCCATGCATAAACTCAAATTCGAGTCAGTGACCTTTTTTTTCTTTTTTCCCTCGTACAAGAAAATTGCAATGGATATCTACATGAAAATCTAATGCTTTGCTAGAGACCAGTTGGCAGACTGTTTACGATAGAGGTAGGAAGGCCTCCTCCACTCAAGGCGGATGAGGCGAGTGCCGGTATATTGCTCAGATCAGGTATGCTCTGTAGCAGCGGTTGTGTTAAATAAGATTTTTTGGCAGCCCCTAGAATTACGTGACAGAACTTACGGTTTGATCGCAAGGCAAGTTAGCTGATTGTGATATGGTGACAGAAATAGGGATGCCAATGATCTTGAGGGTTGGTGTGACCTTGTAGTCTATGGTAACCTGCGAGCCGCTGCTGGATCCCGTCAGTCCACATTTTTTCACAAGGTCGAACAAGATGGCCTGCATAGTAGAGTCGGTGACATTGAGGCTGATGTGAAAAGGAAATAAGATTTCGGTGGTTGCCTTTGATGCAATTTCGACATTATCCTTTTCTCCAGTGCCAATGACATAGTCAGGATAACCAGGATAATAAGCCTGTAAATTGAGAGTAATTACTGGACTATCCACCCATTTCATTGTAGCTATTTTTTTCCAAAACTTGATTATCTTACATTGGCAACAATTTTATCGAACGTGATACCTTCCACGTTCTGATTATTAACGCTTATATCGAACGTGAAGCTAATATTGGCGGAGGTTCCAGACAAGCTAAAAGTAGGATCACCCTGAATACCTTTGAATTCCACCTCGGGGACTTTGAAGAGCGCGGCCAGCACGCCCACCGCTATTGCAAGTGCAACAATGATAAAAAACAGAATACAGCATAGCCACCGTAGCCAGCGCGGGAAACAAGTGCAGCATCCACAGCAGACCTTGTCGCAGCAAGACTGGCGTTCTTCTTTGTACTCTGTGTACAGCACAGGGCCGTCGTTGAGGTGTTGATAGCCATTGTTCTGTTTTTTCACGCCGTAGCCATCGTCTGTTGCAACCATTGGGCCGTCATGATAGTGTCCATCATCGTACGCCGGCATATGTTGCATAGCATACGAATTGTTGTAATAGTCATGATTATTATATTGTGGTGAATGTGGAGGTATCGGTGATGGATGATGAGAGTCGTATCCGCTGCTGCTGTTTTGATAATACGCCATGAAAAACTGAAGGAAAGAAGAGAAAGAGAAAAAGTACTGGAGCAAATCATTGTCGATCTCTTCTCCGTCTGTGTAACACTTAATATTGCGCTTGTACGATCCGGTAACAGGTATCACCAGCAAAACACGGGAACACAGCCAGATTGCAATCAGAGCCACGGATATGGGCTTGTTTGTTTTCTTTCCTTCAGGGCAGTAATTCGGCAATCAATCAAAAAGCTCCCGCGAAAGAAAAGGATATCTGAACAGCTTGGCTCATACACAAAGAAACAAATTGTCAGATTCTAAAACAGAATGGTAAATCTGACCGTCAAATATTCAGCACGGAGCAATTGGTTACTCGTACACAAGTAAAGATCAATTACTTGAATACTGAGCATTCCGGCCTCGTTGTGAGTATATGCACAATATGTAGATGAATCATTGCTCAGTAGTTGATTCGAATGAATACATTTTACAAGAGCTATCGCCGCAATGCAAAAGCCTTTCTATTTTCGTATCCATCAACTTTGCAAAGCCTTTCTAGTTCTTTTGAAGAGATGGTCGACGGCTTCGTTACAGGATTCTTTTTTGCTAAGCTCTTATAGCTATCTTAGTAGCTGACAGTAAGGTTTGCGTCCTCATTGAGCTGGACTAAACAAGCAAATAGCATTATTTATATAATGAAAGGACAAATGACAGTTATTTACAAAAAGGATGTGCATGATAAAGGTATTGTTTGCGGGACAAGGTATACAGATCAGAGCTGCGGAATGTTTTCACCAGAAAGAGCTTCTTGACCATACTCCATGAGTAATTTGAGTGTGTCCTTGAGACGTTTGACTTGTAACTTTTCCTTGTCTAGCTCAGTTTCCTTATCGCGCAGTGACACCTGCCAAGATCTGATCTGCTCCCTGAGGTCTCCAATTCTCGTCTGCAGTTGCTCTTTCTCCGTTGTCAAAAGGTTTGCCTCGTCTTCCAGTTTGCTCAAGTCACTCTCATAGGTACGTCTCAGCTTTTCTAGAGCTTCTGCTGTCCTCTCGCTTCGGACTTGTTCGTCACGTAGCTGAAGTTCCACCTGCCGCTGGAATTGCTCCAGTTCCTCTCGCTCTCTGCGTGCGTCCTCCAAATCTTCCTGGATCGCTTGCACCGTGCGTTCAAGATAGGTAATACGATCCTCACGCTCGCGTATCAGCGCTTTCGATCGCATCGCTTGTTCGGCATGTGCTTCCAGATCTGATATCTGTTCCTGAGCTTGTTCAAGTTGCTGCGTCAGAGCATTTTGTCTTGATTTGCTTTCAGCCACTTCTCGCTGCAGCCTAGACACCTCCGTTCTCTTCCGATCCAGTTCGTCGTTAACGTCAATAAGTTCCTGCTGCTGCTGTCCAAGATGTGCCGTAAGTTGTTGTATTTGAGACTCCAGCCGTCCACGTTCACTTTGCAGTGTCTTCAGCTTCTCCATATGCTCTCCCAGTGCATCTTCCAAGTGCGCTACTTTTGCCTCGTTCGATGAACTGCTTTCCTCGGCTTTCTCCTTGAGTCGTACGGCTTGCTCAAGTTCGCGTTCAAGCCTATTAATATAGTCACGTGCTTCTTCCAAGCGACGAGTAGCGTCTTTTAATGAAGATGACGATTCTGTCTGTCTTTTTTCCAAATAGGAAACATGTGCTTCACGTTCCTGAAGGATAGCTTGGAGGTGCTTCACTTCATCGGTCTTTGAATCCAAAAGAGCCTTTGACCGCAGCGCTTGCTCCAGTTTCAACTCTAATTGCTCTATTTGAGCCTTTAGTTCATCCACTTGGCGCGATGCATTTGTAAACGCAGAAACAGCATCGGCAGTCTCTTGTTTCAGCTTTGCATTTTCAGCAACTTTCTTGTTCAAAACTTCCTTGACTTCCAATGTCTCCTGCTTTTCTTGCCGTAGTTGTGACATCAGACGTTCGACTTGAATATCAGATCGTGAAATAGATGCTTCCAGATTATGGAGTTCCTTGGTCTTGTCAACGAGACGTTGCTCAGTACGTGCCAGTTTGTCTTCATAGGTGCGGAGACGATCTTGCAAGGAATTTACATCGTCGGATGCAGTGGCCTTTAGATGTTCCAAATTTGAGATTTTCATATCTCGTTCGACGAGTACTCGTTCTAAAACTTGCACATGCGCCGTTGTGTCCTCCAACATAGTTGAAAGTTCTTGCAGCTTACGCAAAAGCTCATCCTTTTCTTGGATTGTACGTTTTAGGCGAGCATTTTCTTCGTTCAGTTCGTGCCCAAGCAAACGAGCGTCATCGAGCTCTTTTTGCAACGTCTTAGACTCGTTCAATTCTGCTTTTGCCTTCGCTTCATATTCGTCCCTGAGAGCTGACATTTCATCCTCACAACGCCGTCGCATATCCTCCAGTTCTGATGCATATTGTTTTCTTACAGTATCCACTTCGCTTTGGCGCTGATTCTCCTCATCCTCCAAAGCTCGCTCGAGTCGTTGGATACGTCCAGCCTGTTCTTCCACAGTGATACTGTAATGTTCCATGCGTTCTTTAGTATCGTCATTTTTGCGAGCGAGTTGCGACCGTATGTCTGTTATTTCGCGATCCTTATTTTGCAGTTGATCCTGAAGGGAGTCAATCTCTCCTTGATATACCGTCAGTTGGCGCTTCATTTCGTTTTTCTCGCTGTCGTGCGTTCGTTGTAGAACGGTGATATTCGCTTTTAAATCATCAATCTGGTGATTCTTTTCTGCGATATCTGACTCCAGCTGATAAATGCGTTGCTGATGTGTACTACCATCTTGATCATATTTCGAGCGAATCTCCTCTAGTTCTCGTCCCTTATCTTGTAATTCTCGTTCTAGAGTTTCTATTTCTTCCTGGTTCTCTCGTAACCGCCTTCGAGCTTCGTCCATTTCTTCCCTATGTGCACGCCGCATTTCATCCAAAAGTTCCTGTTGTTCCTTTTCATGTCTAGATTGGACAATTGCTGATTCGAGATCGTCAATGTTGCCTAGCCGCTGGTATCTCGTAACCAGTTGCTTCAAGCGCTCCAACTCGTCCACGAGTGTTTGTATTCGGCGGTTGTGCGATCGATTTAATGCTTGCATTTTTTGCTCGAGTTCATCGCGTTGCAAAGCAAACTGAGATGCTCGACGCTCGGCATCCACGCCTTGAGCGAATATTACGGCCATTTGCGCTTTGGCCTCAGCAAGCACTGCCGCTAAGCGTTGTACCAATATCAGACAACAAAGCTTGGTATCTGCATAAATGTAAGCTTACCATTTGCTGTGGATTGGCCACTTTCTGACGAGGGCATAAAGAAAGGAAAAGAGAACCGCGTTTTGGGACGCGCCAGACTTTCGATAAGCGCGGAGCGGCCACTCACATAATGATTCTCTCTCCGGAATCAGCCAAAGGCGAGACACTGCTATGGCCTCGCACCCAAAAGAAATAGCACCCAAAGGAAGCAGAAAACCCTGTTATCTTCATATATCATAGAGATTCATAACAAAAATACAATCCATAGGAGCATATGTTTTATCGACAAGCAAAAAAAGCAGAAAGCAGAATGTTTAAATTTTTGGACATGTCAAAAACGTTGGACATGTAAAACTTCGTGTCAAAAGCGCAATGCTTACCCTTGACTTTTTGATTTCGCAGTCTTGCTTTTTTCTGGCCTTCTCTTTCCATTACGTTACCTGTGAAAAATGCCCATGCTTCATCTATTGCTTTACATTATGGAGGTAAGGGAACAACGCAAAAAATAATCACGTGGCAAGATACGAGATATTTCATGCTTTGCAGATGGTGCAACATGAAGAGAACCGCAGACAGCAGCAAGAGCGAGAAGGGACATTGATAGTACAAGAAGAAGGAGAAGGAGAGCGACCCGCTACCAGTGAAGAGCATCAAGCACTCATGGAGGCTATCCAGCACGAAATCATGCAAGAACTGCAGATGGAACTTTTGCGAGAGCACCTGCAGCTCCAACAGGTGCGGCGACCCTCACCCCCACCACCACCGCCAATGCAAACGAGACAAAGAAGACAGAGAAGAGGCGGCGGCGGAACTCGACGGCGGACTGGCGGCGTTGGCAGCCGAGAAGGAGACACGATGTCGCACAATGATCATACCCCTCACCTTGAAGATGACGAATAACAACGTCGCCTCCCTTCCTGATCGAATAGATTCAAAATATAATAGTATTATGCAAAGCTGTACCAGAAATATCTCTCAAATGACGAATATACATTGTGATTTGCGACAAATAACCTGCATTAATATGCCGGCATTCAAGCGACGAGAGAGGAGATATTCCTTTTTAATGCGTATGATCGATGATTTCTTGAAGGATATATTTACAAAAGACGTCTGTATGCTTGGAAAATTTGCTTGGAAGAGAAGAAATGCATGGTATAAATTAAAGGCGACCTTCTTTCTGCAACATGTCTGAATAGGAAAGTCATCTGTTTTAGCAGAACTGTTGTACATTTGTAAACGAAAATAGCTGTCCTGTACCTTGCCAAAGCTTTGTATCTACCGTCGTGTCCTCGATCGGACTAATGTCTGGTGAGGTTGGACTCCTAGCAATACATTCGTCAAGCAAAAGTAATACAAATCATCCACGATATTCTTGAAAGAACTTACATGCTATCCCGGTCCTCAGTGAAGAAACCATGTTCACCAGCCAGTGGTGTCACAGGAGTTGCCGGAGCAGAGTACAGTTCCATCAAGTTGAAAGGTCGTGAAAGGCGTTTCTGATCGACGACGATTGAAGGTACTGAAGCTTGGGTTAGGAACAGCACTCCCTCGAGCTACGACACTATTTGTCTCTTACCGTTGGGTATGGATTTGCGCAGTCGTTTGTTTTCAAGATGGCGCAAGAAAGCCTTCCGCAAAGCAATCGTTTCGATCATGCCTTTTACGCGATCAATTTTTATCAACGTCTGGACTGTTTCTTCCCTCTTACGGGTACTAAACAGTTCCTCCAATCTTTACAGAGAAAATGAGTGTTAGCAAGAATTTGTAACGTTTAAATAAAATAACTTACAAGAGGGCATTCTCTGGTATAATAAGTTTTCGTCTTGCGATTAATAAAAGCATTTGGTTGAATGATACACCTTTGGGACCTTCTATCAAGGCTGCCTCCTATATCGTGTGTTCAACATTGCTGCAATTACTGCTACGTGATGGATTTCTTACCCAAAAAAGCATGTTCAAGTCCACTTTGCGCTGGTGTATCGTTGCTTTATCGAGAGCGGCCAATCTCCGATTGAGAATATTGATATCAATCCTCACTTGGTATGGATCGTCCATGACTGTCGGACCATTCACGTTAAGCGCGCATTGAGAAGTTAGCTCTTTGTAAGAGAATTCTGGATCGTACAGCCTAGTTCTGAAGACACCACCGAGACGCTTGCGGAAGAGGATAAGTGCACAGAGTTTACCATTTGATCAGTTTAGAACGCTTACCCTCCAGAATGCAATGTAATCTTTGGGCTCTATGTACCCTGTTCTATCTCTGTCTATGTCAGCCCATACTTTCTTGAACGTAAATGATGGTTGGTTAAGGATTGTAGTAATCTAATCGTGATCATGCTATAGACATGATTCATGTGGATGGATATGAGTATATGCACAAAAAAAGGATATTTTCTGATCTCGTCGCGGTTGACTAGAGAAAAGTTGGAAGCGATTTGATACACGTAGGAGAAATTGTCGGATACCACGGCAACAAAAATCGCAACGAAAATGTACATGGAGATAATGTTGAACGATATGAACAAAAAGTAAGCCCAGCTGGTGGATCCACAATCAGAAAAGAGATAATCGTCCGCTTGAACACAGTTGGGATACTCGACTGCAAAGTCGTGCATCACAGTGTTCCATCCCTCTCTAACAAACATGCTCAGTATGGTTCATCTCGCTCGCTAGTTAGAAGATGCGCTGTACGTACCCGCTAGAGTATCGCACAAGGGATATCATTGTGTTGGCATAGTTCCTGAAATTGACATATTCAGTTGACGATTGCGTACCGTACTTTGTGAGGCCGAAAATCTCCATAAACATGATTGCGTATGTAGTCATGACGACAAACCAAACGGCAAAAACGTTAAGGATTTGATACGCAGAAGCACTGATGGTAGATTGTTTTAGCAAAGAAAGGATCTTTGAATGGCTTCACGTGACTTACGCGATAATTGTAAAAAGCTGATTCAAACTATCACTTCGCTGTACAAGCTTGAAGCAAATAGCCGTCATGAATAGTTTCTGAGCTTCAACGCTCATTTTTTGCACGTCGGTACCAAGAGCAGCTATAACTGTAATGGTGCTACCGGAAACTGCCACCAGGTCAAACAGATTCCAAAGGTTCCGTCGGAAAGATGCCCAACCGAGACCGAGTAGCTTGACAGTGATTTCTGTCCAGTATATAGCCAAAAATCCTAGGTAAGTGTACGCTGACAGAAAGTTAACGTATTGTTAGACTCGAGCTTCATCTGAGTAAATATTGGGGAAAACTTACTGCGTGCGATGGTGACAGTAGTAGTATCGAGATCGGACTCGGTACACAGGAACAAGATATTGAGAACGATGACCACTATCATAAACTTGTAGAAGCGGCCACGTTTTTCCACAACGAGATCGAAACATTTCTTGCGTATACCGCTGGATGGGACTTTCTTTGGTCGCTTTGCTGGACGCATCCGACTGAGCAGCTTCTTGAGATCCATCCATCGTCGTTGCTCGGCAGTCAAGTAAGCCGTTCCGTTGCGTCGTGAAAAGTTTTCGAGGACGACTCCCAAGAACAACGCAATTACAAGAATAGAGCCAATTAGGTTGTATACCATGAAGAATACACCTGCTAGCTGACTGGCGTCTTGCTTAGGAGCTTGGTCTTTGCCGACGATGGACATACTTGCAGCTTGGACATCAGTCCAGCCTTCGCCGCTTGTGATTTCCACCAGTAGCAAAAGCCCTTTAGCAAAGGAATCAAAGCTGTACACGTACGGATTGTCCCAGATTCGCGGCTGATATATTTCTGTATCGTCAGGCATAGGCGCATCAGTGCCCAGCATCGCTTCGTTGACACACAAAGACTTGTTAGTGATATCAGAAGAGTCGTCGTTGCAGCTATAAAAGAGGCCTTGGAAAACATTTTGGCCGTAAAGCGCGAACGGTATAATAATGCAGATACAAAGGCACGCTGCATCGGCAATGTAGGGTAGACCTTTCACCATGATAGCTGTAAACATTTCACGTGCAGGTCTCAATAAATTGATCAGTCGCAGAGCTCTGAGGGCCTTGAAAGCTCTAAATGCGCGTTCGAGTCCGGTGGAGGATGCAAAGCTGTTAAAGTTTGACAGATATAATGTAACAAGTACAAATAGATCGAGAATGTTCCAGCCGTTGAGCATGTACGCGTTGGGTGCTAGCAAGAAGCCATCTGCGATGATTTTGATGACAAATTCGATTGAAAATATAATAGTAAACGCCCAGTCGAGATGTTCGAATATCATTAGATGCGCTGGATCGTTTCTATGCTCGAATTGATAGACTGGAGAGTTGTAAATAGTCAGAATGACTGTCACGACAATCGAGCAGCTGATAAAACCGTAAAATATCCAGCTCGCTACGAGTGATGGTTGAGCACCAAAGAACCGCTCGCCTCGACTTGGTGGGACCAACAGCTGGCACCAGCGACGGATTCTGTTATTCACTGAAAATATATAAAGCGACTTATCATACGTTGGATGTGCTGCAATGAATTCTTGACGCAAAGCCTTCCTTTCTTCAAGGTTGTGAAGTGTCGCTTCGTCCATTCCCATGTGGGAACCTGAATGCATAGGATCAGCTGATGAAGAATGCAATAATATTTGCTGCAAAGATTGTTGTTCCCGTGCGCCCAGACGGTTGCCTTTGTCGAAAAACGTTTGAAATTGTTCCAATGGATTTTTGCTGTCTAGCGTCATGCTCTTCCGTGTGCCAGTAATGGGAAGCGGTTGTACGCTAGGCGTCGCCTTCCTCAGTAGAGCCTGAATCTTTGCTTTCCAGCCGCTCTGTGTTTGCAAATGCTGATGTCGTGCGATATCGCCGAGCAATGCTTTCCGCTCGTCATCCACCTGGGATGGACGCGTATGAAACATATATTCATTCGAATTGACAAAAGCACGCAGTTCACTTACCTCTTTCGTGGTAGTATCATCGACCATAAAGTCGCGGACTACGTCCTTTTTGGCTTGCCACACAAGGTTTGCAGGTATATTGACATTGAGACCTTTTGGATGAGGGCGGAAATAACGATAAATGTTCCATCGGCTAATAACCGGGTCTTCCTCCATGTCATGTTCCGTTCTTTTGACGTATTCTTCGAGCTGGCGTTTCTTTTTTTCTTCTTCAACAATTTCAAAGTTTTCCATAAGCACAGCAATAAACATGTTAACAAGCACGACTGCAAGGTGGAAAGAACTAGTTACACATACAATGGATATCTGTGTAAATTTTCTCTCTGTTACTTACAGTTCGAAAACAGGAACCAGAAAACCAGAAACAATGCATTGATTGCAACTGTTTTGGAAGGTACTCCTGCCTCCATAATGTCATACAGGACATCCGTCCAGTTTTCACCAGAAAATAACTATCAAGCGAGTTTTTCAGGTAAATAATATTGGCCTTAAGGTTAAGAGGGATGGACTTACCTGGTAGAGAGCTGCAAACGAGTTGTATATGGAGAAAAAGCGCATCTCATCCTCACTGTCGTTCAATAAGCCCTCAAAAAGCTGGTAAGACTGTGTATATCCGAAAAGGTAAATTAAACAGGCATAAAACGCATATGATTACCCTACACTGCTTACCATTATGGCAACAAGTAATGTAGCCAGTATGATAAAGAACATCAGATTAATAAGTCCCCAGACACTACCTAGCACGCGAGCCTATATCCGAACGTTAAAGTGACGCACGTATGTTTTCTGTTGCAAGACTTACGCTAAGAGTCCTCACTCGGGGGATGACAACAATGATCCGGTAGATACGCAGGACTTGGAAGACAGTAAGCCATGCATAGACGGCACGGTGATCGTGTATAGGAGGAATACGTATGGTACAAGTGACGACGGCAATAAACGTATCAGCTCGGTTTGACCTTTTCCCAAAGAACTTGCGCCATTGAGGCCACTCTGCCAGAAATCTCAGTATAATCTCGACAAGAAATGCGATAGAAAAATAAAGCTCGGCCGTGTCTATTAATGAATGTGAAAAGGGAACTTAGTTCACAATACACTGGAAACAGTCTGTCAATATGTACCAATTGCATTAAGCTGTTGAGGCGTCATATCGTTGTTTTTGAGGCCCATGACGATAAGATCGGCGGCAACTGCGATCACCCACAATGGGCGAGTGATACGGACTATATCGCGGAATAACGTTGATCGCCATCTATTGGTCTGAGCGAGTCTCTTGTGTCGAAATGCCCATCCTTCTCCTTCGTCGGCTAACACAGGCTTTGCCCTAATTTGTGTTTATAACAAAAAAAGGTGTAGTTGTTTAGACACCATTGTCATCTAGTTTAATGTGCATTGTTACCTTGAAGACATGAAAGCTGAGTGTTGCGCCGAATCTTCACGAACCTTTGCAAACATTTCGTTGATGACAGCCACGAATAAGTTAATGAGCCAAAAGTTCAAGACGATGACGATGACGATAAAGTATAAGGATGCAATCACGTATTCAGCATCCATCATATTGTACATCAAATCCGTCCATGATTGGTCTATCAAAATGCGGAAGTTAAGATATGCTCTGTATCTACTATTGCTTCCAAATATACACTTACTGCCAGCGATAATGACAACAATTAGCATAGAAGCAAAGATATTGTCAAAGCTTATTGTGTTTCCGTAAGGATTCTCCACTTCCTAAAGAGCAGCCGTATACGACTGCGTCAGTAACTCGTGACCAGGCAAATACAAACGTTGTATCTTACCTGGCACACTAAACCTTCAGGGCAAATAAACCCCTTGGCCCATGGCCCAGACTCGCCATCTTTGGATAAAAATGGCTGCACAACGCCGTTTTCCATGTATCCACCGCAATATTGTTGCATAATCTGTGTGTCCGTAGAATTATTTGGGTCTACACACGGTACGCATTAGGCCAACAATAAACAGGGGTCGACAGAATCTATTGCTTACTAGTCCACACGCATCGACGCAGAAAAGAGCCTTGAAAAGACTGTACGCCAACGATGCTATCAATTTGAAGATGAGTTTAAAATTCACTGCGTTGCTGTTTTCCTAATCCGCGGGATACTTGCGCAAATATGACAAAGAAGAATAACACAAACGATGAAACGGTGAGCACTAGCGGCCCTGCTTTCCTCAAACTTTGTAGTATAACACGGTTGCCGTCGGTGATGTTTAGCAACCGAACGAGGATCAATGCAGACAGGCACTTGAATACCAATATCCGTATAGTATCTCCGATAATTTCTACGCCGTTGCAGAGCAGTGCAAGATCGATCCAGTACGAACACACGGAGATAAAGTCGATGCGGTTCCAGCTATGGCGCATGAATGCGAGGGGTGGTGGTGGATCAGTCGGGTCCTTGGGAGTGAATAGAAATCCATAGACAATGATTCGGCAGATGACGCTTAGGCTGCAAGGCGATACCTCAGCAAAGAGTGGAATTCATAGTCATTGACCCAACTTACGTATAAAATATATATATTGCCAGCAATACAAACTGATCCCACGTCTGACCCCACTCCTGCGGCGGCTCGGGAGTGCTTGTTGTTCCCCATCCTACTGCTAACAGCACTGCTGCGTGCAAAGCAATCACCAACATCATGATCGTTTCAGTCCAGCTACATCATACAATTTGTTACCATCGACTTGTTCTCGGTCCTCTTTCGATCATGTCTCTCACCTCCATAAGATGATGCTTGCAAGTGCTTTCCGTAATTTGTTGTGGGGCCCAAATACGCCGCAGCTCTTGCCTGCAAGGTGTAAGCCCGGCTGTCTTTCAGATGCGACCTGCGGATCTGGGGTTGTGTTCTCTGCAGCATCATTCGAAGAAGATTGCTTGGGTGTCAGAGGTATTGCTTCCTCAGGACCCGCATCCTCCGTCACGCTGGGGATTGCTGGAAAAGGTGGTTGTGTATCTATAATGGGCACTCTGTCGTTCTGTACGTTAACGACTCGACGTGACACTTTGCGTATGACTGTAGCAACGCGATTGATCGACTGCCGGTTCTGAGCCTTATCTGTGGTAACACGCGCAGGTTCTGGAGCTGGCGGCATAGTGGTATTATTATTATTACCGCCATTATTGTTGTCATAATCGCTATCATTGTCGCCCGCCATGTGAGCAGTAAGCCGTGCTGTATCCGAGTACTCGACCGCATTTTCCTGCACGTCATATGTCGTAAACTGAGACGGAAAAACCGAGGATGCTAGCGAGTTTGCCCGTCGTTTGCTTGGTCTCGGTGTCGCTTCCTCCTGGAAAGCTGCTTCGAGCTCGTCAATCTGCACGGGTGGCGTAACATATGTCGTCCGAGTTCGTCTAACTCTGCTAGCTGTCGAAGGAGATCTCGCCGGGAACGTCAGGAATCCAGTCGAGGTGTCAGCGGATCCGACATTCCTGTAAGGATTATTGGACGATAACCGTGCCACGTTGCCAAAGGTTTCGTCGTCATCGGAATCCATTACTGCTCAAAACCGGTACATGAGGCGCTGGACAAGTTGCTCGACAGACTCAGGGACGGATGTGCAGATCAGAAACACAGCAGCCGCCTGCGCTACCCAAAATGGTAAAGACTTGGCATTTATCATTTTGGAAACCATCTTCGGATCGTTGACAACAGTCAGCCACTTTGTAGTAGTAACAAGATCAACTGTATTCTTCATATGCGCTCAAGGTATAGAAAACAGTAACACGGCTAAATCACCAGAATTTCTGATCTATTGGAAAAATAAATGAAGTATTTATTTCAGTCTGATGGATATAAAGGGTGATGAAGACAAGAATACTGGATGATAAGATAATGTGGCACGATATTTATATATTCTCGTATGCACCGTATTGCCCAAAGAACCCTCTGCAGAGGTGTCGGATAGCATTCTCATACATGTTGGGAGAATGGTCCATAAACATGGAGCGAGCAAACACGATTTCCGAGAAGCGCGCCGCAACGTCGTCGCACCGGCTTAGCTTGACCATGTGGGCACGCTTATGCTGAGACTTGGATGTGGCTGATGATTGTCCCTGCAGGACCGTATCGGTGCGCTGGACTAGCTGTGGTGTAGACTCGATCAAATACACTATGCTTGGCGGGTAAAGTTTGTCTGCCCGCATATCGGCTCGCATCGTCTTGATAAGTGCCCAAAACCACTGATCGTCTGCATCCGTATCATCCTGCTCCTTCTCGGCTTGCTTGTCATTCTTTCGATGGTAGCGCCCAACAATGCGCTTCAGAATATCGTCTGCAACGTCGCTGTCGTTGTATAAGCTTACAGCAACATTTTTGAAATCTTTGAGCAAACCAAGACTAAGACACGGAACAATGTCGTAGCCGTGGACTATGCTTGTGACAAGACCACGGCCGCAATATTCACTCAGTTCCAGGCACATAACGCAGGGTGGTCCATATGTGTAGCAATGGATCGGGCGTCCGGGCGGTAGGCCCGAGTCTCGAGAAGTAACAAACGGTACAGGGTCGCGTGTCAGCGCAGCCATCAGGACAGGGTCGTTCACCTGTGCAATGCTGTCGCGCTCCTCGCTCCACAGTAGACTCAACAGGCTAGCGACTCCAGCACCGAGAGAATGTCCGCATAAAACGAGGCCATAGCTGGGGTGCTCCTCCAGACCTTGGACGATTGCTTGGTACACACGCCCTTTCTGTCGCGACAGTAGCTGCGCAGCTTCCAACATGCCGGCGTGGGCTGTGTACTTTCGTCCGGCAATCTCAACTTGAGCATAGTCGCACGTTAAATCGGTCAAAACATCGCTTAATCCAAGCGTTCCTCTGCAAGTAAGCACCACAGCTTGTGCTGTGTGATCCACAGTCACATAATGTACAAGTGCATGCAATTGCGGATGCTGCACTGAAGTCAACGGAGATCTGTCGGTGTAGCTCGATAGCAGAATATCATCCACAGATACGCCTGTGTGGTGTGCGAAAGCATGATGATTTGGATGGTGAGAGTTGGGCAGCACAGAAGGGATATCTCCGATCCCAAGGATGCGCATAAACGACTCGCCATAGGCAGCGCTGGCATACCGCATAAAGTGGGCTATATTGTTAATAATGTGGCGGCGAGGGAAGTTTCGTGGATTGGGTTCCCTCTCAAGTGGAGAACGCGCTTTGCGTTTCTTTCGCGTGTTCGGTAGGGATGGTGATCGAACCAAACTTTTGCTGTGTCGCTCAATCTTTGTTGGACGAGATGACGGTGCCGTGTTTGAAGGCGATGCCTGTGGTCGTTGGGTATACGTAGTTGTAGTCAAAGTGCGTGAGATGCTCGATACGCTGGTAATCGAGTTTGAGCGGTTGCGAAAATTTGAAGATGATGAGGAAGGTGAAGCTGGATGTTGCAAGTAAATCGAAGGAACAGGTGGTGTCGGTGGAGAAGCAGATGATTTCTTTCTACTTGACTCGATGCCTTTTTGGAAAATATTGCTAACGCTCTTTTTTCGAGCACCTTTAAGTTTCAAGCGACTCCAAGAAGATTTGCGTTTGACAGCACGTTCTGGAAAAGCTTTGGTGGCTGCTTGCGGCGATGGAAGTGATGGAGGCGTGGAGGAGACTCGGGCTGCAGGGATTGATGAAGTCGGTGTTGTCGTCAAGGATGATGATGATGCTGATGGTTGCGGTGGTGGGCCTGGGGGGAGCGGCTTTGCTTCTCTGCCGATTTCAGCAGAGGTTGATCTCAGAGTGGTGGATGTGCTCGTCACCATAGTAATAGGTTCCGCATTCTCATCGTCGTCTTCTTCTCCCGAGCTCAAGTCTAAAGTTTCCATACTTCCATGATGTGCGGATCTACCAATCACGTCGCGCTCATATTTGACTTGACGTTCGACTTTCTTGCGAGACAGTTTCTTGGATACCGCCGATAGCATAATCTTGATTCCCTTTGTGGGTGTTTTGAAAGGCGCGAAAGAACGTCTGTCCTGGGAGCTGTATTTTTGACTGTCGGGATCTTCGTCTTGTTGATCCATAGTGTGTTTGATCCAGGCACCGGGTAAGGTTTTCTCAGAATCCTGCTGCTCATCAATTATGGCCATGAAAGATTCAGCGTCATCTTCATCGGAGCGCACTATGATGTATTTCGCTTTTGGCTGGTGATGTTCATCCTTTGTTGGATCAATCGGGCGAATACGCGTGGTGCGGATTGTTGTGCGTCGCGTGGACGTGGTAATTTCATACATTGGATATCGGAATGCTGGATCCTGAAACGATTGCGTTGCCAACGACAGCGCGCTGCCGTTGAGATCCTGATACTCTTCTCCTTTTGTAGATTGCCGGCCATCAGCGCCTAGTATTTCTTCAAGCTCATGGATCACGTCGGGCGCGTGCTCGTCGCCATCCTCGCTGTGCTGATGGTATTGAATCAAGGATTGTTCGTTTTTTTCCTCTTCCACCACAAGACCCTTCCACATGACCGTCGTTTTTATATACTCCATGGTGCGTTTATGTGTCACGTTCTGAAGCACAGCAAATGCCGTCATGGCTCGTGTGAGTCCGCTCAGGATCGCGATCTTGCCACTCTGTGCAAGCTCGAATTCAGGGTCGTTGATCAACTCATTGTGCACGAGTGTGATGATGGAGGCGATCGCGCGAGATGTTTCGTTTGATCCGAATATGCCATCAATTATTTGAACTGATTCGTCTGCTGCCTAATTCAGAGCAAGCGTCAGGACCAGACGGGCTGTGAAAAGCGCATGAGTGCAGGAGGAACCCATACTTGCCTTAATACCGGTTTGGATTGTCTGGGAGGTGAAGTGTAATCCTGATAAAGCAAAGAGTTCCGCCAAGGTAAACGTGTGATGAACCACGTAAATGCCCAAGTTTGTATATTTGTCAAGAATTTGCAAGAATGCTCCCTTTGATCTATATGCATATGTCAGTCGATATGCATCATCTTCAGATGGGACTCGTAAGTTTTACGTACTTTTCCGGCACATCAATTTGCTCTTCTCCGTAGGTGAGTGCATGGAGGCTTTTAGCAGTGGATATCGCATTGATGAGTGCTTGTCTCGAGAGCCCAAACCCAAAAATGGTGCTGTATTTTGCAGTTTCAAAAAGGATTTCTATGAACAGCGATGAACAACGGAGCGATAGTCTCGCTGCTAACGAGACAGCTGTGATAAAATTGGCAATGTTGGTTGGCAGCAGAGTCGCCGAGGCTGCCGCGTAAATCGCACTGCTGTATGGGACAACATCCGTAGTTGTAGAAGCAGGCATAACTTAGAATATATAGTGGAGGGGAAGCCAAAGAAAGAAGGAGAGAAAGGAGAAAGCGAGTGATACAGGCAAGTTCGTTCCAAGGTCATTAAAGATGATACGCTACTCCATATTTGTTTGTCAGCCGTGGCACAAAGGGACCAGCGCAAATGACGAATCCGGATATCGTGGGGATGACAAGTGTTTCGCATTGAATACGAATAGCATATGAGATTGGATGCTCTTAGAATTTGATAGAAACAGCCTAGTTGAGTGCGAAGAGTATATGACTATTATATTATTCCATTATTGTTATCACGTAACAGATTTCGAAACTTTTCCTGCTTCACGCAGATTGCATTTTCATATGCGACAGACATGCACCAAAGCAGTACCTGTGATGCCTTTCTTATTGAGTCTAGAAATAGCTTGCAGCATAAGTACATATTGATAACAGCATATAAAAAGCATTGTTACATCGAAGACTCTGGGGGTTCGGCGGTCTGTTTGTAGATTTTGCAAGAGGTACTTGCTTACGATTGAAAGTAGCATCATTCGTTCATAGCTAGGAGAATATCACAGCTTGTATCTGGACTGGTATACATAGATAATATATTGTAGCGAAAGAACTTGCTTCTGTATCAAATATTTGTGCATAAATCGCCACGACATCAATAGAGAACTCTTGGACATTCAGGTCTGGGTCCTCCAACCATGAGAAAAAGAAACATATTCGAAATTCGTTTGCGGTAGGCTACTGCTTTTATGGTAGCAGTTTGTGGATGATTGATAGCAGTCTTTACATTCAATCCAATCATGTCAATTCGATAACGTCTGTGTGTAGCAAGGAGGCACTGACTGGCTGTCCTCCAAAGTTTCGTAAAATCCAGACCACAATGAATTGACGCACGTGATAATGAATCTGCCAGAGTGCTGCGCACAGCGAAACAAACTCAAGCAATGAAGACTGAATATAGCATTCGCGGCGCATGCTGTTTGCACTCTTCGGTGTGAAGGAGTTATTCATTCCAACATTCAGACAAGCTCTAAAGTACTGTGTTTGCATGAAATTTTTATAAAACATGTACATATGACTTGCGACTCGTTCCTCTAACGTACAAACTAACAACCGACGAAGATCGTGTCATCTGCCGGAGCCTATGTCTGAGATCGAGATAGTGCATCAATAATGCTGTTTGTTTCAGTTTATTCATGCCCTTTGTATAACTCATCGTCATCAGAAGCAAATACGATATATTACTGAAGAAAAACGGAAAAAATTTACAATTGCTTGTGCATGAATACATATTATGTTGAATGCGAATTATTTTGTCTTTTTCTTCGTATGATTGAATGATTAGACATTTTGTGTGGCGGAGAGTGGCGTAAGGTGATACGGTGCGTCGGTCGCGGTAGTGAACAGCGGCAAAAGTGTCGGCGATGATGTGTACTCTAGTGTAATGTCCCTTTTGCAAACTGGGCACTGTAGCAACGAATCGATGCCGTTTAATACAATAAATAAATAAATAAGTAAATAAAATGCAAGCATCGAAGGTTTTTCCCTTACAAACTTCTTTTGCGTTGTCAGCCAGGCATCGACGCAGGTCGTGTGAAAAGTGTGTTGGCAGGGTAGCACCCTGAGTTCGTCGTCAGGCATGTATTCTTCGAGGCATATGACGCATTCTTCGCCTGCCGCTTGATCTTTCTCGCCCTGGAAGCGTCGGACCGTGAGTTTTGAAACAAGATGTGCAGGAGCCAAGTCCTGAATCCTTTTTTGTCGCTGCCGTATTCGGAATGACAGATACAGAAACAGTACCACGAGGCTCGGCGAAGCCAGCACAAGCACCGCCAAATGCAACAATGGCCTAAAATAAATCGCGTTTTTTTGCTCGCATCTTGAACTTTATGTTTGCCACATGATTACGGCCTTGCAACACATACCACGATAACCAGTCATCCATCTCCAAAAGCAGTACCATCGTAGGTGTGTCCACGAACGTCGAAAGATAACGTAAAGCTTGGTATTCGCGCTGAGCCAGGAATACGCTTGGAATCAGAATATCTGAAGTGTCACCTGTTCACCCGGTGCAGAATATACAGCAATTAGTCAGGAAAAACGCCATCAAATTTTGTATGTCATGCGGATAACAGGACGTGCTCAGCTTCCGCCAAACTTTTCTTACCTGGGGCATACATGGTCACCCAGCCCGAGTGCTCTGGGTCGCCAATGGCTACGGCTATGGCACCGCTCAATTGCATGTTTCTGACCTTGTCTGCAAACAAGCATCCGCCTCGTCGTATCAGCGCGATCCAATCCTCGGTAGGCGCTTTAACAACTTTGCAACCGGTCGGATCCCCGGCTGGTTCCATCAAGTATCCAATCTTGCCGTGGTTGCCTGACAATGGTGGCCCGAATGCTGCAAGTCTATCGGGAAAAGTTTCATTGGAAGTCTGCATGATACATGTGTGTAAGCAAATGCTTGTGGAATAGACCTGTCATTCATAATAAATGTATTACCAAGACCACAATGGCAGCTGCAGCCTGTGGCGGGGTTAAGAGCAGCAAGAGACTCGTGAAATACAGTAGCCTCGTCATGGTAGCCGCCAGCAGCTACGAGATAACAGAGAAAGGGGAAAAGAGAAGAGAGATGAAAACAGCAAGAAGAAAAGGCAATAAATGAAAAAAAAATGTCAAGAAAGGAAAATATAGCAACGAAAAGATGACACACCACACAAACATTCACTGAAACCGGGGGAATGTATTGACCCGTGTGCATCCCCGCAGGCGTTTGCACCCCTCCCCCAAACTTGCATCGCTTCTTGAGTTTTTTTACTTGTTTAGATCAGCCCAGGCATACATATCAGGAATAAGGAGACCATCAGACAACAGGCGAACGGACCAGCCAACAATTTTGCCGAGTCGGTCAAAATAATGAATCAATCTCTTTCTTTTTATGATCGCTTTTTAAGTAAGCAGTAGTCGCCCCATGCAAGGCCTCTGGAGCCTGGGACGAAGAAGGCTCGTGATAGCTGATTAGAATTCTCTGCATCTAAAAACGGTTCGCATGCAACAATTTCCCAATTCTTTGTATCCTTAATATATCCCGGTTCATGCGGCGATTGCGGCCGGAGCGGATAGTCGGCATCTACAAGGTAATCACACTTGTCGATATCAACCTGTAAACTCCCAGCTTTAGTCTCGTATGTACGTTACGTTTTGCTCCGAAAGCAACTTACGTAACCAAGAGGATCCGCCTTGTTGTAGCTATTGAAACCGATCTGGGCGTTGCGAGCACCTTCAAACTTCAATTGACGAGTGCGATATGCGTATTCCTGTCCTTTCTCTTCGTATTTCTTTGTTACAATATCTTCCGGAGTAAAAGGTTTTGGCAGCATGCCCTTGAAATCGCTTTCAATGAATTGCAAGCGAGCATCTCCAGGAAGGAAGTAGCTACCAGGGTACCGGAACCACTCCTTGCCAACGCAAACGTTGATTTCCGGCAGGGATGCGTCGTAAGGGTAGTTTTCTTGCAGATAGTTCAGATTGACGATCTGGTCTGGAGCACGCTCCTGCCATAGTCTGCCGTAGATGGTGATAGGGGCACGGTATCGTGTTGTCACAGCAACGATGCGCGATACAGAAATAAGTCCAAAGACGGCAAGTATCGCAAAGGAGATGTAACGAATAATGCTCGCTCGCACGATGACCTGCCGAAAATTGACCCAATCAGCAAATAGTTTATATTCCTCGATGTGATCTATACTTACGCTGGCGCCTAGCGACCTGGCAACGCGGCTAGTCCATCCTCGAATCAAAAAGATAGAAATTGCAGCATTGAGTGCGATGAATGGGTAAGCAACATACAAGAAGCGCTCTTCTTTGTGAGGCTGCAAGGTAAATATGCCAAACCAGATGTAAAATGGAATCAGCTTTAAGCCAAGAAGAATGTAAGGCCAGGCTGCGTCCCATTTGCTCGATCCAGGCACGCGTTCCCGATCAACGTACGAGGCGACGAGCTACATGCAGAAAATTTTGCATTTATACACATGGAAATACGTTTGGCTGTGTCCAGGATAGCACATACCACAAGCGGAGCTGAGCCCAGCGCGAACAAAAATAGAATGTTAAAGTTTAAGAATCCGTTCACAATGTAATAGTACCAAGGCTCAGTGCCAAAGATATCCGGTCCTTGTCCTTCACCTCCAAACACATTGTACAGTACAATGTTGAGTGGCACAAACAAGGGGCGGCGATAGAAGAACCAATCGATCAACACGATGGGTATCTAGCCATTCAGGGTCAGTTTTTGCAGTTCCTCATTTCCTAATTTCTCTCCTTCTCTTACCGAGATAACAGCACCAGAAAATGCAACAGCCTTGGCAAGTCGCATGAGACGCTGTACGCGCCAGTTGGCTGGTCGTACAAACTGCACGGCATGACCTTGTGCACTCATAACAGTTTCCCTTCCATACACCAACAGTTCCTCAATAAGAAAAGGAATGCCAATCGCACCGCTGAAAGGCCATCCGAGCAGCGATCCGAGTCCAAGCCAGAAAACAGCATAATTAGTACGCTTGTCGTTCATGTGAGTCGGAGGACGAAGGATGTATGAGTAAGCCATGAATGTACACCACATGGCAAAAGTCGACGGTAAGAACGCTGTTTGATATTTATCCATGTTAGAATAAATTCATAACCAGTAATGCAATCGAGATCACTTGCCTGTAGCCGCGTTGAACATGCCAGCGCTGAAAAATAAGGCAACGAAAACATAGCGTCCAACATGAGGATTGATTTCCTCTGTTATTGTTCGATAGAAGCGAGCTTCAACGAATGATGAGATAGCAGCAAATGCAATGCGAAGCAAGTAGAAAACTTGGAGCTAGAAGATGGGATGCACGTGCATTAGTCGCCAGCATCTCTACCTTTCTAATCATCGTATCTACCTTGTTGGTCGCCATGATGCTTGAAAACCACGCAGCAATGGTGTGTACAAGAATGTATGCCCAACTTCGAATACCAAACTCTGGAGAATATTCCCAAGTTTGCAATCCATATCCATGTTGTAGGTAATGCATAGGTTCCCAGTAATTAAATACTTCGTCGCAATCCTGAATAACACCATACAAGGCCGAGATACAGCGAACCATGAAAAATATGCGGAACGCCGACGAAAGGCTAAAGGTGAAGGTGCCCGCTTCTGTTAACAGATCGCGGGTGGCTCTACAAAGTTTGAGGCAAAAAGTTCCAGCGAAAACAAATGCATATAGATCTCGGGACGGATGCTTAATTACTTTGCCGATGAAGAAGGCACGCTCTGGTTCGCCTCGCATTTCTTGCTGGCTTTCTTGCTTGACCGCGAGCGTAGCTCTTGGGTGGCCGGCATACTTGAAGACGTAAAGTAGACGCGCGATCAAAAGGAAAAAGATATCCCGTCTGTCCCGGTCAACCACGTTTTTTCAAAGCGGAGCAAGAACGGCTTGCCCCCAGCTTGAATGCCGATCCCGTCAATTTTTGCGCGAGTGCTCCCCTCTGCTGGTGCCACCAACTGCTTCTGACGCCAACACCTGGAAATTTCCCTCTTGCATGGCAGCGTTCGGCACGTCACGGCAAATTCAAAGAAATGCTTGTTAAAGATATTCAATCTTTTAAGCAATGTCTATCACTATGTATCCATTAAACTAAAGTCTAGTAGACAATAATTAACGTATTCATTTGAAATGAGAGACCTGATACTTGTATAAAATGCCTTCCCCACGATACAATAAGCTTATTCTTATTTGGTTGCTAACAAGGGCAGATTTGTAGTTTGGATAGTTCTGAATGAGGCGGCCGGCGCAATAGCAGACGAAGTTCACAAACTCTATATACCACGTGCATTTAGGGCCGATTAGAATGTATGCGTCTATGCTAATTAGGTAGTAGAAAAGGCAACCTCCAGAAACCGGTGTTAGGTTATATTCCTCTCTCAGGGATTACAACCACTTTGCCGCAACGCGATCGATGCTTAGATGGCATAAGATGCTGTTATTCTTATGAAATAAAGCTAGCTAGGCACAAAGCGCTGGGATGCCACTATGCCGCGCTGAATCTGAATTGCCACGTGTCGTTTTATACTTTGTGGAGATGCTTCGTCTCCATCTTGCATTGCTACTCTGATGCCTTGACGGTGCTGACTCTTCACAAGTCATGTACCTTGGAAAATTGGAAAAGATCCATCTGATTCGTTTTGTGTTTGCTCAATGTTGACGTCTGTAGCTTTTTTCGATTCAAGCACAGATTGCCTGAATCAGAAATTCGAATTTCGCAGCGAGTTCTCCTGACACTGCTCCACCGTTCCCTGCCTATTTCTTTCTCTCCCTCTCTCTCTTTCTCACTTTATCCTCTCTTGCTCCCCATGACCTCCATTTACTTTGAGGACACTGAGAGCACAGGGGATCCCTCCGCAAACAAGTTCTGGTGTCGTCCTTCCGATAGCAGATCGTCTTCGTTCGACGACAACAATGTATTCATTGCGTTTGAAAGCGAAGGTACGACGTCGTCGTAACTCACTGAGGAATGTCGAAATTCTTAAACTTGTGCTAGTTGGTTCCATGTCCCAAAAGAGGGGATATGACGGAGGTCTGCTGCTAGGACAGCAGCAGTCAACTTCTGCGTCCAAACGAAGGCAGACGAAAATGCTTCTAGTTGCTCTCATTGAAACATTTTGTCGATTGTACGGCGACTCGCCACCAGACGCCAACCACAAGATATTCTTTTTGATCTGTCAGGCATTGCGCTCACTTGGAATTATCGACTCCGAGTTTGTCGACGAAATGGCAAGCGTGCGTTCAACGTTTCAGAGTGCATTTCAGCGTTTATTCTACACAGCAGTCCAGACAGTACGCGATCAAAACCTATTCCTCAGCCAAAAGAGACTGATCACATCGGCTGTGGGACTAGATGAAACAGCACCTCCATCTTCATCAACTTCGGTCGTGCCATCCGAATCAACAATGTCATCGTCACAAATATCATCCGAGCAGCTATTGTTCAATTTGTCGGTGCAAAACTCACGATATATGAACGATTTTATTGAAGTACACATGCTCGGCAAAGGAGGATTCGCCAGCGTCTGGAGAGCACGCAATAAATTGGACGGTATCGACTATGCTGTTAAGAAAGTACGATTGGGGCGAGATCTCGATACTGGAAAGCAAATGCCGTATGAAAAGATATTCCGAGAAATCAAGCATCTTGCAAGACTAGAGCATCACAATGTCGTCCGCTACTATTCTTCATGGTTGGAATATGCCACCGCAGCACAGAGTCATGGTGACTCAAAGTATACTGTTGATGAAACTACAGATCTACCCACGGTCATCGATGACGGCGACGAGTCTCTGGAACATTCGTCAAGCTTTCGATCTCAGGAGGGTGAATGGGTCCTCTATATCCAGATGCAGCTATGTCCAGGTACGTAACTCAAAACTTTAAGTATATTATTATATGCGTAGTAACCGATCGATCTCAAGCAACTCTGTACGACTATATCAAGTATCGTAACCAACGATGTCGAGACGGCCACAATGCTGTAGATCCAAAACGCAATATAGAAATATTTACCCAGATACTGGAAGGAGCTGCCTATATCCATCAACAAGGACTGATTCACCGCGATCTAAAGCCGACAAATATCTTCCTCAGTATGCCGACCAGCGAACACCAGCGTCGATCGAGTGCAGGCTCAGTTGCCCGACGACGCAGCAGATCAAGCAGCGTTTCTGTATCGTCTTTTGCATCATTTAAATGCAAACGAGGCCATCATGATATGTCGTTAGAATCGGTCACGAGTTCGAATGGCATTTGCGATTGTATGTGGGAAGAGCCCTGGATACCGAAAATCGGGGATTTTGGTCTCGCTGCAGCTCTAGCTATGGAGAATGATCCAAGTAATCTCCTGCTACATACTTCGTTACCGACATTGCCTGCACCTTCAACACAGTCCTCTGACGAAAGCGGTGTAAGCTTTTTGACTGCTACCAGTCCACGATCGTCTCCCCCATCTTCGAGAAGAAGCGATCGTCCTTCCTACCAGCGAACAAGGACAAGCGGTGTAGGCACCCGGACAGTAAGTATCAGCGACAAATTATTATGTACACTGTTTCCAAACGATTGTTAACAAATCGTTACGTTGCAGTATGCATCGCCTGAGCAAATGGCTAGAACACCCAATGCATACGATGAAAAGTCTGATATATATTCACTGGGTATTATATTCTTTGAACTCTACAAGCCATTTTCTACCGGCATGGAGCGTGCAGAGGAGCTCGAGGCATTAAAACAAGGGGTGTTCCCTGACGGCTTTGTTGAGCAATACCCCAAGGAGGTGGGATGATCATTTACATGTGTATTTGCGCACTGATTAGTAACCTGGTGACCAACAATCTAGTCTGCGCTTATACTGTGGATGATGGACAGAAATCCTGAGCATCGGCCGAGTGCTGCCGAGCTTCTGGAATTTGAGCTTTTTGCAGAAACCAAGGTATGATCAAAGCATGCATATTGAGTGTATTCTCCTAATTCCGGTATTAACATTCATGCCATCATAGGATGATACGTTTGCATCATTGCAGTCTGAGCTGCAAGCAAAGTCACTTGCTCTTGATAACAAGACGCTGGAAGTTGCTGCATTGCGGCAGCGCATGGAACAGCTGGAGCGCGAAAAGCAGCGAGAACTGGAAGCTATGCAGCGACGCTTGCAAGAAATGCAGCGGCAGCTCGAACAAGCTCACATTTCTCAATCGTCGTCGTCTTGTGCGACTGGCAATTTGTCGTAAACGTTCCATATCCACATATTATCTCCTCATATCAACAACCCATCTCCATTGTAAATATATGTTTTTCTGGTTTATATAAAGACTTTTGCATTCCTTGATTTGATACGTAAGTATTCGTTTTGTGTTGGATGATGAGAAAATCTGGAATGAAAACAATTTTATTGGGATGGTACTTGTTCTTCACGCATGAGGGGTACACGGAGGTAGAAATTGACTAGCAAGGCAGTGACAAGGCAAATGCAGAGAACGGTAGGGCCGTACAAATCATCGTATCGTAAAATATAGCGGCCTGTCCGCATTTGCCAAGCTCGAAGTTGGTATCTAAACAATGCATAGCTGGAAAAGGAGGCTTTTTAGTATCTGGCGTCGCTGACAAATATCTCGAAACTTACAAGCACAAAACAGACGACATAATGATGAAAACGGCGCCTATTATCCGAGAGATATGGTCGCCAGTGTTGAGCAGGTTGAGAGCAACGGTGAGTAACAGAGCACAGAACTGGAGCCAGGATATAAAAGTACGTTCGTTTGCAAAGAATGTTTTGGGCTCGGTCTTCTTCAACGGTACCATGCGCTGTGCCGGCCGTCTAGTAGCTTGCTCTTCATCCTGTTGCTTTTGCTTATTTCGAAACAATAGATGGCGTTTTGAAATGTCAAGCATATTTGCAGGATAAAACCGACTGAGCAAATCCCCGTTGCCGCTTGCAAATGACTTTTCTTTCTTTGCAGGTTTTTTCTCTTCGCTGCTGTCGAGTGTGATCGATACGTGCTGCTCTGATGGAGGAGGAGGCAAAAGCGAGCGGCGGTGGTGTCCATTGACGAGTGGCTGGAAGCTGAGAGACCGTGATAATCCGACACCCAGAGATGGGGACCGGCGGATGTCCTTGTCGAGTTCCTCGAGCCACCATGGCATCACCGGCACTCGGTCTGCATAAAGCTGTGATGCACCATGCAGATATTTTGAGAATCGAGGCACTTCATATACAAGATGACTGTTGAGTAGTTGATGCAGCCATTCAGGCACTTGTTGGCCTAGATGGCTCTGGATCTTGGTTTCTAAGACTGCGTATGGAAATCGATGGATATCACGCTCGTCGACGTTCCTGAACGGATAATCGATTCCTACATCCGTGCGACGCCAGCTAGGTCCCGCCCTCTGCTTGCCATCCAATGAATCCTCGCGCAGAAAAGTCATATTACAGTCAAGCGAGATACGCAGCCGTTGGTCACCCGGAATTTGGAACGCTGTGCGGTTGTAAAACACACGACACATGGGCGCCAAGTTTCTGTTCTGGATAGAGTGCTGCACTCCGCGTGCGACAAATTGTTGCTGGTCGATGGTCGACTCATCGGCTTTGCGGTCCCGGAGGTCGCGTCCAAGGTCCTCTGGAGTGTATCGACCTTTGCAAAAATCGTTAACTGAATGCTCCTTAAGCCTGAACCGATCTTTAACCGAGTGCCCGTTCAGCCAGGGTGCATGGTGTGTCTTGCGCTCGACGTATACATTCTTATTGTCAGTCCCGTACCATCTGAAACGGATGGCTTCTGCTCCTTCGCTACGCTCAAGTCGTTCGCTGTATAGATCAAACGATGGATTATCAAAGTAGACCGACGAAATGGCAGCATCTTCTGCCTGGTACTGTTTAGCTTTGTTGTACACATGCACTGGTAAATGGAAAAGGATTATGGATTTGACTTCGGTAATATTATCCGGATGCACCCAGTATTTCGCTGTTGCTCGCTCGAATGCCGTCTGCTCGTTGATCTCTTCTTCATTCTCGGTGCTGATCTTAGTGCGGGGTCGTCCCTGCAGCCGGCAAATATCATTTGCATCCGAGATGCATACAACGAGCTCGTCAAGTTTCTGCTGGAGCTTGTAAAGCGGCCATTTCGATAGCATTTGGACGTAGGCCGTCTTCAGGTCTCGGTGCGTGTAGCGATCATGCTTCTTGACCAATTTTTCGAAACCTTGGACGTTCAAGTGGTAGAATCGGGATACATCATTGACACAAAACAGAATATCGGTCAAGATATCGGCTGCTGCTTCGAAAGACAATGTATTTTTGATGGTTTCTTGACATTGTTCCAAGCGCTGTCGTTGCTCGGTGATCTTGTCGTCTACAAACTTGTAAACTTTCTCCAATTCTCGTTCGAATATCGCTGTAAATTCCTTCTCATCTCGATCACGCCAGCCATGATCCAATTGTTGATGCTTAAGTTGCAACTTGAGATCTGCATACTGGAGATAGGCGTGCCGCCACGGTTCGTGGATCTTGGCATCTAGCTCTGCGCCAAATTTCATCGCCTGCAAGGGAGTATTAAAAATTATATAAAATAGAGAAGGGGGAATTAATGATTAGATCGATGCTGAAAATGGAGAAGAGGAAAAAAACTTTGGCGCTCCATTTGGCCCTTTTCATACCTGCCTGCCCTTGGACAACGAGCGGTAACAGAAAAGAAGAAAAGGAATCGGAAGGAAAAGCGGCCGCTCTATGAAAAGTCATGTGTTTCTCTTATTTTCAATTCAACTAGATGTATGAGACAAGCAAAGAAGTATTGTTTTCTAATCAGTACCGTCCGATCGACTTTAAAGAAGTTTCTACATGACGAACGATGAGTTCAGTACATGGACACGTTTGGGAAAAAATAGAATGACAGAAAAAGACATGTGTATTTTTTATATATGTGAGTTTGAAAAGCCTTTTCTACGAAATCCTCTAGGATATTCTTGTAAAAAGAAGCATATGACAGGAAATAAAGAAGTTTGTGAAAAAACAATAGCTCGTATAATTACAAGAAGTGCGTATGTATATATTGTGTATGGGATTGTGTGTGTATGTTCGATTTCATTGGCGTCCGTGGGCAAAATTTTCCGAGTCCTGTATAGACCGCATCATCTCATCGAGCTGCTCCTCCACTGATATCTTCTTGCTTTCTCGCTGGTCGTTTTCGGCTGCATCTGCAATCATTTGTAATAAACTAGGTAATGTTTGTTGTGGTGCATAGTAAACGTCCGTGGTGGACAAGTCCTTGCGAGAAGTGATAGTCGAGATGTGCCGGGCTCTTCGAGGATCCATGGATAATGATGACGAATTCTGTTGCTGCTGCTGCTGTTGCTTTTTTTGTTGCTGGATCTGGCTATCGATCTGACGTCTTGGGGATCTTCGGGGGATCGGAGGAGGCGACGGTAATGGCTCGATATCTTCTTCCTCTACATACTGGAATGCCGATGTCTTTTTGTCCTGTATGTAGAAACTCTTGCGATTGCCTTCCTTCTTCACTATACCCCACTCTATAGTACCGTCTTCCATTTCTCGGACCTCGAGACCCTCCAGATCTGGGATCGAAGATCTGTAATAATCATACAGACTATCGTCGTCATAGTAGTGGTCGGCAGATGGCGTGGATGATGATGAGGATACCTGTACTTCATCCGGCTTTTTGGATGCAGCATTCTTTTCTTTCTCCTTACTTTGCAGATCCCGGATCCTTTGCAGCGATTCTGCCGGCAACGGCGGTGCTGCCTCAAATTTGCCTTGCTGCTGCTGCGATATAGTTTTCATAAAGTTGATTGAATCCGGTGGAACGTAGATGATAGTTCGGCGCACAACTCGGGATTTCGTGCGCTGTTTTCTAGATGCTGCACCTGTTTCCTCTTGCTCGTCTTGCATATTTACTGTTTTTGTTCGCCGAGGTTTTGTCGCTCTGGCCAGCAGATGCGAAATTAAATTTCCACCGGCAGTGCTCGATTCCATGTTTTCGTCCTTTTCTGTTCCTTTGTTGCTGTTGTTGTTGCTTTTAGCACCATTTTCCAATTTTGTCTGATCTTGGTCTTGACACTGATGCTGCTCGCTTTTCTGTTGCTGCTTGCTGGCATGCTTCATGACAGCCATGGCTGCGGGAGATAATTTGTTGCCGCCTCCTTCTTCTTGATCACGCTTCTGTTGTCGCTGCTGTTGTTGCTGACTGTGCCTGTAATGTCCAGCATTGCTCAGGTTGCGCACGAGTCCGCGAAGTGACGTTTGTGATCTGCTAGCTTGTCTAAGACTGCCAAATAAACCGATTCCTCGGCTTCGACTCGAAGTCGGCTTGGGCGACCGCTGCTCGTTTCGAGGTGTCGATGTTGATGGAGAGACGTCGTTTTCTGCGATGGTTTCCATTGGCATCCCTGTCGATCGTTTCATATGCTGCTGGACCTCTTCCTCGTTGACATCTTCCACGAGTGTCTTCTCTTGCGCTATCAGCCGGATATCATCCATGGACATCGATTTACGTACTTGCTTTCTTCTTTCTGTCTCTTGGGTTGAGGTCCGGGAGGAGCTGGCAGATGGCCGACTGAAAGGCGGCCAATGCGGTGCGTTAGGTGCCTTTGCGGATGAAACGCTAACTGAATTTGTAGCGTTCTTCCTGGTTCCTGGATGCAGGTCCGTCGAATTGGAACGAGTTAACTTTTGCAGCAAAAGGGATGGCTTCTTATCTAGTGGCCGTGGAGGGACGCTACTTGATTGCGAAGTGGCTGGCAACGGCGATGAAGGTAATGCTGGAGGCGTTTCTGTAGCAGTTGGTTTCGGCATCATCGTTGTCATTTTGTCCTTTTCTGCATTGACATCAACGTCAGCTGCTCCTTTCTTGTTGTTATTTTCGGCCATCATCGTTTTTCGCTTTTCGACAAGTCGCATCAGTTCACGCTCGTCATCTTCCGTCAGCTCAATGTTATTCTGACGCAATTGCATGACAGACAGCCGATTTTCGTGCAAATGGCGCGCAAATGCAGCTAAATCGAGTTTGCTCACGTGCTTGCCCTTTTTATGGCTTTTGTCGTTCGACGGCGAATTTTCGCTCTGCTCTTCTTCAGGGGCAGACATTCCCGCTGCAAAATCCTTGAAAAAGGCATCGCTGAAACTTTGCTTACGCTCCTTGCTGTTATTATCATTGTCATCGCCAGTAGGTGGAGGAGTTCTGCTCCGGGGGATGATAGGCGGCGGTACCGGCTCTTCTTCTGACTCGTCAGCTTTTTCTTGCTGCAATAGATACAGTTATAAGTTGAATATTCGGAAGGTCAATCAAAGGTGGTACGTTACCTTTGTACTTTCGGGCAGTTGCCAAGGCAATTCTTCTGGTGCCTGGTGACTACCGCTACTGTCGCTGCTTCGCAAGTGCGCTGACGACGACGACGCAGGTGAAAGCGGCGGTGGCTGAACAGGTGGAGGAGAGGGTGCTCTTGCTGTGTCCTCTGCTGCTGTGTCCGGTAGCGATGGCAGCGGCAATGCCGAGTACCGATCAGCGTCCGCGATCTCGGGCGGTTGCAGCGGAGGCTGCTGATGCTGTTGCTGCTGCTTTTCTTCGAGCCGCGTGAATATCAGTGAAGCACGGAAGTCGCGAGCCGTTGCAGGTATCTCGTCCAGCGGTTGATACCCAGCGGCCTCGTCTTTTGGTGGCGGCTGAGGCGGTTCTTCTCGCTGCTCTTTCTTCTTCCGTTTGTACTTGAACATGAGCTCTTGACGGAAGGAAACGAAAAGTAAAAAATAAAAAAGATCACCGTTCTCGAACTAGAAAACTCGAGTTTAATTTGACGAGGTTACACGAATCTTTATGGCTCGTGTTGCATACTAGCCAAATTCCTCGTGAAGTAGGAAAAATCCTTCTGCAGAAAGTAAGCACGCGATCGGGGAACTTGCCCTTGATAGTCTAGTGCGCGGAAACGCGCCAGTAACTGTTTCAAAGCACATCTCGACACGTGCGCCTAGGGGTCCATCGGTTTCTAATCTTTTGCGGAGGAATAACAGGCGGATAAAGGAGATTTTCAGGGCAGCCTTTCGTGCATCCCGACAAAAAGGCTAAACTAATACAAATGAAAGGAATAGGGAAGTCACGCAGGTTTGAATATGCCAAGTCAATCACCTTAATTCATGTGTAATCTAGTAATCTATATTTTGTCCTTGTAACGTCGCGTTACTATTGTCCTGGTTCTACAAAGAGACGTGTACTATGCCCCTAAAGGCAACCATTGTGTCTTACCGCTAATCATGACATGAAACACGCAGAAATGGACTTACAAATCGATATATCTCGCATTCTGGATCTATGGTGCTATGTATCGTTGCTAATTCTCGGAAGCCCAGCCTTCATTCCAAGCCAACTTTTGATCGCGAGCCCAAGCCCAATAGCCTAAATATACTTCTCAACGATGGCTGTTTTCCATCTTGTCTATATATGATGACGACCCGGCTGACTCCACTGAGAGGCAGCTATTTATTATTATTAATGAAATGCCAGCATATGATAGGGAACCCCTATCGTCCTGCCACCAGATCAATTATTCCTATGAAGCAAAAAGCATTTTCTACTACACATCTCGACAATCGCATCTTAATAGTTTAGTTAGACACATGTATCCATCTCTTTGCATTTCCAGTTTACATTACACTGCAAATTCAAGGGAGATTCCTTCATCTACCGGATTTCTGGGAAAACATTCATCGTTCTGATTGAGTTAGAACAAAGAATGCGAGGAGAACTAGGCAAAACGCTTTTTTGCAATTGCCCTTTCTATAAACAAAAGGTATCTTGAAAATGAAAACGCCACTCACCATCCTAATTGATCACCTTTTTCTTGTTGCATCCATGACAAAGTTACCTTCCAAACTGCGCGCCTTTGATCAAAAATAATTCTTCAAATTGCATGATAGCATATAGAAAGGGGAAATATCATGCAAGGATACTCGATGAAAACCTTGCCTATGAAGGTTTTATTTACTAGAGTTTTTTGATATAAGGCAAACGGTATGGATAGAACAACGCAGTTATCAAGTAGCCTGCCTTGCAGAATAATATTAGATAAAGTATTAGCAATATTTCCAAGAAACTAAAGGAAACCTTTAGATCTTTTCTGTACAATTTATACGTAGTATGCTGTAGATGAGGGCACTTCATTATCTTCTGTCAAATACAGGTAGCGAGATTGGTAGTATTCTGGTTATCTTCCTCGACATACGTTGATGCTTCCAACGTAATCTTCAGGAATATGATCCGATTACGAACATAATCCACGTATAAGCATTCAAAGACGGCAGAAACGCGTCAACTAATGCATTGAATCACAGCTGCGAATATAAAAAGGGAGCTGGATCCAAAATCTCGTCCTTTGGCCTGTTCTCTCAAACATCCCGGTACGTTGGCAACTCTCTCGAGGAGTACGATCTATGACGCTTGCCTTCGTAGCCGACATGACCTCTTTCCTGAACCGCCACCTCCAACATCAACTGTTTCGCGCTTCTCCTTCGTCTTCTCTTCCGATTCTACATACTACGATGCATCACTTCAAGTCCTCTGTCGTGGTTTTATTTTTTTTTAACAAACCGACCCCACGGGTAAAAAGTATGTCTAATGGTTTACTTTGCTGCGGTGCACACAGGCTGATACAGAATCACTAGGTGCGCGGTCTGGTCCCCTGTGAATTCAGGGATTACCCTTCGGGGTGTAAGTATCAATTATGATTACGCAGCGCAAGTTACTAACGTAATGCCCTTATGAAATTCCCTTGTTCCCAATCAACTGCATTTGCTACTCGCTCTTGACTTTTTTATATTAATTCCTGTATTGTCTTCTTTGTAATTTAACTTTGATTATTTCTTTTTATTATAAAGATTATAAGCAGCAAAATCTGTTGCAGTAAAATTCTGGATAATATGGAAGAAGCATCCAGGACCTTATAGTATACCACGAGTTATTTAAAGTCCTTGTAAATCAGCTTCATTGTTTATCTGCAGTGCTACATGCACCGCAAAGACAGTACACAAAGTCACTGGATGCATGAAACTTGTCCGTTGCTTCGGTGAGCTGCTTAGGAAGGTACGTCAGTTCCTAAACAGGAATGTTCCACGATTCCTGTAGAAGAAGCAACGGATTGTACAACATGGTGGTACATATTTCCCTTTTGATGCTGGACGCGTGATTGTCAATATTACACTCTTTTTTTTGTATGATGGTTTATTCATGTGTGGCTAACTAGGCCAACACTATGCTTCTAAGTAACTGATTGATATTAACTAAACTACAAACCTCTATCCTGTTCCTTGGCTAGGTTCAAGATCAAGGACGTGGCTTCTTCAGCTACCACCTTCGGGACAAAGGGCTTTTCGTCGAAGACTGATGCCCAATGTGCCCGCCAGATGGCGAGTAGCGTGCAAGCTTTCAGATGATGGATGTTAAGATCCATTGGATTGTCGTTGAATGTTAGTCTGAATTGAATGGCATCTAGACGAAGCATTCGGGGAGGTGCACAGCGCGAACTTGTCTGATGGAAACTTGTCTGACTATATGGCAGACCGTCAGTTTTTTGGGGCAGTACCAGAGAAAAGGTAACTGATTGTGTCAAAGGTCGTTTCCCAGGAACGCGTGCAAAAGTCGGCTGCGCCGTGTTGAAGTCCAATTAATGCAGCTTCCCTCGCGTTATTAGGGCTTTTTTTGCAGATTAAAGCCGAGCAGATGCTGGCTAAAAGTCAAACTCTAACTGATCTTTCAAGCAACGAGGTTTAACTCACACATATTGTGCGCATCGCTATAGCAACAGGGTCTATAGATCCGACACCTGCCATGCCATTGCCTCATAAGTTTTTCTGTTCATTCCAGCATTTGGCTATTCCATTCACGCTGTATGAATGTCTGCAATATTTGTATATTGGCAATTGCTAGGGACATTACAAGATCGGACACTACAACTGTAAACAACTCAACTTCAGCCAGGAGATCTATAGCTATATCCTCACTTAGTTCCTCTCAACCTTACAGAATCCTTTTAACAGCGAATGTGTCAATGGATCTGATATATGCGTACCATTCCCGGATTCTTTTACATGGCAGTCCGTAGCCAATATAGAGCATCGCACGGCCTGATAGAAGATGCGATACTATATAGATCGAAATCTTATAGAAGGTAACCCAAAAAGAAACACTTTTTCACTTGCGTTAATAAGCAAAGCCAGGCGTTCGGTTCACTATAGACACGCGATCGGTTTTATAGATTCGCAAACGTTTATATAGACTTTTCAAGGTTTGTAGTGTCCCGCATGTAGTGTTCGTAGTGTCCCACTTGCGGAAAAAATCGCTGGCCGCGACAAAAACGTGGAGGCTCTTGCACTCCCGTCCCACATCACAACACTGTGCATGCAACTGCTTGGATCGGCAAATTTAAAAGCTTTGGGTACGTATAATTTGTAGCTGGAGAGGACAACGGGCTACTCGATATGTTTGAGTGAATCTTTACGACTTGATCGCATCGTTCTCCTCTGCACGCTCGCTCTGGAGGTACCTAATGGCTTGACCAGATGAACTACCTCTGTGATAGAGTAGCGACCCATTTGTTCTGCACAAGTGAATTTTTACGGCTCGACGGTATCGCTCTCCTTGGTATGATTCCTGCATAGATACTTAATACGTGGCGTATAGAAATGACTTTTCTATACCGATCGGAAACCTGTCTATGTAGAAAATGCCGCTTGTCCTCTCCGTGTTTAACATGTACAAAACCTCTTTACTAATCATCTTTTCTTTCGTGCGCTTTGGAAGCTTCTGGCAAATATCATGCTTGTGATTAGTCTTAAATTGAAAAGTGGTTAGCAAGGAGCAGCTCAAACTGCGGCAGACCACCAGACTTCCTGCATAGACTCTGGCTATTTTCGAGCATGCCTAGAGTTTTACTATTCCAATGGAGTCGAACACATTGCGGAGAAGGTGTTTGAAAATGGGGGCTATTACTACCCGGTCGTGGACCACCGTGATCGTATTGTCCGGCTTAACAACGCGCTGAGAGTCTTGGCAACCGAAACGTTTTCGGACTGCAACACCGTCACCTACGGGAGAAGCTGCTACAGCACCAGCACAGTCTTGTCGAGGAAGTAACGGACGAGCTCTTGTTGGAAGAACGATGGCCTGAGCGAACATACTCCGAGCACGGCCTTACCTTATCACGGCAAAACTTTCACAGATAGGAAGGGAGGAGCAAGGCAACTTGGGGAACTTTTATCGGCGCAATGTACGCTTACTGATCCATGCACGTTCGCTCCGCCAGTTCGGTTCCATTCCGAAAGACGATTCGTCGTTTCGATCCGTCGTGGCACAACATGTACACCCGGTGGAAAGGGATGTCGCCCTCTACTAAGTTTGGATGACGCAGTTCCCAAATGAGATGTCGCCTGCCCAGAGGTCTTGTCGCACAGAAAGCTTGGCGTAGCAAACATTATATAAAGTACGTCAGGTTTTGCGGCCCCCAGCTTTCTTTCTTCCTACGATAGTACGCAATGGGAATGAGCAACCAGTTTTTTTATGAAGATGGGCAAGGCCACATTGTTGATGAGCATGGCAGACCTGAGCCCATGGACTATGTCGTTGATGAGGAGCTATATGCTCTTGACAGCATGAGCTCCCACACAGTACTTGCACAGCATATCTCGCGAGAGCAACTACAAGCCCGTTGCCGTGCAAGTCGAAGCTGCAAAGAATGCAGACGTTCGCATGGGAGAAGCGACTGTCAAGCGAACCTACACGATCTACACAGACCAGGACAAAGTGAGGTTCTTTAAACTGAAGTTAGAATTTCATGTTCGTACAGGACAAAGATGGGCTACACAGTATGAAAGGGATCCTGACAGCATCTTCGAAAAGCTCAAGAGGAGTGGCCGCCCACATATCCTTAATGAAGAGCATAAGAAGGTCATCTTGGAATACATTGACGAGAATCCTTCTGCAGTATTAGAACAGTTGATGGAGCGACTGCATCAGAGGTTTGAGGGGCTAAAGGTATCCAAAACTACTCTGAGGACACAATGTAACCTGTCACTCAAGAAGGCCCGGTTTCAGCCTGTGGACAGGAACAGCGATGCTAAGATTTAAGAGCGTCTTGATTGGGTGCGCTAATGGGAGAAGACTGATATGGACTTCAGGAAAAAACTGTGTCTTTCTTGATGAGTCCGCCTTCCATATCAACATGAAGCGCAGCATGGCCTGGTCAAAGAAAGGCTCGCCTGCAGTGGTCACGGTGCCCAAGACGTGTGCACGCACAACCACCGTCTTGGGTGCAATCTCTGCCTCGGGTTTGATAAAATGCAGCCTGAGACTTCCACAACCACCAGCCAAGAAAAGAAAACGAGAAGGTCATGCTGATCTCACAAGCACAGGAACTGCGACAGGACATTACCTTAGCTTCCTGAAGGTTACAATGGACGAGATGGATAAGTATCCACAGATGAAGGGCCATTACCTGGTAATGGATAATGCCCCTATCCATAAGTCTGACGATATCTCTAAGTATGTTGAGTCTCGGGGATATCGATGTGCCTATCTTCCATCATACGCGCCTAAGCTCAATCCTATTGAGCATTTCTGGTCGGTGGTCAAGAGCAAAGCTAAGCGTAACAGGCTCCTGGAGAAGGAGACACTGATGACCAGAATTATTGAAGCATCCAATAGCATAAGGTTGAGCGATTTCGAAGGGTTTGTCTCCCATTCTCATAAATGCATAGATAAGTGTCGCAACAGAGAGCACCTATGATGTGGTTCTCCCAGTAGATTGATGTCTCTACATTGGGAGATCATGGGCTGCGCCAAGATCTTACTGGGTATCTGACATCTGATTTGTCAGCACACGCAATAATTTTTGGGTGAGTGCGACTTCCGTTTTTGACAATATGCGACTGTATATTTTTACTCGGAACGACATCGCTTTCTGAAAAGAGTGTATCGCGAATGTTAAACGAGCCATCTTCATAGTTTTACCCGGAGAAAAAACCAAAGGGAATATTTTGCATAAGGTCCAAACCTGTAGTATCTGTCAATTGACATGATAACCGATTGAAGATTGTCAAAGGAAGAATCTGATCTTATGGTATAGCATTTTTCCTCTTACAAATGCCATCTGTAAAACTGTACGATTCTCTGTTCCTTCTTGAATCTTCTTCGCCAAAGTTTATGCATAGATGTATCAGCAGCAGCAATAATGTCACAGAATGTACAGACGATGCAGTGTTCGTGCAGTAGCGGAAGCAAATTCGTTGTCATTGCAGAAGATTGAGAAAACGACTCGGGAACAAATCGAAACAGCTTCAAATCGTTGTCGTCGGCGTCGTCGTTCCTGAATGTTCGCTGTCTTTATAACTCGGCAGCGTTAAAAGGACGACATTATTAATTGACTATTTAGACCGTCTGTATTTGTTATTCAATATTAATGAATCATGACAGGTACCAACTGACAGTATAAACCGTGAACATTATTGCAAGAGAACAGAATTGACGGTGAATGTATGTATATAGCAAGCAGCACGTGGTGGAAAATTATTCAAATGTTGATCATGTCAAGTAGTCGGGATATTGCCAGATCCTGCGAGCGCGGTCCCAAAATCGACTCTGAGAATGGGCCAGATGGACACAAGTGGAAGCTGGCGAACGACCCAACAGCAGAAAAAAACAGCAACAGCTGCTATTTTTGGGACTCCTCAATCATTTTGGAGAGTGTGTTTTTTTCGCTCTCTTTAAGTCCTCCATTGCTTTTCTATTCTTTTTTCCTTCCTTTCTTTCACTTTCCCCTTTCAACGCTTTCAAGATGATGCAGTGGTCGATAGCTACACAGCTTGCTGCTATCATTTCCTCGTCAGTCATTTACAACATATGGATTGCTGACCCGGTTAATGCTCAGGATTACGGTAAGATATCGAGAAGAAATCGAGCGACGGTCAAGCGCGCTGCTCTAGGGATCGTCTCTACATTGTGACAATTATTCAAGATATCCTAACGCCTACATTTTTCTCGTTGCATCTTTTACGATCCTTAGCAACAGGTACTAATATACACACAGCGCGACCTTTTCTTTTATTTTGAATCACCGCCTGACATTGCCTAGCAATAGATGATCCCTATGCGACGCCTACGGACGATGGCGGCTACGATGACGGAAGCGGTGACGGTGGATATACCCCGACCGATGATAGTGGAGACTATACGCCTACAGATGACAGCGGATCCACGCCCACTGATGACAGTGGAGCCACGCCTACCGACGGAAATGGAGATGGTACTCCTACCGACAATGATTACACTGAAACAGCTACCCCCACTCAGAACCCGTGGGACACAACGACGACGCCAGATCAATGGTGGACGACCACCGACCAACCTACTCCAACTACGACAACCGACTACTACGACAATACAACAACGACGCTTTGGACCGATACCACAACCACAGACATCGTTACACCGACAATCGAAGCTACACTGCCTACAACGACCGACTCGGCAACAACGAGCGTATCTTCGGCAACGCCGTCACCGACGTCATCTCAAGATAGCTCGTCAGGAGGTCTAAGTGACCGCAACAAAGCTATCGTGGGAGGTGTTGTTGGCGGTGTAGGCGGAGCAATCGTCCTGGGCGCGCTGGTGTTCCTTTTCATCCGGAGGGCGAGAAAGCAGCGCCAGCTTGCGGAAATGGAAGAGTTCCAGCCTCACAACGAAGATGACGATGAAATGCACCAAGAATGGTCGCCCAGCACGGCAGAGCACAATGGATATTCACCAGGATACATGACTGAACCGTTCGCACAGCGTTCATTGTCTCCTCCACCACCGACTCCCAAGCACGCCATCTAACGATAATTTTCAACGATATTATGTTATCCTTTACATCCATTTTATACACGTTTACTTTATATTTATACAATCCCTCGTTCTTTCTTGCTTTGATCATCTGTAATAAACAGCATCTCATTTTTTTTGCAATTTTTCATCAACAAGCAAAGGAGCTGAAGGGAGGACCCAGAAAAGTTTTTCCTTTTTTTGGCGACAATGGATGACACCTTGGAGCAAGTTCGAACGAAGTGTGCGCTGCAACTCGAGACATACCAAAAGTGTGTCGAGAACTATCCCGACTCCTGGGACAAGAGCTGTGTTCAACAAAAGCGTGCATTAACGAAATGCTCTGAGGAAAAGTAAGTGAATGTTCGACATTGAAATGTCAACGCGATTGTTGACTATAATGGCAACCCAGCGTGGGCATCCTGAAATACGTCAAGGAGCACTGCACCAAGGAGATCAAGGCATACGATCTGTGTCTCGAGACCAACTCGACTGAACCAGAGAAGTGTGTCCAAGCATTAAAAGATCTTTACATTTGCACGGAAGCCACGTCAGCTGCGTATCGTAAACAGCAACAGCAGCAACAGGAGGAGACAAAGCAGCAATAGACAAAAAAAAATAATGATATAGAGTTTTCGTTTGTTTTGATTCTACAAATGGATATCCTGGATACTTGGTGAACCGTATGTCTCTAATTGTTTCTGTCCTCGCCGAAGCATGTATTCAATGGTAGCAAAATCGTTTTTACGGATAGGATGGGCTCGAAACTCTCGGCGAATATAAGCGTAAAACCGTGGCCGGTTTTCCTAAACAAAGAGTAACTAACATAAGCAATAACCCTTGCAAAAACAAGACAATAGTTTGCCCTACCGCTGGCTTCTGGCGTGCTGCTCTGAAGCAAGCTCGGTAAAGGTTAAGGACTTGCTGCTGCAACCCAGATCGTTTAGCAGGTCCCGGCATCGCTGCGAATCTCCATGAGATGTAGCACTCGTTGCTGTCAAGTGCTGCCGTTCCTTGCTTTGCAATGTTTACAAACCCAGACAAGCCGAATGAGATTCGCCCTTCCATCGTCGTTGTTTTTCGGCAAGGGTGGCGAATTGAGAAGACAAAGGTGTTCAATGCATGCAAGGGGCTCAAAGGATGTTACTCACACATCACACTGGAAAAATAGAAAAAAATAAGCATCACTTGAAAAAAGGAGATGATGATATAGAATTGCAGTTTCCTTGTTGATAGTGCAACGGAATGAAAACAGATTCTATGATAAAACGAAAGAATTACAAAAATACAAATATAAATTAAAGGCTCAGCCTAAATCATGAAGAGAGGGACAAAGTATATGGATAATACAATAGGGAAGAAGAATTGTGTGTAAAAATGTGAGTGGATAGGTGGGTTGTATCGCTGTAATATATACGTGTGACGGATGTGTGGAAGAAGACAAGTACAAGGAGGGATGCAAACTTGATGTTTACAAGCGGTTAGGAGAAGTCTTTTCGTCATAGCCTTGCTTGACTTGACCAGCATCAGACTCGGGGTTGGGCTTTTCATCGCGAGGTACAGACATGTGGCTAGGGAAACGACGAGAGGTAGGGCGGCTTGCAATGCTGGGCACACGCTGAGACTCTGCGTCGTGCTTGGCGTCGTACTGCGAGGTAGAGCCGATGTGGGAAGCAATGGACTTTGCATCTTCCTGCATATCGGGAGTGGCGAACAAGACTTCGATTTCTTCCAAGGACTTGCCGTTGGTCTCGGGGTACCAGAGGTAGATAGGAATCAAGAAAATGACGTTGAGGATACCAAACATCAAGAAAGTCCAGTACTTGGCGTACTCGAAAAGGACGGGGGCAATCATAGCGACAACAAAGTTACCAAGCCAGTTGGCACCAGTTGACATGGAGTTACCCTTGGCACGCAAAGCAGTAGGGAAAATTTCAGAGGGATACAACCAGGCGAGACCCAACCAGGCAGCACCGAAGACGAAGTTGTAAACCATGACGAAAGTGATGACAGCTGGGGAGGCTTTATTGTTGCCTTGCTCAACACAATATTGGGCGCCGCCGACAATGAACAAAGTAGCAGCTTGACCGATAAGACCAGCATACATGAGGAAACGACGGCCAAGTCGATCGATCGTGTAGATGGGAGTGAGGGCACCGATGAAGTAGGGAATAGCATCGACACCAGCCATCAACATGGCCATAGCATGAGTCATACCGGCTTGCAAGAAAATATCGGCCAAATAGTAGGAAATGACGTTGATTCCACCCAATTGCTGGATAATCTGACCACCCATGCCGAGCAAGACACGGTAGCGGTTGTTGAGACGACCCTTTCTGAACAATTCCTTGTAGGACTGGATGCCTTCACGACGTTCGAGCTCGATACCGTCACGGATTTCTTCCCATTCAGCAATGCAGCGAGGGTGAGTGGTATCTTCGTCGGTCCAGAGACGTGCTAAGACAATTTTACAGTCTTCGTCGCGGTCGTGGGATTGCAACCAACGAGGAGATTCGGGAAGCAGATAAGTACCAAAGAAAAGGATGATACCAAAGACCATCTGGAAGGCAAGGGGGAAACGCCATGCAAAGTCACCTTGAACAAAGTAAAGACCAAATTCGAGCCAGTAAGCAATACCGACACCGACGGTAAGCAAAGATGCTTCGAAGGCGACGTGAGAGCCGCGGGACTTTGGTGGAGACAACTCGGCTTGATAGACAGGGATGGTAGCAGTGTTCATACCGTTGCCGACACCAGTGAGGATACGGGCAAAGATCATCATACCAACGTTAACGGAGGCAGTTTGGATGATAGCACCAATACAGAGAATGAAGCAACCAAGACGAATCATACGTCGACGACCGAGCCAGTCACCAAGACGACCGCAAGACAAAGCACCAAACATACATCCAATTTCGTAGAGAGCGACAATGGCACCCCTCAAACCAGAGTTGGGGTAACCCATCCATCTTAAGAACTCTTGATTGGCAACGACACCAGACATGACACCCTAGTATAAGATTGCATTTAGTCAGTTTTAGAAGATGATGCCATCCGTCGTTGTATGTTACAACCACTAACCTGATCGTAACCAAAGAGCAAGAAACCTGTGCCGGCCATAGCCGTAGAGGCTCTAAACAATGTTTTACCCTTGAGCTTGAAAATATTGCCCATTGTGCGATAGGTATAAAAGGAGGTACTACTGCCCCGCATTTTCCAACGTCCTTTATATATATTATTGATCTGTCGGGGGCCCCTTGATGCTGATTTGGCCTGACTTAGCATTTTACCAAAAGAAAACTTTGTGAAACATCGAATGACATCAAGCTTTTTTCGGGCAAATCGTATTCTTTGTTCGAATGCAAATGGAAATCAGGAAATGAATTTCCAATCGGATTACACCGAATAAAAACAACGATTTACCCTCGACTCAGTTGCTCTGAAGATATAACGCAAGGATGTATGCGACCAGTGGAAACGGGAAAGCTTAAATTTTTTTCTGCGCTTGAAGAGTGCCCCACTTCCCCCGCGCATCCGATGTGGGCTCCTCCTCCAAATTCACTGTATATTCGTACTGTACTGCTTTCCAAAATGCTTCGGTTATTGTACGCTGTGGGCCCTCGTCTTAGCCTGGAAATTTGACACTCAATAAGTGGCGATTGGGGGGACCACGATGTCGCTTGCTTCGGATCACTCTTGGCCTTGGATCAGACATCTGGCCACCCACTTTCCGAAGACCGCTTTTAAATTGCTCACATATGCTTACATGCGACGGTATGTAACATTCAATTCCCTTTACAAAGTATGACAGTCCTGCAAAAGGAGAGTACACATACATACACGAGAATAGCATGCAGTCACTGACATTGTGTGAGACGAATCTGAAAAAGTGTTACTGGTTACATAAAGTCCCCCCAAACGCCCATCCGACCTTCCACCACAAGCCCAACCGATGCAGAATATGAACGATTCCGATAATCCAAACGAAATTCTGCTTGTTCCAAGAGACCTAAGAATAAACAGAGCAAAGACTGAGCTTAACTGTTAGTGGCAATGGGTGTAAATGTGGGCATCTTGGAATATCTAACATTCACACGAAAAATGAGCGCGGGCGCAATCTCGCCCTTTTAAGTTTGATCAACACCCTTTTGGAAAAAGCACGGCTGCAAGCCGGTTCTCGCTAGTGAGCGATAGATGCAGAGATAGCGACTCATGTACAGAAACAGTACGAAAGGGATGTAAATCCCTACTAGATAAGCGCACTATAGATTTAGCGCGTTTCCTTTTTTTCGCTAGAATATCTCATTGTCGATCAAGGCAATGTGCTTCTCTTCCAGACGTCAGCTAACACTTGCTTCCTTTTTCTTTTTTTTTTTAACTTCTCGTCATTACCACATTTAAGTTTGCTTACGTTGCATCAAATGTCCTTTGCATTCGCATTCATATGTCAGTCCCAGATCTTGTGCTACCTTGCAAGGAAACTCCTGTTGGTGGCGGGATTTGCTGGAAAAAGCAAACTTTTTCAAGGCTGCATCTGACTTGTGCGTTTTGTGTGGATGTAGATATGTGCGTGTGATGTGTGTGGACTGCCGGTCCCCCTTCTTTTTTCCCTTTATCCCTTTTCCCTTTTTTCTTCCATTCCACAATAAACAGCGGTTTCTATGGAAACAAACGATTTTCAGGTACAGGTTTGAAGAGAGAAAAAAGAGTTTCCATTTTTTCATCGCAGAAGACTTTTCTGTGGAACACTGTTTCTTATGGCCTGTATTGGGTAAATTCTTTATGTTCCATGTCGATCGGAGAGAAAAGAGACGACGCTCAGACAACGTTCCCTTTTCGAGTAAAAACCCTGTACAGGGTCCGACTAAGCCCAGCTCAATCCAATGTCGTCATCTATAAAAACGATGAAGCAGAAATAAAAACCCAGGCCCTGAAGCGGCGAAAAAGGGGATATACAGCAATTTTTTAAGCTAAAATACTGACAACTGTAGACGAACATGGAAAATGCTTGCATTTAACGACTTGGCAGAGCCGTTTGGCCGAAAGCCCGAAACTGAAAAAATGTGTCGCGGCGATCCTTGTTTCTCGGTCTTTTAAAAACCGTTCTTTTTTGAAAGGGAAAGGTCAGTGACGTCTTCGTGCTGTGAAAAACATTACCTAATAGTTATAGAGCGCCGCGCGTCTTATGAGCGATAAGAAGATGTGTATTATACAGAATAAATATAACATATATACTATACAATTGCGAATATATGGTAACTAAAAGCATACCAAGAAATCGAGATGACACCTTGTTGTTAGTGTTCCCCGTGATCAGCTTCTAAGGTTTGAATTGGACCGACGTAACTGTGTCGCCCTTGGACAAACCAGAAACCAAGCGAAAAGATCAAGACAACACCGATCATGAGGCATGTCCAGTTCATAGTCTCGGGGGCAACTGGGAAAACAGCGGGTATACACAGGATAACAGTGAAGAAAGCAATCCAGACAACGGCAAAAATGTTGATGGGCACGCTGTACCTGCCTAGATTGAAAGGTCCTTTTTGCATATTTCTCCTTGTCCATATTAGGCGGCAAAAGTTAGGCAGACCTTCGAAATTGCGTTTAGCCGATTCACTTGTGGCCACTTTGCTTATTCTCTCAGTACTTACCGTAAGCAACATTGATGCAGATGACCGCTGTACTCATGATAGCAGACCAGTATACTTCGCTGGCAAAGGACTATTAGAGTGAACAACGCAATTTAGCCTCGTTAAGAACGATACATTGAAGTCCAACAATAAACAGATCGTCACGTACTGGCATAATAACAACAATACATACGAGGCCTTCCAAAATAAGGATTCTTGCTGGCACCTTATTTTTGCCACTAAGTTTGTACCAAAATGAGTGAAGTGGAATACATTTGTCTCGGGACATGGCCCAAAGTAACTGTGCGCAACTGTAAAAGGAATTGCATTCCGAAGCAAATTGCGTTAAAGCGAGAATCACAAGGAAGAACACTGTAAGAGGTCGATTTGTGGCACGTAGGAAAAGTGTAGCCACGGGTGCTGCCGATGACCGGAGTTCTTCAACGTCCTGAATTGAAAACAATGTAGCGATACATAGGACAACGCCTTGGATCATGGCGCTGCCAACTGCGAGGATGATTCCGCGTGGGCCGGTGATATCAGCGTTTTTCGTGCCCTCTGCAATTTGTGCTCTATCAAAAGGTTTAATGAGCAAGATGTCAACTAGCACCCGCAATTTGCCTTTTTGCTGCCTTACCCATTCTCATATCCCAGCTATTGTAAGGCATGCATTTAGCAAACTGAGAACTGTAAGGTGTTTCCTTCGCCCAACTTTATTCACTTACAAAAGTCCATCCAGCCTGCAACAGACCAATAAGGAAAACCAATCCATAGTTTTGGTAACCGGTAGTATTCTGAAACTCGGTAAATACCCATTCAGCAGAAGGATGCGTAGGTGCCATAACAGGCATCGCAATAACAACGATGATAGTGCCTATGGCAACCCAAAACACCATAAAGTTATTAAGGTATCCACTGAACTTGAGTCCAAGACCACTGTAGGCAACGCCGACGACGATGAACAATACGTATAATCCGACATAGGCTCCTTGGCTCGTAATTGGGTTCTCCCTGTATAGATTTGCAATGGCTTCAAGAACCAGCAAATTCTGTACGTTAGCATGCACGGTTCAATTGCTATGTGAAATTGGATTCCAGGTGGACGTACATATTACTGATTCGCTGATGTTATACGCGAGAGTCATTGTCGCTGCCAGTAGACCAGCTACAAACACATATCCACATATCCAAGACATCACTTATTTTGCATATTAGATACGGCTATTGAGTACTCATATGTTTTCAATCACTTACAAGGACCCCATTTCTTGTTACTTAACAAGTAACACCAAGAGTATACTCCACCGTTTACAGGATAAGCTGTCAAAAGCATGTGAGGATGACGTGCCAAGATCAATCGAAAAGCTCTTTTTAATTTCTTACCGGAGAAGACTTCAGCCATGGATAGTGCAATGCACGTAACAAAGGGGATGACCACGATCTAGCAGTAGAGTTTAGCTGGTGCGACCTACACTGTTCTGCAGAATATTATAGTGTTTCGTACATAACCCCAAAAGAGCGACATGGGCCCGCCTGCGCTCATGCTTGCACCAAAACCCACCAACCAGTTCGGAAGTACGGCCATTGTAGTAAACGCAAAACCGGCTTGCGTAAACAGGCTGATGTCTCTGTTGAATTCTTGCTTGTATCCAAGATCCTTAAGTCTTTGAGCATCTCGATCGAATGGCTCCTCGGTGGTCGACGGCGAAGAAAATGATGCTACTTTTTCTATCACAATAGTAGATTCCCGATTCTTCTCCTGTATGTGTTATTGCATTAAGGGAGCCCTGGATCTAGTCCATACCAATCACATTCTACTGCTACATACCTGCGTAGCAGACATGTCAATATTTGTCGTTATTTACCTTTGTATGTTATGGCAATGGACTGCAGGGAAAACAAGAAAGGACATTGCTGATTTTATAGATACTTGAGCGTGAGTGTGTGGGGTTGGATAAGCCGAGATTAAATATAAAGGAAGGACGGCGGTAGGTGAACCTTGTTAAAAATGCCCAAAAATGGTCAAAAGTTATCGGCTGTGGGAAGTCGATAAAAGATAAGATGGGGCGACTCATAAATTCGCAACCATAAAGCGTATCTTGTCCAACGTACATGTAACCGCTAGAAGCAATAGAAAGATCATGTATTCGACGTTTGCTATCTGATCGTAACTCCGCGTATCCTTCGTCGCATTCGATCGTAACTCTAAAAGCCGATAAGGGAAGATATCTCTATCTTTCACACGGATGATTGGACGCTCAAACTTTATCTCGCGCATTGAAGGTGGCCTTTTGCGTATGTATGATGAACCATAACGCTTTAGTCCAATCCAAGTCGTTTTACCATAAAACCAGTGGGCAGCGGCAGAAACTCGAGACTGTTCGCTCGTCTGCTCTACCAGAGCATAATGGAAATTCTCAATGCATCGATATGTTTAAGGCATCTGATGCTAATTATCATCATTGGTATACTATATTTCTTTGCAATGACTCATTCTACTACTTTATCGTGTAAATACCGCGTATATATGAACCTTTAATCTTGCCTGTCGCTGTCAATGATGAAAATTGTGTCGTTGACACGAGCTTATGAGTTATTTGCCACAAAATCAGCCTTAAAGGTGAATCAGGTCATCAAAAGACTCTGGTTTGCTTAGAAGGAAGTGAAGATAAGATCACATAGGATCACAATAACCTCGCAAAGAAAATATCTATAATGATTTCTATGATGACTATGGCTTGCCGTTGGAACTATGACCGCTTGAAAAGCCAGTATGTTGTTTTATTATGGACACTAACAGTTGACTGAATAACTCACAACGTCTTTGCCAAGCCAGGCTGTCAAAGGAATATTAAATGCGGACAAATCCCAGTGCCAGGAGTTTCTCCCAGCAGCACCATGAGCCACGATGCTCTGAATCTATTAACACCACCGGAACAATTTGGCATTGTCGAGCCGGGAATCTATCGATCTGATATGCTACAGCCTCTACATTTTCCGTTTATTCGGCAGTTTGCGTTCAAGACGGTGCTCATGCTCAGTCCCGAGATGCCGCAACGTGTGGCACTCAACATGATGGAGGAGGCTAACATGAAGCTGGTAAACAACGGCAAGACATAGAAGTATTTTTTTACAGCCATTAAAAGCAACAAAACCTAGATCCATCTAGGTATGGCTACTTGGAAACCGACGCAACCTTCGACCTGGAGACCTGTATCCGAAGAACTCATCAAAGAAGGCCTGGAGCTCATCTTGAACCGTGATACCCATCCTGTTCTTATCATGTGCACGTATGTACACTGCTACTGTGTGGATTGCTGTGGTATAAGTTCTTTGTAACGTTTCGAGACATGTAGGTCTGGTATCCACGAGACCGGCACGATTGTAGGCTGCCTGCGGAAGCTGGAGGGATGGAATTTCAGCTCCATCATCTCTGAATACCGCGCCTATGCTGGTACGAAAGCGCGCTACGTCAACGAACAGTTCATTGAACTCTTTGATCTCGATCTCGTCACTTTACCGGCTAATCTGCCGTTGTGGCTCATTGAGCAGCGTGAAATATTGGCAAGTATATCTTCCTGCATTCTTGAATCTATTTGCCTATTCCTAATTGGTAATAATCTATTAGGCTGCCGAGGAAGCTGAACTTGACGACTAATTTGTACATATATATGTTTCTTTGTGCGCTTTGTAAATATAACAACTAATCGACGCCTGCGATGCATTGGTGGAGGGAAACAAAAAGAAAAGAAAGAAGGAAAGAAAGGAAGGTAGAATGTAATGTTGATACTATGTACATGATATATATCGCCTCAGACTTTCTTGGCTGGAGGATGCAATAATTTAAACTTCTCGTCGTCCAGCAATTCTCGGAAAGAGTCTGTCTCCTCCTCGTACTGCCACACTTTTAGATCGCTTCCATACGGTTTCGGTCGTACTTCGTAGACACTAGGAAACATTGATATGGCTTAGATATGTACGATTTTCCGTGATAGCCTCCAGTGTGTTACTTACGCATGCATTGGAATATTCATGTGGGGCATATGTTCGCGAGGCCAATCCAGCAAATAACCAAGCAAGATCCGCATCACGACATTGTGGGTTATAATAAGGCAGGATTGTGACATGCGCTCCAGCTCGATAATCATTGTTTGGAGTCGGTGGATGACATCTTGCAAAGATCCGATGTTAGCAAGTAATGTATACCACAATCACAGATACTGTTATTCTCACCGATGTAAGACTCGCCACCCACACCTGGGTAACGATAATATAACTTGTTTGCCAAACGCTGTGCAAATTCGGCTGGAAAACGCCTCTGTATCTCCTTGTAGCTCATTCCTTCACAACGCTGCAGACAGCAAATAAGTACGAAAAAGTAATGTGTGTAAAGATCTGATTACTCACTGCTGCATTAATTTCATTCAAGAATCGAATATGCTTGATATCATATTCATCCGGATCAAAGTAGTTTGCTGTTTCCATTGCTCTCCGTAACATGCTCGTCCACACGGTGAACTGCCCATTGGTAATACATGCCGCCTTTTCTTGGATGATCTCTTCTGGTGTTTGGTCTCCTTCTAGTTTTTCCTGTTGTTCGTGATCCAGAGGCTCAAGTCCGTATGATTTCCACTCTTCCTCTTGCTCGAATTTGGACTGAACCAAGTCTAACGCAAAAGCGACACGCTGTTCCTTAATGAATTTGGATAAAGCGCGGGCGTATCTGCGACCGGAAGCCGACAACTGAAAAAGCAAATGATCAGTACCCAAGAATAATTTATGATCGTAACGGGATGCTTACCGGTGCATCGCCTCCGATCTTTTTCGCAATATTGTCGGTGCTTTCTCCATGCCGAGTCAAGAATATCTGTCGCTCTTTTACATATGATGTCAATAAGCCTTTTAAGCTGTCTCCGAGCATCGCCCTCAACGTCCACTTACCAGCAAGATTAAAGTTCATCAAGTAGAAAATACATTGCCCGGAAAGATAGCCAGATATGTTGTGCGCGATGACCTTTTTACCGACGTTCATCAATTTGCAGTACTGTATATCATGTTGTTCTTCCCAATCGCCCACAGGCTCGTAGGCTCTCTCATAATTGGCGACGCGCGAACGGAAATCGGCCAAGGCTTCCGCTGGGTTTTTGCCCTTGTAATCTGGACCAAGGAGCTTGAGCCGAAAGTTACGTTCTAGTATCTTTTTGTCGGTACAGACGGATTCAAGGAGTAAAATTTTGATCTCAGGTTCTCTTTGCAACCGATCGAGCAATAATTTTCGACGTTCAACAGTCGAGTTGGTGGCATCGTGGATAGCTACTCGGCCTCCTTCCTTGAGCCACGCAATCAAGTTCTCCAAGACGTCGAGGGCGAGTTTGTCTCGAATCTTCTTCATATCCTTGTTATCCGGATCAAAGAATTTTGCAGACTGATCGTGCTGGTGGGATGACTCACTCTCTCGTCGAAGGTTACCGACATTGAACACCTAGTAATATTCACGTGTGTTACAAATTTAGAATGAGCAAGGCAAAAAAGTATCACAATTCTCCTTACCTTGGTTTCGTACTGCAGCCAATTGAGATATCGTCGTAACTTCTTTACAATGTAGCTTTTACCGCGAGCAGGAAGGCCAACTGATACAGTGATGTGCACTAGTGTCAGCAATTTAAGCCCGACATGCATATAATATGTCATGCTCACCCATAATGACTGCAAGTTTGCTGTCGGGCTGAGGTTCTCTGAGTTGTTCTATAGGGCAAAACGTCAGTGCTACTGAAAACCCGGATCTCGAGCTGTTCGAGTAAGTGGTCATTGCGTACTTGGCGTGACAACACTGTGGACAGCTCCGGGAACATCGAGCCCGGTTGCATGGCGAGTCCAAACTGGGCTTTCGTCATAGGGATCTGCGGAGAGCTGGAGCCATCGCATATTGTTTTCTTGCCGTTCTTCCTGGTCGCTCTCTGGGTTTATTGGGTCTGGCGTAGACGTCGACGAGCCGTCAGGCGTGGTACACGGTGAGGGAGGGATAATGAGTGCTACATAGTTGTGTGATGACGACCGTTCTTCGGGGTGCCGCTGCTGCTGCTGTCTGCCGTTTACACTGCCACCAGTAGGCATAATTTTTGCATGAAAAATAAAGAGGGAAAGAAAAACCGCAAGGGATTTCAGCTGCAGCATTGCAGCTCGGCCTTTTTTCTTATTTCTTTTCCCGCGTCATCTTGGTGCCTGTTGCCAGACCGACCAATAGCGCCACTTTTCTCCCTCTTTCTCCCATGATGGTGAATGGTCGTCTATATGAACATCTTTACAGCGATCGCTACCGTTTGGGACCTGCAAACAATGTAAATAAATTGTCTGACAAACAGGTGGATCATGGCTATTAATTGCGGAAAGGGAAACGTACAAACAAACAAACAGTTGGCTCGCCACCGTGATCACTCAATTTAGTTGAATGAGAACATACTATCACACCAGTGTGAAAGATTAAAACGAGGAAATTGGCACCTACGACTACTGCTTGGGCGTCTGCATGTCTTACGATAACACAATCAGGCATGCAAGCAAGGACCACGGTGTAATGTCTCAAGTTGAAGAGATATTTAAAACCGGCTTGTGTTGGAGCTCCTTACCGTTTCCAATATCGATATTTTTAAGCCTCCTATCAGCTTTGACGGTATTGATGGATGATTAATGGTATATGAACTAGTCATATCAGGCACTTGGAGACAGAAAACTTCCTAAGTATCGCTATGTACGTCTTCTGTTATTGATTGCGAAGGAACGATTAATAATTGAATCATTCGATGAAAATTCGCTCGGGAAGCTGCGGAACCCGAAGGATGACATTTGATTGAGAAGCGTATGATTTGAGAAGAACAGATCTCCTATGCGCCTCAGTGAAAGATCATGCATGTCAACGTATAGTCTTCGTTTCTTTTACGACTGACTAAAGCATAGAATAATTTACAGGAATTTGATCGAAAAATGTACAAAGGAGGGTAATGAAAGAACTAAGATATCAATACTACAGTGCAAAAGTGAAAATTGGAGAAGAATAATCGGTTAAGCTTAATTAATAAGAATTTAGCCTTCAATAGTTTGCAACGGCCCACGAAAGTGTTTGCGGCCACTGATAAACCAGAACGTCAGTGAAAAAATGAGAGTAGCTCCAATCATGAGACAGCTCCAGTTCATAGTTTCAGGAGCAACTGGATAAACACTGGGTATACAGAGAATAACACCGAAGAAGAGAATCCAGAGGCACGCGACAAAGTAAATCGGAACACTCCATCGTCCCAAGTTGAAAGGTCCTTTTGGCATATCGTGGCGTTTCCAGATCAAACGACAAACATACGGAAGTCCTATAAAGTTTTCGTATCAGTTGTGACGTTTAGCAGGATGATGCACATGGTGCATTGATCTCGTTACCGTAAGAGATGTTGACACAGATAACAGCCGTGCTCATGATAGCAGACCAGTATACTTGGCTACCAAATGATGGCATGATGACAACAGTGCAGATAACAGCTTCCAAAATCATTATGCGAAGAGGGATTCTGTTCTTGCCTGTAAGTTTATACCAGAACTTGTGGTTAGGGATGCATCCATCTCGCGCCATGGCCCACATGAGCTGGGCTGTGCTGTAGATTGAGTTGCAAAGAGAGCCAAACTGAGTCACCATCAAGATCACCAGGAAGAAGGTTGCCAAGGGTCGGTTCGTTGCTCGCAAGAAAAGGGTAGCTACAGGCATATCAGATGATTGAAGTTCCTCGACATCTTGTATAGAGAACAAGGTGGCGACACAGAGCACGATGCCTTGCACGATGGCACCCGCTACGGATACAATGATGCCACGTGGGCCCGTTCGATCCGCGTTCTTGGTACCCTCTGCAATGTGTGCACTTTATATATTCCATAAGCACAAATCTGTCCATGATATCGTCTTCAAGTTACTCACCCGTTCTCGTAGCCAATCAATGTCCAACCAGCTTGCAAAAGTCCCAGTAAGAACGCAAGGCCAGAGTTGCTGTAGCCTGTTGTGTTCTGAAATTCAGTGAAGACCCACTCGGCCGATGGATGGGACGGTGCCATGACCGGCATAGCAATAACGACAATGAAGGTGCCAACGACCACCCAGATAACCATAAATTTGTTAAGATAGCCGCTGCATTTGAGACCGAGGCTGCCGTAGCAGACAGCAACAATCAGGAAAAGGATGTACAGCCCAACATATGCACCTTCGTTAGTGATAGGTTCCGCTCTGTATAAATTGGCAGTCGCTAACGTAGCAGAAGATCCGTATCTCAGATATAAAACTCGTTTTATGTTTTCATTCTTATGTCCTTACCGATGATGTATTCTCCTAACGAGTAGCTAAGCGTCATGCTCGCTGATAGTTGACCAGCAATAAACATATAGCCGCAAACCCAGGACATTACTGGTACGAGTAGTCGGGAGAGTGAGGTGTTAGAACGGCATGTCGTTGATGGTACATGGCTTTTCCTGAGTATATCACTTACATGGACCCCATTCTTTGTTGCTTAGCAAGTAGCACCATGAATATACACCGCCGTTGACGGGATAAGCTAAAAGAGTGCAATATTAATGAGTGGGATATAACTCGATGATCCGTAAGGAATACTCTCGACTACCTGAAAATACTTCTGCCATTGCCAATGCGATACATGATACAAACGGAATGACGACAATCTATGTAGCCCACGTTTAGACCAGGTATCAACGCGTAGTGTCTGAGCATGTTAACTTACAAAGCCCCAAAAAAGTGACATGGGCCCACCACTTGCCATACTTGAGCCGAAACCAACAAGCCTGGAGACACGGTGGCAGTAAGTATTGAGCAGATAGAATAATAGATGACTGCAGCTGATCGTACTACTAACCAGTTGGGTAAGACGGCCATTGTGGAGAAGGAAAAGCCAGCCTGGACGAATAAACTGATATCTCGAGAGAATTCTTGTTTATAGCCGAGATCCTTAAGCTTCTGAGCATCATAGTCCTCTTCGGATACGTCCGATACGAAGGTGGTAGCGATTTTCTCTTCTTCCATGCCAGGAAATTCGCCTTTCTGCAGAAGTTTATATAAACACTTGCTCTGTTACTATTTACACGGGCTTTGCATAGCATCGCGGTGCCAATACTTGCCTCTATGGACATTTTGACTTTTTAGGTGTATAAAAGCAACTGAGAAGCGAAACCGAAAATAGAAAAAAAAAGATCTTGCGATGGTTCCTGTATTTTTATATACGTGCAAGACAGCAGTAAGGATAGATGTTATCAGTGAGACTATCCTTTTTCAATGACAAGGCCATAACTCCGTGGGCATGATGGGAACTTAAAAGTTTGGCTATCTCTTTTTTTTTCCCTGCTGTCTCTAAACTGGTCGTTAGTGAAGGTTATCCATAGTTATCACGAAGCAGCTAATAAAAGCTCGTCGGCGACGCAGGGACCCATTTAGCATTCAGCTTTGTCACTAGCTAACAGCAAATCACAGCGAGCGTAGCACAACAGACCGCTCTTTGGTAACGAGATAACAGGCCAAGTCGTTATCAGCTAGGAAGCACAGAGAGGAACTAAAAAGACTGATCCAAAAAGTATGCACGGTTCCGACTAGATCACTCGTCGGACCATCCTAGCACGATCAACATCTACAACGAGAAAAAGAAAAGGAAAAAAAATATCATAGTCTCTCCTAGCTAGAGCGAGGATCCAAAGGGCAGTATGCGTTGTTATCTTTATCAGTTATTTTGTCAAACACGGATGGATCGGCGACGAAATTTGAGTTACTACAGCCCATTCCTATTCGCTAAATGCTGAGCCAAACAGAGGGCAGATGAGTGACAAAGTAACGCCAACTGTGGGATCGCGATAAAGTGCCAAAGGGCATTCGGACTCTACTTTTTCTGTGATAACGATCGCTATTTCTGCATGAACCGTATCATGGTCAGACGTTGGGTGTAGCAATATTGAAAACCATCAACAAATAGATAACCAATAACTCGGGTTCTAATTCTCACTCTGAATAAAAGCGGTAGGTATACACCATAGATTTTTTCCTTTTCTTTTGTATGGGAACCAGATCCATATGTACACCAACTGTTAAAAGAGAAGAAAGAGTCATTACAGAACGCAGAGCACTGATGTTTATTCTTCGTCTCCTTCCTTCTTTTGGGACTGTTCCAGATCTTTGAAAATACGAGCGCGTGCTTCCTCGTACGCAGCTTTGCGCTCTTCGTATGTCAAATTTTTGCGATCCGCAGGCGACTGTTCAGAGGACGTCATTGGCGATCCTCGTCTGCTAGAGGTATTCTTGCCGTCCGAGGGAGTCCGTCTCATGATTTGGAATACCGGCGTGGGTTCCTCGTTCTTTGGTTTCTCTTTTGGTTCGACGTGATCTGCAAAGGGAACTCGTGGTCTATCGATCTATGCGTGAGTTCTCTTGAGAGCACTTTTCTTCCCACCATTGCCAAGCTAACTTACATTGCTGTGTACGGGTTCTTGCATAGGTAGACCGACTTGCGCACCGGGTCAAAAAAATGTGATAACTTAAAATACGGCGCAACCTTGTGCACCATCAAACGCTGATATGAATTCATTTGAGGAAGATCCAATCGGTACAATCTATATGCATGTGAGTTGGCTGCAACGAAAAATACAAGCCAAATCACTGTACTCACTGGTAGTTATTGATGAATGCGGTGAGTTCTTTCTCTAGCTTTAGCAAAAATATCCGCTCCTGCTGCTTCTTCAAAACATCCACAATGAATGGATCGAGGGTATCAGAGAATTCTTGAGCAGAAGGTGGCTGCTGCTGTGGTAACGGTGCCATTTGCATGTGCGGTGGATAGAATATCTCCTGCTGCTGCTGTTGTTGATAGTAATATGGAAAGGGCACATACTGTGATGGCTGCTGGTGCCGCGGCACGGGAGGTCTCGCTGTAAACGCGACGCCCTGACCGTTACTCTGCTGTGGTGGGGTTGCAGTGTAATACTGGTTGCTTCCGGCAGGCGAAGGGAAATTAACACTGTTGAAAGATCGAACGCGAGGAATGGAATCGCGATTGAAGGATGACATGTGGTTTAACTTTTCATTGTTGCTGCTGTTGTTGCTGTTTTCGCTCATATCGTTGTAATCAGCGAGAAACTATACCAGTCATTGCTTAGATCGACAGCCCGCCAAATGTTGAAAACTCTTGCAACTTACCATAATCTAGTGTTGAAAGAACTAAACATGCGTTTTTGAATATCGGCTTAATAAGTGATTTGGTGCATCAAGTGAACAATGTATCAGCCATGCAGAAGCTTTCAATTGTTTTGGGGCTGGCGTCGACAACAAAAAAAAGAGAGGATTTATTCGTCAAATTCAGCTCTCCCTGAAACGGAAATCCGATGCCTGTGTGTATAAGATTTACATTGACCAACGAACGACAAGCTGATCTTATGCTGCTTACATCATGGCATACTTGGTATAGATAGCTATTGTGGATCTCGTGTTTATGTGATGATGTTCATCATACCTGACTTGTATACGCTGCAGTTGTGGCTTCTCTGCCCTTGGGATCTCATTAATAATACGTGTTAGTTAAGTATGTAATGTATGATGCTAATTCTATACTCTGGATAAGATCTACATATCTCATGCTGCTAGAATGCATCCAGCAAAGATGATATCCAGCTCACTTTGCATATTTGAATATCCAAACCAGTTTCAAACAAATGACGATCCTAACTAATTAAACTCTGATATGGAATCATGATAGGGAAATATCTCTTGGTAGCTCCAAGTATAATTCCAGTTAAGTTTTTCTTACGTGTGATATTAAAATGCTTGCAGAATCGAACCGGCAGTGCTGCTGAAATTTGAAGTGCGCATGATTTTGGCTGACACACTGCAACTCCTCCAGTCATGAGCAACAACGATACTGCAGTTGAACGACCCAAGCTGAAATGGCTTCCTTTGGAAGCTAATCCAGAGGTAAATGGAGAATACAGGGCGCTTATGTTGCCCTTGAAAGCTAAACTCTGGTTTCGAACATACACAGGTGTGGAACAAGGTAGGAACGCAGGAGTGCCAAGAGAATATGGCACTGTATATACTTAAAAGCTGTGGTAGATCGTGCACAACCACGGCGCAGATCCCAAATGGCAGTACACAGACATTTACGGTGAGCTACTTGGTCCTGCTTTCTTTTTTGGGTCGCAAAGAAACTATAACGCTATGTATATACCACGCAGGCTTCGACCCTGAATTGCTCGCGTTCGTGCCCCAGCCGGTGGCAGCAATCATCTTCCTCTACCCGATAACAGAGACCAGCGAACAACACAGGCGCGAAGAAGAAGCCAAGCTCAAAAAGCGCGAGCAGGATATCAGCCCCAATGTCGTGTTCTTCAAGCAGACTGTAAAGAAGAAGAGAGTGTGCACGCATAGCAGCAATGGAGTTTAACTTTTCTGTTTAGATATCGAATGCATGCGGCATGATGGCTCTTTTGCACTCTCTGGCAAATAATCCAGAACTGTTGGGTACGTGTTAGAATATATGCCAATGTTGGTCGTGAGAATAAATGGAGCTATAGGCCCCGGATTATTCAAGGATATCGTGAACAAGGCCCAAAACTTGACACCTGACGAGCGCGCAGAGCTGTTGGAAGGATGTGAGGAGTTGGCATCCGCACATGCAACAGGTGCACAGGAAGGGCAGACACAGGCACCCAGCCTCGAGAAGCAAGTCAACCTGCACTTTGTATGCTTCGTTGAGGTGGATCATCATCTGTATGAATTGGACGGACGCAAAGCATTCCCTATCAATCACGGCAGATGCACAGATTTGGTCGACGTGAGTTTCTTTAAAGAGATAGTAATATATATTATCGATGCTCACTAGAAGGCTAAACCTCAGGGTGCTGCCAAGGTTATGCGAAAGTTCATTGAACGTGATCCTGGACACCAAAACTACAGTGCCATAGCATTGTCAAAACTCGAGGAATAAACCTTTCTCTGTGTCTCTTGGCTTCTCTCTGAAATACCGCTTTTTTCGCTTGCTTGCATGAAAGAGCCGACTCAGCTTTTTCCTTTGCACCTATGCAGGACCCTGATCGAGACAGTATATCCTTGTCAGCAGAAATCCCATACTTTTGCCAGAGATTAGCAACATTGAACCTGGCGCAAGCTCAAGAGCTAGGTGGAGATAATTGTAAGAGGCATTCCGGCGAATTAGCAGAGCTGCCCAACGTGTCACGGACAGAGACTTTGCCGCTTGAACAGGAGGAAGCAAATGACATGAGCAAAAAGACAATTGCCAAGCAAGCATTTGAAAACAAGCTTGTGATATGCAGCATCGTTACCCCCTTTTCAATACTGGGAGCATTGATACGGATTGGGTTGCAACGTCTAGAAACATATCCGGGTGCACCTGTCTTTGGGCTTGTGTATGCCCAGTGGATCGGTTGTTTCATTATGGGTATCGTAGTAGAAAGCAAAGCTCATTTGCTGGAATGGCAAGTATCGACTTAACAAGCACTTTACATTTTTTGAAGGGAAATTAACGAGGCATCATGCATTAGGTATCTGCCACTGCATATCGGGTTATCAACTGGGCTGTGTGGATCTATTACAACGTTCTCGTCGTGGCAGCTCGATATCTTCAAAGCATTCTCCAACTACGATGCGTACAATCACAATAGTGGATATAATATCCTTAGCGCCATATCACAGCTCTTGGTTACTTTGGCGATGTCCTTTAACGGACTGGTATTCGGCTACCATGTCGGAGGTTGGTTCAAGAAGCAAGTCAGCGATCCCATTACTCTGGAAATTGTCTCTCGTGGATACAGAACGAACCAAATGAGCATAATCGACTGGGGCGTGTTTCTCTTCGGTGTGGCATGCTGGATAGGTGTCATCCTGGCTGCTATATTTGCGCAGTCTTTACAAGACGTTGCTTTCGCATGCGTGTTTGCTCCCGTAGGCGCATTGATGCGATGGTACCTTTCGAAATTCAATACTCTGCAGCAAGGGCGCTTCATGTTTGGAACTTTTGCTGCAAATATGATCGGGACACTTGTACTGGCAGTACTGACTCTTGTCCAAACTGGTGTTGCTTCAACTACAATCGCTTGCGACGTCGTCAGCGGTTTAGCCAATGGTTTATGTGGTACGTTTTATTAGATCGATTTTGACACGATATTTACAATTATTAAACAAGATCGCCCTCCATAGGATGCTTGACAACTATTTCGACATTTGTTGTAGAATTGAGCAATCTTCCTATAAGAAGATCGTATGTCTATGGTCTATCGTCCATTGTACTCGGTCAATGTTTCATGTTCCTCGTCTTGGGCACCTTTATTTGGACCCAGGGCGTCCAAAGGACTTGTCCTTCATAATATCGAATAAACCGCCTGGCTGGTATTCATTCGCGAAATTGACGAAAGAAACGCACAATTTTCGTCATTGCCTTCCCGAACTTATCACATGCCTCGATATGCTCGCCGATCCACGCAGGCAATTTGCCACGAATACGCGGTGTCGTGTATCTTTTATCGATCAAGACTATAGTCGCATAATCATCCTTGTGTCTGATCGCTCGACCTACATACCTAGTTAGCTACTGTACATGGATTCCTTAGTTATCTTAATGATACACCTACCTATTGACTGATTTACTCCACGCATACATAAATTCTCGTAATATTCAGCGCCAGCTTCTTTGCCACCCTGGAGTGACGCATATATTATCTTCTCGCGAAGTTCAAGCGAGTTACTGTTTGCAAAAGGGAGGCCGATCATGATGACACCTCGTCCTAGTCTGTCCGAGAAATTGATGCCTTCTGACATTTTGCCGTTCACAACACATAGCAAAAGAGCTCCCGAAGAGGACTACACCAACAAGAAAAGAAAGGGAAAGATTGTAATCTTAATAATGCATATAGCTTGCCACAATATATATATATATATATATGCATATATATGCCTACCTCAATCTCTGCGGCATAATCGCGCAGCGTTGATTCTACTTGACCGCTGTCCCGCGGTTCCTTGAATATCTTCTTACGCTTGGACAGACGATTCAAAATGCTCCCGCTTTCGGCTGAGCTCCATCGCTTGTATACTTGCTCAAGATACGAAAAGCTTGCAAAGAAGCATACAACGCCATCTGGTATCACGTTGCATAGGTTTACAACGGCCAGGCCCACTTCATCCATCTAGTATCCAACGTCGATAATCACAACCAGAAATAACCAATTTCTCTGACCGGTAGCATCTTACCAGCTTAACGTCTTGTCTAGTCTCGTACGTGAAAGTGAGCGATTTTCCTGTAGGACCTTGCTCAAGCGTAACAACAGAAATCTGGTTAGACGGAATAATATGTCCACACGAGATGTTGCTAATCCGTTCACGGGGTACTTTGGAGAATAGGTAATTGATAAAGTCGGATATCTTGAGATTTCACGGTAAGTGAACTATTTTGGTTACTGAGAAGAGTTAAGTATTCGTACCGGTTCCATAGTACCACCGGCCAGAACAATACTCCTGGCTTCTTGAACAACAGGCTCGAAGACTTGAGCAGGATTTAAAAGAACGTACTTGATTTGAGCCTCGCCTTCCAAAAAGCTGACGACGATGCGCCCATCCATGTTTGCGTTTGTAAGCGATAAAAGGAACGACTCGATTTGAGTCAATGTCGGCATAGTGGATGTCGTAGGTATTCCATGTTTTTCTCCTCCGCCCTGTTGTTGCTGTTCCTCTGTCTGCTTTTCCACAAATCCATTCAGTTTTCGAGCGAGATTACTTGCTTTTAGATACTTTTCAATTTTAAAGATATTGATATGATCAATCTTGAGCATATGCACGAAGTCGTTAACGGTGAAAACTCGTTCAGTTTGTTCCGATGATTCAAGTATTGTCTTGATAGCTCTTATGATGGTTACAATCTGCTTGATATATGCAATGTTTTTGCCTAACAGGCGCGTGCGGTATTTCTGGAGGTACATGGCGAGCTGACTCAATGAAGTCGTCACTTGATATAATGTTAACGTCGTGGTATGGATAGCGGTGATTGTTTCAATCAAATTATGCGCCTCGTCGATAATGACAATACTGTTCTTCAGCGATATACCCAGTGATTCGCGAGTGTTAGCATGGAGTAAGTGCTGATATGGCAAGACAACAAGCTAGCGAGAGAAAACCACCAGGTAAGCCTTAAAGAGATAATGAAACATGTAATTCCTTTGAGCAACTACCTGCGCTGATTTCAAAGCATGACGAGAACCATAATAAGGGCACGTATTCAAAGATTCCCCGATTTTGACGAGATCTTCAATATCACGAACTTGCGCCAGTGCATTATCTCGAAAGGCGTCCCACTGGGATTTATCATTCATGGAGGGTAAATGAGGGCACCTGGATGTTTCTGTCGCTATTGAAAAATCTGAGTCAAAACCAAACCTTGGATGTGATAGAGATGCTGTTACTTACACTTCTTTTGCAGCTCCAGACATGCCTCATTCATACGTTGCACGCTCTTTAGCTTTTGTACTTTGTCATTTATGCACAAGTTTTTGCGAGAGCCGAGTGGAACAGTCAGTGTATCGCTGGCGTATATTGTTTTGTGGATTTCCCGAACAAACTGGGAAAGCTGAGAGTGTGTTCGAGAAGCATAATAGATCTTGAGTTCTTCAGAGTCATCTTCATCATCATCCAAATTCCTATTCGAGCTATCTAGCGACGTAGAGTTGCCCGTTTTATCTGATTCTAGTCTGTAAAGAGGTTAAATTTGCATATGCAGTTGTGATGGATCCTATGCACTTACTTTGCCAGCAAATCTCGAACTTCTTTTGATAGATTGCTATCTGGCCCGTTTATCGCTTTTCCTCGTCGCTCCTCCTCGTCACTCTCATAGTTATCCAAAAGAAATTCATCGTCTTCAGACTTCGCATCCATCTAGAAGACAAGAATCCTTTCGTGAGTTGCATGCTATAAAGTTTTGATAATCCAGATATTTTACAATTCTCACGAGTTTTGCCTTTTTTCTGGGTCTTGGCTCTTTGCTACCATATTCAAGGATTTGTCCTCGCCTGATACGTTCTATCCGTTCACGTAATTGTTGTCTTCGCAGGCGTCTGCGCTCTTTTTCGAACTGTTCCTTGCGATTGATGGGCACGTATGCACGCAACCATGCAGGCTCGCTCGAATCACTTTCCTGTTTGTCCTGATCCTTGTTCGACATATTCTCTGATTCTTGGTTATCCTTGAGCCATCGCAGCGAACCGCATATCAAGGAGAGTGATTTTCCCTGATACTCTGTTAGATTTCTGTACCGATTGGGATCGATCGATCGATCAGATCTAAATCGCATTGGTTCGAGATTTACTTACTGTTCCAGTTGGACTCTCAAATATACCAATCTTGCCTTCATTCAGGACTTTGTAAAGCGATCTCATAAAGTCATTCTGTATGGAGTATGGCGTGTAAGGAAAACCGAAATCCTCGGGTGGATCCATTGCTGAAAGAAAAGCGGCAGGATGTTCAGGCACGTGTTCCCATTTCGGGCAATTTCATGGCGCATCATTTAAATTGTATGATCCATCCTTAATCTTTACGCACTTTTATTGCTAGGCTTTGAGGTACTTTTCAGCGACCTCTCCAAAGTCATCTAATGTACGCTTGATTGTCTTTCTAAACGACGCAGAATCGGTCTCCTTTGCAGATACCCAAGAAGATACGCTCATACGCACGCGCTCCTTGCCTATAGCATAGTTGATACCGTAGCCTTCGGGAACGACGGCGCCAAATCCACCCCAGCATACATCTCCTGGAGATGTATTCGATGTCGAGAGAAGCCAGTACTGCGAACCAGAGTAAGATGGGTCCTTGAACATGGCAGCGTCCTCCGAGTCGGCTTCTTCTGGTGTCAACTGGCAACGCAGGCCAAGCAAGTGCCTGTCTACACCCATTCCATCAATGGCGGCTTTCATGTATTCCAAATGCGTCTCGATTGCTTTTTGAAGCAAAGCCAACTTGTCAGACATCTAAGGTTATTGGATATTTTGCTTGTAAATAAGAGTGCCGATATTGCTGCTTCTTTTTTTTCCATTTTTCACCTTGATATCCCGATCATCCCACGCCTTTGTAAAGGCAACGGAGTCTGCCGAGCATGATCGCACGGTTTCCGTACGACCAGTAAGGAACTTGCGTGTGGATGCCGATTCATAGGTCGGGCAAGGTTTTCCATACTGGCGGTAGTAGGCGAGCTGGTACGCCATTTGCATCCATCCGTCCGGGCTCACCTTGGCGCTCTTCATAAAGTTGGATCCATAGTCGTTGTAGTGAAGCAACACGCTATCCAGGTCGATGATAAGCTTGGCTGCGTTTTCTCTGGCAGTCTCCAGGGCTGCACTGACGTCGGAAGTAATATCCCACGCAAGCCATGTTGGGCCTCCTCCTACGGGACTGGTCCCTTTGCCATTTTCAACCGTCGAGTTACTCTCGCTATTTTTCGTTAGACCAGCCATTATCTGCGTGCATAAAACTAGTTGACTTTTACCGAGCCAAGAAATCTTCAAATATACGTCCTGGGATAACGGCATCTACTGGCGAATGCTGCGCAGTATAATGTCAGGTTTGGGCGATTGGATTTATACTGCTGCTTGAGCTTTGCTTACCTCGCCATTGATTCCAGCTCTACCATTATTCTCTACGATAAACTGAATCGCTTTATCGAACCACCGATTGTTTGCATCGTTTCCATGGAAAATATTACGATGAGATTTATCAATATCGACAGGCGAGCTGTAGTCATCCAAGGCGACAGCAAACAAGGATGTATCGAGTTGCTGCAAGGTTTGAGCGTTGGTGGGATTCTTTTCCAGCTTGGCTCGAACCTACACGTTGTTGTTGATTTAGAGCTACGACCTAACACGCTGTAATTCGACCGTCACTTGCCTTTGCCCAAGTGTCGCGATGCTCTGATGTCATCAAACCCACAGGCGGTTGCAGTTGTTCGATGGGAGTATTATCAACCATCTCGGTTATCTTACGCAGTTCACTTTGCACTGTCTCGATTGAAAGAACTTGACCTTGGGCATCAAAGACTGGCACGCTGAAGCACTGATTCTTGTAGATCACAGTGATGTGTTTGGCAGTAGCAGGCCACTGCGTTGTAAGTTTGTCGCGAGGCAGGGCGGCTATCCTGCTTGCACCGAACATATTTTTGCTCTGATGCATGCAAAACGGGCCTGAACGGGACACTTCAGGTTCAAGTTCCTCGCTGTCGTTTTGATCCAAAGTTATCAGAAGATGGACTCATGCTCTGTTTTATTCCTTCTTACCGATTGATCTTCTCCGAGTACTGCACAGCACTGACAATTATGCGGGCGGCTCGATGTAGCTGGAATGGGCTAGCCCTACCGGGAACAATGTCATTTGCAAGACCCTCGGGCGCATCCTGGAATTGATACCACCAATTGACATTAATAAGCGTTGGAATACGGTATTCTAGGTATCCTTTATTAAGCCAAAGCCGGTCCAGCCACGAGAGTCCAAGCTTGGCTTCTTGCTTATCCAGCTCGCTTAGGCGGTTTTGAAGCGAAGTCGCGAGGGGGCTCTTAAAAAACCGGTCTACTTTGGCGCTGGCAACCTCAAACTCTTTCGGTGTCAACAGAGGCAACAGGCTGCGCTTGTAACGTGCAGCAGTTGCTTCCAGGTCCGGGATAGGTAAACGTGGCAATTTATCTTGGTTTGCGAACGTTGATAGCAGTCGACACTGCCGAAGCACTGTACCACCAGCGCGAGACTTCGCCAGGACGTAACGCATTGTCTAAAGTTGCAAGGAAGGCCGAAAAGTAGAAAAGAAAGCGAGGGAAAAAAGTGAAGAAAAAGAGAGGTTTGACAAAAAGACATGTGATGGGAAATTGACATACTGGAAGCCAAAACGGTTTGCATCACTCCGCCGCTCAGGAACCATCATCCATTCAACCACATTGCTTGTAACCGAAAGAGATAAATGAACATCTTTACGAAGCATACAAAGGAGGTAATCTTTTATACAATAATACAGGTATTATATCTTCTTTTTTTACATCTTTGGCTTTTGACCATCTAGTCAAGCCTTGTTGGAAAGTGCAGTGATACCAGGCAATTCCTTGCCTTCGAGCAATTCAAGGGATGCACCACCGCCGGTGGAGATGTGGCTAATCTTGTCGCCAGCGCCAGCGTTCAAGGCAGCAGTGGCAGTGTCACCACCACCGACGATGGTGACGGCGCCTTGCTTGGTAGCTTCAATGACGCTTTCAAGAGCTGCGTTTGTTCCCTTTGCGAAAGGTTTCATTTCGAAAACACCGGGAGGACCGTTCCAGAGGATGGTCTTGGCCTTCAAGATTTCTTCGCGGAAGATCTTGTTGGATTCTTCACCGCAGTCCAAGCCCATGCAGTCCTCGGGGATACCAGAAGCATCGGTGGCATAACCAACCTTGGCATCTTCGCCAAACTTGTCGCCAGTCACATAGTCGACAGGGAAAACGAGCTTGACGTTCTTGGCCTTTGCACTCTCAACGAGACCCTGGACGAGTTCGGAGCCAGGCTCGTCAAAGAGGGACTTGCCAATCTACAGATTATGTCGAATCAGTTTAGTATTTCTTCTTCATCCAACCAACAATGTTTGCTTCTTCCTCTTACCTTGACATTCTCCAAAGTCTTCTTGAAGGTGAAGGCCATACCGCCGCCGATGATAAGCACGTTGACCTTGTCAAGCATGTTTTCAATGAGCTTGATCTTATCAGAGACCTTGGCACTGTAAAAGATAGAAAGAGAACGTATGAATGAATGAGCTAGTCCGATGTAACTATCGACATTGCATAACTTACCCTCCGAGGATGGCCAAGAAGGGACGCTCGGGGTTCTCAAGAGCCTTTGCAAAGTATTCCAATTCCTTTTGCATCAAGAAACCAGCAGCGCGCTGAGGAAGATCAACGCCTACCATGGAAGAGTGGGCACGATGGGCAGTGCCGAAAGCATCGTTGACATAGACATCAGCGAGCTTGCTCAAGCTGGCACGGAAGGCCTTGACAGCTTCGGGGTCAGCCTTGACCTTCTTGCCGTCAGCATCCTTGCGGGAACCTTCTTCCTCAATGTGGAAACGAAGGTTCTCGAGGAGAATGACCTGGCCGCCGGTGGCAGCTTGGCATGTCTCCTCAACTTGAGGACCGACGCAGTCAGAAAGGAAAGTAACTGGCTTGCTGAGGAGCTTCTCGACTTCCTTGGCAACAGGTGCGAGCGAGTACTTTTGTTGAACTTCGCCGTTGGGACGACCCAAGTGCGACATGAGCACGACCGAGCGGGCACCTTGCTCGAGGGCGTACTGGACGGTAGGCAAGGCCTGGACAATACGGTTGTTGTTGGTGATCACGCCATCCTTGAGAGGTACGTTGAAGTCGACACTGTGAGACAAGACACGCCCGTTCCTGTCAGCATCCCATAACACAGCTCAACACCTTTCAAAGCGAACAAACGTACCGGATAAGGACGCGCTTGTCCTTCAAATCAACGTCGCGGATAGAGAGTTTGCTTGACAAGGACATGGTGTTAGAGAGGGAATGCGAAAGGAAAAAGCGGGAACCACGCACGATTTTTTTCGGCGGGCGTTTTAAATATGCCAGCGTGGACTTTGTATGACGCATTAACCGCTATTTCTGTGTCTTTCTGAAGCAACTGCCTTAAAGATATTTGTTGAGGTTGATCTGTTACGGATATCACTCACAAATACGACACAACTACTCTGCATCAGATGCTGCGTAGCCATACCATCTTTTAAGCACCTTGCACTCGTTGCTGTCTTTGTGACAAATAAATTTCAGCGTAGAGCGCGTCGTCAATTATAGCATGTTACCGACGAGACCGCCACTGGCGGGTTAATATTTTCATGTGCTTTTCAACCTTACTCTGCTCGACGCCCCGAAATTACCGCCAGGCACTTCCGGCTCGTTCCTGACACCTTTCATGCTATTTTGCAAGCAAAGGATGTTAATATGTAAACAGCTTTTGAGAGGGGTTGCATCTTCCCCAACAGATCTGAAAGATCTCTGTTGAGTTCGAAAAACTTGCACCAAGAGATCAGCCGAGATAGAATCCATTACTGCCCATACGCCTTCCTGACAAGGAGTTCCAAAATGTATAGCTCCATGCTTTCACAATATATGAAAAAAGAAAAAATATCTAGCTGTCTTGAACGTACGCTAATGTCGTTCTGTAGCTAGTTGTCTTTTATCGTAATAATGGTTTACTACGCGCGTAACATGTACACAAAGGGAAATTGAAAAGAACAAACAGCATTTAGAATCGATTCACTATCAGTATGCGTTGTATACAGTACATAGAGCAGATGTATCATTATTACATTCGTTTGTTGCATCATTCTTTCGATCAACGAACTATCCTGGAAAAGAACCGATCTACGGCGTTTCTGTCTGGTGCTGCCCATTCAACCTGCCACTGCTCCCCATCCTGAAACCCTTCTACGTCTGCCATGGTGCTGAAGACGCGCTTGCTGTTCAATGGGATTTTCCTTCCAGATGCTGTCGTGATGGATAATACCCTCCTTGTTTTGAACGTTGCAATGACATAAATCTTGTCTGCCAAAGTAGATCCGGTCTCTTTTGGTGCGATGTCTATCCATACGCGATGTTCTTTATTTATTGATTGCACCGTGATTTGTCGTTTGATTGCTGGGGCTTTTTCTTTGGATTTACTTTTTGACTTCGCAGGTTCCTTTTTATGGTCCTCTTTTGGATCCTCCTGCTGCTGTATCACTGGTGGCGTCTGAACTGCATTCGACAATGATGACGGAGGCACAGACATATGCGAAGTTGCGGAAGGTAGTACGGAAGAATGTGACGAAGACAAATATGGTTGTGATCTTACATGTTGAAGCGGAGGATGGTGATTATTGGGAGATGTCTGTTGACGTGCAGGAGGTGGTAAAGAGATGCGCGCCGACTGATGGCTCTGAGGATATGTTGGCACCACCTCTGTTACTGGTTGAGAAGGCTGGGAAGGAGCAGGTGGGAGTTGTATATGGTCAGCATTCTGAAGAACATGAGCCGGTGGGGGATGCTGATATGCTTGTTGGTGCTGGGTCGGTTGATAAGGATAATGCTGTTGCTGATGGTTTTGTATCCCATATTCTGCTGGCGACAAGCATATAAGATCGAATGAATTGAACAATGTGAAGTGATTGTGGAGCCCAACACTGACTTACCGTTGTACTCTGGAGCAGAGTAATGTCGTACAGGCGGCGCCATATGGGTTGCTTCATTGTATGCTGGTTGCTGATGCTGTTGATGATGATGATGATGATGATGATGATACATGGCCGGTGCAGAGTTTGGAGCAGTGTGCGGTAATGGTTGCGGTGGCAAAACGAATCCACCTACGAAGGAGGTTGATTCTCTTGGAGCAGATGTATGAAAATAGGTACCAGGCGTCTTGGGTTCTACGATTGTTGCACCGACAGATTCGCGATGTGTTTTCTGGTCATGAAAGGATAATGTTTTTGGCCTTCCTGCCAGCTTCCATCCTTCTCCCCTAACATTCGCTCCTGTGGATACTCGACGGATACGCGCTGACTCTGTGGGTACGGGCGTATGTGGGATTGGCGGTGGAGGTAATGAGAAATGTCGATATGCATGGTTGCTGTGGGTAGACATCGTATCCATCGATATTTGCGAAGGTTGGGGCGCCTTCTATTGCGAATATGGTTAAACTTGAGTGAGATACGCTTTTTAACTTCATACAGTACCATGGAAGGGACATGAGGTTTGTCACCTGCTACCGCAAGCGGAAAGGGGACTGTGTTGGCTGGGTAGCCAGCTGCAGGGACACCGTAAATGTGCCCTACAAATGTTGTTAAGATTGGTGCTATCCAATGAGAATCCAGACCTACTTACCTGCATCAGCGAAGTAGCTTGAAGACGAAGCAGACGGAGGTGGTGGAGGCGGTCGCGGTGCATTCATTGTGGCATGAGGAAGGAAAACCCTAAAGAGGGCTTGTTCTCCACTCCGTTCACGTCGTAAGCATCAAAGCAAGTGAGCACAAACAACCGTGATACGTCAACCTTTACTGACGAAGACATATTAATCGATAATTCTGACAGGTACAAACAGACAACGGATCTACCCGTTCCAAATGAGAGTTTAAATCGCTATATACTGACAAAGTCTAAGATGATGATAAGCTTATTTCTGCTCTCTGTTCACTTATGATAAAGGATAATTCATGTCCAATGATGGGGAGTATGGAAAATAACGAGGCTATTGTACTGTATACGCTCGTATGATCAAATAAGGATGAACGTTGCGTCGAAGTATGCCTTGCGTGCACTATCGATTTCCTACTCGTTGCTCTACAGTTCTACTTCTGATTGCTTTTTGATTCTAAATAGGCTTCTAGTTTTGCATACAGGATATGCTTCAAATACGATGAGGCATTCTTGTCATCATCCATTGAAACTTGCAGACTGTAGCAATACCCACGAGTTATTTTTCATTGGAATACGCCGATGAGAAAAAAAATGAGAGTTAGCCACAACTGTCAATGTTACATAGTATCCGCAAAAACAGATCGGCAATGTAGATCAAGCTCCCAGACCATAAGAGAGGATCGATTTCACTGCGATCGTAGCTGGCAATGGTAGATTTGCCATATCATTGTACCTGTTATTGTCATTCCGTTGTTTAGATAAGACGGTGCCACCCATCATCGGTAGATGTACCCACATACGAATTAAGACATGAATAGTTGGATAGTTTATGCAATGGGCATGGAAAAAGTCATCCCAAAGGAAAAACCGTCCCGCTGCACAATAGATAAGATGGTATATCTGATCGAATATGAAGACTAACACTCTTTCGTAATGATTTTGATATTGCTGTAATGATACGGCCTTCTAGTTGCTGCGTACATGCGATGGAGTACACACGACCGACTTCCTTCATAGTACTTGCGATTTTTTGAGACTGTAGTCCAACTTTCACCGTTTGGAGTACCTACGACATTCCGATCAGAGGTCTTTCGGTATAAATACATTGCAGTACATACCAGTAGTTCGGTTTCTTGCGATGGAAGAGTGTCTTTACATACTCATTAACAACGGTAGAGAAGACGACTTTCATCCGTGTTAAAAATACGATCATTTCCTTTCCAATTCATAATTTACAGTTCTAACTGATGCATCCGTTAGATTCTTACTAGTCTTTGATCGTCTGCTTACCATTATTATTCATCGCAATACTGCATGGGACAAGGGTGAATTATTGGTACGAGGGGCTTCTCAGGAAGTCCATGAGGATCAAGTCCTGTTTCGAGTTAGAAGCTTCTTCAACAGCCTAAAGATAGCAGGTGTTCTGCAGATCTTGTCAAATTGGATAGTTCAGAGCGAACCAATCAATTGTTTCTACCAGTAAGAAATGGTTTGTAGGACAAGCAAGCTTCAACAGTTTCATGTTTACGATATAGCTAGGCACTAACTTTACCCAATCTACATATACGTACTTTGGTAGGATACAATGCATGAATGTTATTTACACTTATCCCTTGCAAAAGCCTGTATGCAAATCAAAGTGAATGACAATTCTACAAGTGCAAAGAAATGATACAATTGAGAATATGTATATTTATTAGCGCAAGCGCCAACACATGTCGGATCAGTTTATACATTGGCTTAAGGGCGATAAAAATATAGTTAGTACGGTAGACAGGGCACCAAAAGAGAAAATAAGGAGGGAAAATGAGAGAAATAGAAATAGAAAAAAAAAAAAGAAGAGAGAGATGTGTCCAGTGGGAGAAGGGGGAAAGAACTAAAAAGAAAATATATCTGTACAATGGATGGATCCACGTAGTGGTGAGAACATGTAAATAGAAAGGGTCAAGGATGCGCCGCTGCTGCCAGAATGTGGGGAGAGGAGAACAGTAAATGTGGATATATATGAGTTTTCTTATTGATTCAGTGAATCGCCATAGAGGATAGATCGAAGGATACCGCAACGCCGTTCCAGGATGAGCAAGGCGCTGTGCATCTGCTGTTCATTCATGTATGCCAGCACGCTCTTGAACTTTGTATCGTCTGCAAGGTTAGGCTGCGCTGTTGGTTCGCAGCTGCGTTTTTGGATTCTGTGCTTGTGCGCATTTCGCTGATGTTTTGCTTGGTATACTTTTCCACAGGATCCGCAATTGTTGCACAGCAGGGCACCTTTTTCGTCCCTTCGCCACACAGGAGAGCTTATTTGCAAGCAATTGGCACACTGTAGGGTTTGATCTGCCCCAATGTTAGAAGGAGACAATGCTGCCTGGAGTGGTTGCTGCTGCTGGTAGTTGAGTTCATCTGCTGTTCCTCGACGCTGCGCTGCAGCCTTCTTAGCGACTGAATTGGAGGATTTTTGTCGAACATGTAAAGGACGGTGCACACCATACTGCTTGTAATAGAGCCCGCAAGCATTGCACAGAGAATGCACCCGATCAGGTGTTCGTCGCCAAAGGGGTGTTTTTGTTACATGGCAATTGTAGCACTCAAGCTGCCGTTGTGGCCGGCTGCTGGTGTTGGTGTTGCTTGTTCTGGATGATGGCGGCGGTGGCGGCGGTGTTTTTGGAGGTTCGGCTACTTCTAGCGCTGCGGATCCGAAGGACATTGGGAGAACAGATACAGGCGGCGGCGGAGACGGCTGCTGCTGTGGAGTCGTCGTGAAGGGTATCATCCAAGAGTAGCAGTTCGGATCAACGTAGAAATTGAAGTCTGTTTGAGGCATCGCTTCCAGTGAGGACGCGTTGGAAGATGTGGGTGATGGGAAGCTGCTGAACACTTGGCCTTCAGATGATGATGGCGAAGGTAAATCTTGTTGATGTTGTAGTAAGTTGAGTACTTCGGGTACATAGTACGGAGCAGTCATTATTATTTACGAATAGAAGGAAGGATGAGGGAAAGAAAAGGATGCACAAAACAAAATATGTATAGAGGCTGACTTTCCCTTTATATAAGGCCTAGCGTACCAGCGATTCCTTCTTCGTGCAATTAGCAGAACACCAATAAGCGTGTAAACCCCCACATTATTCCTCTGTCTCGGTACCTGTACATGCAAGAACATCCTATTTTGTCTGAAGAGGATCATCGGAGTTCTCAATATACAGTAGGTGACCACAATGTTTTCAGTATAAATTCCGTAAAGTAAAAGAAGCTTCTTTCTGCTTCTGGGGCCAAATAGATCTCCCCATCCCCACTCAGCCCCTCCCCCCAAATATTGATTCTACTCTAGCTTACAGTAGCAGCAATGAACTTACATTAAAGGGGCAAGAAGATCTAGAACTACCCTAATCTAGAGTCTGCGTCTGTTGGAGCTGTGTCGTGCGTGCAAATAACTAGCAGCACACCGAAAACATGGTATAGAGATTTTTTACTAGTCTCTTATCGAGCCAATAGGCGCACTGTGCTATCTAAATTCATTGGCTCTAGATTAGCCGTGTGATCTCTGATAACCAAACTGCCAAACGAGCCAACGGATGTCACAACGTGTCGTCAGTCTATGTTACTGAAAAAGTACAAAAACTCTCCTATTGGTCACCGAATGAACAATAACTTGGCAGCCCCAAAAAGAATAAAAGAAAAGAGAGAGCAGCAATAGCAGCAGCACCTCCTGAGCACCCGAGTCAAGAAGTTTACAGTAAACACCATATATTCGGTATTGACCGGAAAAAAAAAGGATCGCCAAAAACGTGCTGCGTTACCTTGGCACGAAGCTAGTAAAAATTGAGCCTATTCTAATTCTCTAGGCAGTCGGGTATTGGTACGAGCCCCACGGAAAAGGAACGAACTGTGGCGCCTTTGTGGGATCACTGACGGTAGTCTCGTGGATGATGTACTCATAAAAATCGCAATCCAGGAAACGCCCAAACTTGTATCCCACATCGTGAAAAACTGCGGCCAGCTTGAACCCAAATTTCTGAAACATCGCAGAGGATGCCTTGTTCTCTGAGGTGATACTCGCTAAACAAAGTTCCCCCCCCCTTATGGATCAGTTGCGCCATTCTTTTTCCTTTGCTCCTAAAACAAGCTCAAAAAAAGGATAGCACCCACCTATGATCGAGCGAAACTTCATTTCCCGTGCAATGCACAGGATTTCCTTGACAAGTACGCTGCCGAGACCCTTGCGGTGATGCTCTGGATGAATGTACACAGAAATTTCCGTAGATCTACGATAGATGCGTTAAGTTCTTTCCCCGCACAAACAAGAATATCAAGACTTTGGACGATATAAGCGTCGTACAGGTTATATGCAGGCTTGCCACGAAAGGCCCCCAGGCTGGCGTAAGCTATCGTCTTTTGCGTTGCATTGTCCACAGCTACTATAATGGGGTAGTTGTTCTCTTTTGTCTCCTTGAACCATGCTAAGCGGTTCTCCAAAGTAACGGGTTCATAAATAAAAAGGCAAGTCGAGTTCAGTACTCGCTCATTATAGATCTCCAGAATGTCTGGCAGATCTGCTTCGGTCGCTTCTCGAATCGCATACAAGTCGGGTACAGGAGACATTGCCGTTTGAGGAGCACGACTTGACAGCTCAGGGACCAAGGGCGGAAAAGGGCAATCGATACAAGTGGCTTAAGGGCAACATTTCTTATTGGTTATAGATCTTCAACAGGACGAATGGCGTTCTGCATTGTGCAACAAAACTTCTTCCATATCCCATACTCAAATGAAGTGCAAAAAAAAAAATAGTATATACAGCTCTACTTTGAAAGTCATGGTACCTCCTCTCCCCCATAGGTACACTTTTTCCAAAAATTAATGTCGCTGCAACATGTCGTTTTGGTGTATAAATGCATTAAAAATTTCACAAAATCCGACATTACTTTTGGGAAAAAGTGTATAACTCCCCCATATGCTTAGCCGTGCCCGATGATCCGTGTAGCGTAACAACGGTCTGTATCACATACCATGGAGGTCATTGACCTGCTGGCTGCAGTAGCAACTGTTACATCCGCACGCAGCTGGTCATACTTACAGTAGCAGACAAGCCTATATGCATACCCCCGACACTCACGCATCGATCTGACAGTTGACTCGAGATCTATCTATCAGATGTAAGGCAATGCAAAGCCTGCTGTCTTGGAGTCGACTTAGGGATCTTTGCCATATCGTCCTTGTATGCTTCTGTTATTCGTACAAAGCAATGCTCTCGCTTTTCCAAGTTAGGCAGTTAGCATCATGCGTACAGTGCGCAATTTATTTGTTATCCTAAATAGGTTGAATCGAAGCTGCAACCAACAACTTGATATCCAATTGCAATGATCACAACGGTTCTGGACTGGTTGTTCCAGCTCGCGCAACATTGCGTACCTGTTCCAGTTAAACTTTGCAGACTTTCACAGAAAAGAAATACAGTAAGCAAAAAGAAAATGCTCAGCCTTTCCATCGATCCTTCTCTGCATCCTGTTGTGAATTTGTGTATCATGATACAAGAATACATTCTAGATGCAGATAGCCCAGCTACCTGTAAACAAGATATGTATCCTTTGTCACTGCCTTTCAGGAATAGCGACAAGAAGAAAATGTTTAAAACTATATCAGTCCTAGATTTCAAAAAGCTCTTAGAAACAGGTTAATGTCCTGATTAATGTCGTGTGCTGATTATGAAATGAGGTGTACATGACTGCAATATCGCTTACGATACATTTATGTGTCTCCATGGATGCTTACTATAAACTCACAATTGGAAATTACATTGTAGGATGAAAGCAAGTCTGCGGAAAGGAGAAGAAAATGGCATCTTCTCTTTCGTATAGTACAAGCCGGTCGGATCACAGAATGATTGTGTTCGCTAGAAGTAATTTTGCAACTTCAGCGAGTCCAAGCAACCGGTGTCTGTGAGAAGCTATTATCAAGTGGTGTATTCGATACCTTCGTAAAAGTTGTCAGCAATAGTTCAACATGCATATTTGACAAGCTGTCGAACTCGCAGCATGCGAAATTGCCGAAGACCAGCTTGTGTGTACAGATGACATTGCTCGTCCCTCTCAGTTCCTCACCCAATGTCTTGTCACTCTGACATGTCTTTTCGATGCAGCGTCAATAAATAGGGGAAATCTTTCCCAGACCGACACAGCAGATAGAATTGCGGGGTTATGCCTTCCAGGGTTGATTTCAAAAGCCACGCAAGATACAGACAGTACTGTAGATGAAGTGGGTGCTCCTTCCGTGATTACGTATGGCGCCAAAAACACTAGATAAACTGTATTTGTTAGATTCGGCCGACCCATCGGGAGTAATGATAAGAACGAGAGGAGATAAGGAGCGATTTGTTGGAAAGGAGAGGGGAGTTTATCTTTGTTGCTTTGATACACTTTTTCCAAAAATTATTGTCGCTGCAATTTGTCGATTTGGTGTATAAATGCATTATAAAATATCACAAAAATCCGACATTACTTTTGGGAAAAAGTGTAAGATCTACAGCTGCACCGATTTCGGTATAATTTGGTAAACGAAAATCATGCACATGGGAAGTGTACCGGGCCGCATGAAATGAATGTTCTCATTCAGAAAACATCATCAGAAAAGTTTAATATTTTTCAGTAAATGAAAACGGACTTTATGAGCAAAAGAAAATGAACAAAAAAGCTGTAAAATGAACAAACTGGTCCCGATAAAATAATAAGCGGATACCGGGAATTAGATTTTAATGTACATAAGATACTCTATTTATGCGTTGTTGCTATTCAAGACTTGCGCGGCTTGATTGGCCTGTGCAGAAGAGAAGCGGCGCATCTCCTTCTTGTCCATGCCCAACTTCTTACCCAACAAGCGCTTGCCAAAGTTGCGGGGCTGCTCCATGGACTTGAGAGAGCGAGTGCGGTTGGCATAGTAGCGGGCAGAAGAAGCGCCAGAGACTGCAGAAGCGCGGCGAGACTGGCCACCAGCCATGGGAGTCTTGGATTCCTTGAGAGTGTTCTTAGGAGTGAAGACGAATTGCATAGCGAACTTGAGGAAGTCCATAGGGACGAACCAGACGATGTTCCAGATCCAGACAATACCAGCCCAGTCCCAACCGCATCCACGCATGTAGGTGAAACCCCAGTTGGCGTAGACGGCAATGAAAGTAGCGACAAGCTGAGCAACAACGAAAGCGCACATCAAGAAGATAGAAGGACGCTCCATGAAGAACCAGCTGCGGGAACGGGTGATGAAAATCAAGGCCTGAGAAATGGTGGAGACTTGCAAATAGATGATAGAGTGGTAGATGTGGTCGTTGACATCCTCAGGAAGCTCGACACCAAACTTGTCCTTGAAGAAGGTGGTGTGGAACATGACAGCAGCGAAGACAAGAGTGGAAGCAGCCTGGTACAAACCGTAGATGATGGCATAGCAGAAAATTTCCTTCAAGTTCCACTGGTCAGGATATGGCGAAGGCTTGACGCGGTCGGTGGAGATGGTCATGATGGTACCATCGTTCAAGACAGCGACAATCAAGACAGGGAATGGAGGGAAATCGTGCTGGAAGGCAAAGCAAAGAATGGAGAAACCGACAACAACACGAATGGTGATAGAGCAAGCGTAGATGGCATAGTTGCGCATACGTTGGAAAATCTGGCGGGAACCGATGATGGCCTCGACAATGACGGAAAGACCAGGTTCAGTCAAGACGATATCGGCAGCGGAACGAGCGGCATCAGATGCATCAGCGACGGCAACACCAACGTTAGCCTTGGAAAGGGCAGGAGCATCGTTGACACCATCACCAGTCATGGCAGTCATGTGGCCGAGAGCTTGAAGACGTTCGACGATCTCGTACTTGTGTTCAGGGTACACACCGGCGAAACCATCAGCCTGCAAGACCATGTCGTCAATGCTAGTGTAACCAGAGCCAGCGGGAGGACCATCCTTAAGAGCCTTGGACAAGAACATGTTGTCACCCATACCAAGACGACGGCCAGTTTCCTTGGCAATAGCAAGCTGGTCACCAGTAATCATCTTGACTTGGACACCAAGAGCAATGGAGCGGTCAATAGTCTCCTTAGTGTCAGAGCGAGGAGGATCGTAGATGGGCAAAAGACCAATGAGACGGAAGCCAAGGCCTTCATCCTCAACACCACCAGAGGGAACTTCATCGACAGCGACAGCCAAGGCTCGGAGACCACGGCGGGCGAATTCATCGACATCGTCGTTAAGAGCCTTGATTTGTTCCTCGGTCTTGTCACGGGTGCAAAGGTCCAGAATGGTGTGGGACATACCCTTGGTGACGCGAAGGATCTTACCATCGGACTCGCGGCGGTAGGTGATTTGAGTACGCTTGACGACAGGGTTGAAAGGCTGGAAATCAAGTTCGGTAATGCCATCACGAGCCAACTTGGGATCGGGAAGGGAGTTGACAATGCAGAAGTCAATAGCATCCTGGTTCTCGGTGCGGGAGGCGTAGGCGGAGAGTTGGATGATCTCATCACCGTTGAACTCAGCGTAGGTCTTGATGGTGGGCTTGTCGACAATAAGCTTGTTGAGAGTCAAGGTACCAGTCTTGTCGGAGCAGAGAATGGTGACAGCGGCCATTTCTTCAATGGCAGTGATACGCGTGACGATAGCCTTGTGTTCAGCCAATTGCTTAGCACCGATAGCCAAGGTGACCGACAACACAGTAGGCCTAAATTGGAGTCAGTCCATGTGCAACGACAAAATTGCGCTAATTTCAAATTTAACTTACATGGCAATTGGAATACCACCAATAAGCAAGACCAAGAGGTTATCAATACCACGACGGTAGTTGTAGCGGAAAGCAGCGTACATGACCAAAATTTCGACGACAAGGAAGATACCAATGGAGACCAAACAGAAGTTACCAATCTTGGCCAAAATGGATTGCAAGTGACCCATTTCATCACCAGCATCACCAACAAGCTTAGCAGCACGACCGAAGAAGGTGTTCAAACCAGTACCAGTGACGACAGCTTCAGCTTCACCCTGCTTGACAGTAGAGCCAGAGAAGATTTCATCACCAGCATCCTTGCCGACAGGCAAAGATTCGCCAGTAAGAGCAGCCTGATCAATAGAGACGGAACCGTGGGCCTAAAAACGTCATGTGTGTGTGAGAATCCTAGGCAAACTTGGATTGATGAAGCACGACAGCAGCAGCTTCGACACTTACAGTAAGCAAGCGACCATCAGCGGGAACGACATCACCGAGCTTGATGCTGATAACATCACCGGGAACCAACTCGGCAGCTTCCATAGTCTTCCATTCACCATCACGCTTGACCTTACATTCAGGAGCAAGCGATTCCATAAGAGCCTTGACAGCATTACCAGCCTGACGTTCCTCATAGAAACCAATGAGGGAGTTGGCGAGCAACAAGAGGACGATACCAATGAAATCCGGGTAGTCCGGGGGTTTGCCTTCACCGTTAGCCACAGCGATGGAGACAATAGCGGCGGCTTCCATGACCCACGAGAGAGGGTTCCACATGAAGCTCAAGAACTGCAAGAAGGCATTGACCTCCTTCTGTTCGAGCTTGTTGTAGCCGAACTTCTCAACACGGGCAGCGGCTTCAGTCGAAGTAAGACCGTTAGGGGAGGTTCTAAAAATCACCAAGTCAGATCACAAAAATTTTTCGGGCGGAAAAAAAGTTGGAATGTTTGATTACGCACTGCAAGAGCTTCAAAACGTCGTCGCACTCCATAGTGGACAAGTCGAATTTGTCCTTATCGTAGAGCTCTTCGACGGTGAGCGTCTTGATGTCTCCGTTAATTTCGGTTTTCGTCTGGACGGGTGCGTCGCCGACAACGTCGACTTCTTTTTTTTCCTCAGCCATGGTGCGAGACCAAATGGGGCGATTAGTAGAAGCGAAAGGGAAGGAAGATCAAGAGAGGGGTTGGTTGGTTAGAAAGTAAGGAAACCTTTCAAGAATGAACGGTGAATAGGGACGGTAAGGTAAGAGGGAAAAAAAAGAGGAAAGTTACTGTTACGGGCAAAATTTTCGAGACTTTATAGCATCCGGCTGTTTCCCCGAAGAGACAGACACAGCACGTTGACTGGTCAAGCGGCGACTGGAAAAAAATCCCGCATTTGAGACCACACTAACCAGATGCAGTCGCTTCCGCACCATAAAAGTCGAATTGTCCAGCGAGATGATGTCGATCTCGCTCCGACAAGCTCATCCTACTGGATAACAAACATTGTCCCGACGAGGACGTTTAAAATTTTTTACGGTCAATCCTTTTCCCACAGCCGGCCGACCCGAGAGAGAGCTTAGCGAGCGCAATAGCGTTGGAGCACAAACAACTTGTCGGGCAAATCATATATCCCAACTTCGTAATCTGCAACAACGTCAGACACAGGAGGAGCACTTTCCCCTTTGGCATGTCACACACAACTCTTCACCTGAACACGCGCGCGTAGGAATGGTCTAAGTTATCGACTTGATATATAATATTTTTTTCTTCGCTTCCATTCCGTGGGTTCCCCGTCCGTCCCCATGCCTGCTTCTGCTTTTTCTGATCTACGTGGAAAAAAGTTTTTAGAGTGGGTCAAATGTTTTCCGAACGGATTTTCTGAATGAGGGGTTAGTGCCCTCGTTGACCCCGCAACGCAAAACCATCGGTAGCAACAGCCATTCCAACAAATCGCCTTTGTAGAAGATCTGGAAAAGGCCAAAGCTTAATTTCATGCACATCGCGACTGTGTACAATGTTGAAATAGGTTGTTCACACATTCGCTGCTTGCCGTATTTGTACCTAGACGCACTCTCCTGAGAAACGCAAGATAAAAGGGGACGAGAAATGGAGAGAAGACCGTGATAGATGCATTGTGGCGGTTTGCAAAGATGGAACCTTCGAATACACCTCATCACTGCATTCCTGGGAGGGGCCCAGCCCTGTCGATGCCGCACATAAGTGAGTATCTTATCAGCTGCATCCGCTGATAGCGACATACATTGCTGCAGAATCTCGCACTATATTAAGGCAACACGTGTAGTCCAGAGGTCATATTGTGATCCGCCCGATCTTGTATTCAGGAAGCAGCGATAAATAAGAAGCCGGACTCTCGTCATATTTTTTTAGTTTAAGCAAAGTTCGCGTTTCACAATGAAATATTCTTGATTTCAACTTTAGCCCTGGCAGCTCTTTCTTCCTAACAACTTTATGTTTATATGCATATAAGATGTGTATGTATGTTTGTAGTTAGGAGAATTGGTCCATCCTTCCATTCTCGTAACTTGTTTGCGTGCGTAATATGCGGCGTCTTGAAACTTTTTGGCGAACTCGTTCCGTGCACATACAACCAGCGGCAAGGTGGCTAAACTATACCGCCAACGCACACTGCAAGCAGCAAGTGGGATGTACCCACACTCAAACTGGTTTCTCTTTTGACACCAGGTTCTCGGACAAATTGTAAAATAACTTTTTCTTACTTCTGGAGTCCTCGTCATTTATCCCAGTGGAAAGCGAACGATTTATCTTTGATAAGCATGTTTGCCCTTCAATTTCCCGCCCGGGAAAAGGCAGGATTAACAACGAATTTGTGCTGTTTCAGTCCTTGATCCTTTCCTTAAAAATTGGGTCGACGCTAGACAGCAAGGAAAACTTTTCTATTTTCCCTTCCTTTTCCTTTACGTTGTTCTTTCCACTGTCCTATAATTTTACCCCATGTCTGAGTCGGAAAAAAAGAAGTATTGGATGTGCGGGGAGATAAGTCGCGCTCCAACGGACGCAACGCCATCCATTCCATCATTCTTCTCTTAGAAGAAATCACCAGTCAGATTATGAGGGGGATCAGATAAGGCGGATCTTCGGTCATATCTATAGGAATATAGCGACTTCAAGCAATTTGGCACACACCCTCGGCTTCAAGACATATGTGGCTCTAGCGTGAGAGGAAACGTGCAGAAGTCAAAAACCTTGTTGATAATCATCCACAGATTGCTCCATTTGGTTGGACAATCTCCGCGGGCTCTTTGAAATCATGCTGATGACAAACAAAAAATCATGCTATATATTGATGTATGTGAGGCTTTAGGACTTGTTTCAATTCCTTTTCCTCTACCCCTCTTCTTCCCTCATATCTGAAACAAGAAAATATGCTTCCACAAGCCATGCGCAGATCAGTCTTGAAAACTATTGTGGGTGCTCGCGCCTACTCCACCGAACCAGCAAAGCACACTGCATCCCGAGCAGGCAACAATGAAACCCTGCGATACTTGGATCAGCTCAAAGACTCTGAAATCGAGTTTCAGAGCAAAGGAGAACATGTCAGTGGTGATTTCTGGAAGACAGAGCCTGGCAAATACCGGGATCAAGCTCCAAGTGTAAGTCGTTGGGATGGAGTAGCAGCAGGAGCTAAAGAGAGGGTTAAAAAAGATAAGATCGATGCAGAGTAAATACTCTAAAGCAAGCAAACAAAACGCCCTCTCTTCTTTATCAACGTATATAATATAGTCCTCCCGATCACCCGTATCGTATCTTTTGTGCTTTTCTATCCTCCCCCCATTGATCTTAATGCAATCGCTTTTGTTGACATCTGAAAACTGCAAAAGTTCTAGTTTGGTGCAAGCATTTGAAAAAGCGTGATTTGCATGTGCTTGTCCTTTTTTCCCGGTGTGGATCACACCTGCCCAAACAAACAATGGCAATCAATCACCTCGAGAAATAAAGTACAATCCGTCGGTTTGAAGAACGAATAGGATTATTGACATTCTGTCTCGGTATCCTGTGATATACCTTGCACACTGACCCTTGCAGCAAATCAATTGAGCTCGAGTGGAATTGCCCAGAAGACTTTCAAAAAAGGATCATACTCATAAGAATTGTTAAGTGCGCTCGCAGCGCAGTAACACTACTGAGCATGCAGATAACTAACGACGGTCTTTCCTCTTTCTTGGGAATGAGCGGGTAGGAGGTCCAAGGGATGGGTCCCAGGCAGGAGCGATGGAGTGATGGAAAGGGCAGGCCTAGAGCTGGGTCCTTTACACAGGATGATTTCGGCATGATTTTGAATTTTTTCCTTTCCCTTTGCTAACCTTGCCTTTTGCTCTTTTCTTTCCTTGCCCACAATTGCTCCAACCATTACAACGTCCTTTGATAAATACTGTCTACGACAAGGCTCTCTCATTCGATGCCGATCCCCAACGGATCCATGGCTGACAGCTCCGTAAAGTCGACGATGAACGATGCGTCAAAAGAGCGATCGGAGGAGAGCCATGATCCAATCCCAGATGCCAAGTCGCAATCCGCAGAGAATGTCAGGATGCACCAACAGAGACGCCCTCTGTCAAAATTTGCAACGATCCACGCTGATATTTATCCGCAAACGCTTACTCGAGATTTCCCGTTGACAAACTTTGATCGTAATTTGACGGTTGAGAGGGCACGATTCGAACCACGCCCACACAATCCGTCTGCTGAGGCTGCCGATGATTCATCGCAAGCGACGACTCCACGCAGCGAAGCTTCCTTCACGAATTTGGTGGGAAAAGCCTCGCAGCAAAAGCAAAAGAAGAATGTAAGATAATTGAGCAAATGGCAAGTGTTGAGTAATGTATTCGTTCATCAAATGACAACAAAATTAGGCTGATCGACGTTCAGCGGTCAAAAAACGTAAACGAGCACGACCTCCTATGAGCGGAACAGCAACTCCATCCGAAGTATTCCATCGTAACTTGATCGATGCTGTATCTAACGTTGATGGTAACAATGGCGGTTATCAAATTTTATGAAGGAGCATATCGGCTTACCCGGAAAAATAAAATTAGACTCGGACGAAAACGAACGATACGTTTATCCATACGGCCAAAAGCAATCGGGATACGGCTATCGCTCCCCATCTTCTTCCGGCTTATCCGCTGTCTACAATGCCGGTAGACTTAACCCGCTCAACAATACGTTTTTGAACGACATTTTCCGCCGTCGACCGTCGCCTTCCCTCCCGGATGACCACCAGAATCCTCCACAGCAACATCACCGACCTAAACTTCGGACCTATGTGATGGATCATAGGCAGCAGCAGCAGCAGCAACCAGAACAATCACCCGGCACCGAATCATGGCCATGGTATGACAAGCAAAACAAGGTAGATCAGAAAAATGGTGCCAAAGTGCAGGGTCCTGGGCTGTCACGAACAAGGCCAAAGATTTATCCCGAGTTATACCATGGTGATGGTTACATCAGCGATGACGAAGATGCACCGCTTTTGTACCATAGAAAATCACGTCTCAGATCTGGCAGGCGAAATAGGAGGCGGCTATGGTATTAAAATGCCTCTCATGTATTGTACAAGTCAGAATGGAAGGAGTCTCACGTGTTGCTGAATTTCACTAGGCCCCGAATTCTCTGCAATGTTCTACTGGTCATTATGATCCTGGTACCCTGCTCAGCATTTCTGGTCTTGTCACAAGTTAGGCCCTTGACGGATATCTATGCAGACATGAGTCGGGTGCTGGCATCCGATAAAGAGCTGATATTCGATTTGCACCTCAAAGCGAGGAATCCAAACTGGTGGACGATCCATGTTGATGAGGCTGATATCAGTGTGTTTGCTTTCAGTCAACTTGCTCTATCTTCGACATCAAACGACACTGCCATTGAAGGTAAGATACAAAGCGGACTCTTTATGCACCATATCAGCTGACACGGATAACGGGACAGGCGTGGACCCGGCCGAGTACTTGGGCAGTTTTTACAAGTTTGATGAGCCGCTAGTTTTTCCATCATCTTTGTTTTCAGGCGAATTGGCCGAAGATAGCACTCAGATCCGTATAAAGTCACCGGGTGCGGACAGAAGCGGGAACGATCGATGGTCACGCATCGTGAGGCATCGCTACGGATTAGTCGTTAGAGGCGTGTTAAAATACCGAGCATTCCCTCTGGGTGGTCTGTATCCGCAGAGTGCTGCTATCTGCGACGTGGTGCACGTAGAGCCGACGTCCGGTACTGTGGATGAAGATCCGGATCAGAGTTTCTGCTTCAAGGACAAACTGTGAATGGGGGAATATCTTTGTTGAATCTGTAGTGCTACAGGAAATATAGCTCTGCTTTTTTATTACTACTACATTAATTCGCATATACTGGATCTCGGACCATTAAGGACAAGACTTCAAACAATATGTCGGCCGCAGCCAGCGATGTGACTTGAGCATTTGTGTCGTAAGCAGGGGAAACCTCGACGAGATCTGCTCCGATCAATTTCAATCCTTCTAGACCCTGCAGGATCGTCCTGAACCCGCGAGTGTTCCAGCCGCCAGTCTCTGGTGTGCCTGTTGCTGGTGCAAATGCAGGATCCAGAGTATCGATATCAATCGATAAGTAAACCAAGTTGTCGCCGACTATTTGTCTGATCTTTTCAATGATCCCCTTGGTGCCAATATCGTCAATAATGCGAGCCTCAATCACTCGGAACCCAAACTCTTCATCATCTTCATAATCCTTTAAGCTAATAAGCTTTGTACGGATTCCGCCGTGCACCGATGCGCCCTTCACAAGCAAGCCTTCTTGTGATGCATGGTAAAAAATAAGTACCGTGGTTGATATCAGCAATGGAGCCGCTGCTATCAAGCAGTGGTTCTGGACGCCATGTATCCAAATGAGAATCAAAGTGGATGATTGAGACAGGGCCGTAAACAGATTTCAAAGCTCGAAGTATAGGCAAGGTGATGGTGTGGTCGCCGCCGAGGGAAATAATGCGTAGATATTTACCTCGGCTCAGGTCTACTGGTGATCGATACAGCACCCGTTCATATGCTCGCTGCATCTGCGATAAAGCCGCGGCATTGTCATACGGTCTGCATGCGAAATAACAGTGTGTTAGCAGACATCCTGCGAACCCGAAAAGTAATAAGTATACTACTTGCGTGATGAAGGCATCGCCGCAGTCGACCACTGTAGCCCAGTTGTCCAGAGGGTTTACTGCCTGTGGTATATTGTATCCGCCCACCAGTGTCCTTCGACGAGATCCTTCACGAATACCCGTTGGACCGAATCGAGCTCCCGGTCGTAACTGACAGCTGCAGCGAAAAAAACAATAATCTACCTTGAATACACGTTCCTCCGACTTTTTCTCTAGATACCCAACCTGTATCGAATGGAAATCCAAAAAACGCGATGTCAAATTCAGCGGACGCGTTCTTAACACATTGTACATGTGGCAAGTGCGCAAACGTGCCTATGCCGCCGAAGACATTTTTCATTTCTTCCAGCTCTGTATAGTCATTCTCGTGTTCAATGTATCGCTGTCCGGGTCGTGCCACGGTGATAGTCGTCAAAGTTGTCAAATGGATCAGGTTTGCTGCTGTGTGGAGGATGCGCATGTATATCATATAATTTGAAAGAATGCAGCTGCGCAGTTGCTGCTGAGCCTTTTACATATGGAAGCGACCAGTAGGAAAATGCAGAATAGAATCGTTTTTAGCGACGTCACCCGAGGATTCGGAAAGGATGGGAAAAAAGGCTTTTGAGTGCGGTTGTACATGCATACTTATAAAATGAGAGCGTACGATAACCCTGTCTTATCAGGTGTGTAATTCAAGGAATAACGGTAAATTACCGCTTTAATCTAAAAAAGGAATAGTATATGTACGAGATGTATGAATAAAAAGAGAGCCATAGGAAAACATAAAGGCAAGAAAGGATAATGGAGTGTACGAGTGTCTGTCTGCTTTCTAGATCGCTTTTTTACTTTCTTACACTTGGGCATCTGCGCCGAATTCGCCTTCCAGACCAGGTTCCAACAATGCGGCATGTCCAAGAATGATTATAGCAGCAGCACCTAGATAGGGAAGGAACGAGTGAGTTTCTCCTGTGCCAGCCTGGATCAGTCACACCTCCATTTGCACTTACCAATGATCCAAAACACTGCACCAGTTGCGCCAGAAAATAGCAAAAGGATCAATGAAGCTCCAGCGTAACCGGCATACAGCGATGATGGAGACAGAGTAGCACCACCGATAGACAATGGTCCGTTAAGCCGTGAAATCAGTGCAAATCCGCCAACAATAAAAGCAATGGTAAACAAGAGCCACCAGTTTGTCACGCTATCCAAACATGCCGTGTCAGACATCGCAAGTTAAAGCTACACAAATGGATAACCGTATAAGACATACACAGCATAGATCGAGAGACCAATAATGATGAGCAAATAATTGGCACCAAAGTATTGCAAGTTATAACTAGCTTGCAGTTTGAGTTGCGCACTTCTCTTACACTGTTGGTTCAAGTGTACACTTACTTCCATCGCCTGCTGATCTCTCCAAAGTTGGTGGTGAAACTAATCCGGTTCCTGTCGAAAAAGTCGCCCAAGGGTCTCAAGTTGCTGAGCTTCTCTTCGCGAAACTTTTGCAAAAATGCAAGACGCGATTGTGCTTCAGAAGCGACAGCATTGCCAATGTGTTGCGCAGCTGCTCCGGATAACAGTGGTTCTGACATTGGGTGGACGTGTGTTCTGGTGAAACAAAGGTGAGGAATTCAAATTTGCCAAGTCCAGAAATGGACTCGCTCTTGTCGCCAAGCATTGTCCACAGAAACTCAGGCACGCGTGGACAACGCCAAGGGCATACATTGCGATCAGTTGATTTGCAATAAGTATTGCTTGGGTTTCCCGTGTCTGTGGGTCTTTATATATATAGGATCATGATATTCATGACCTGTATAGCTGAATCCACGCATACTCATATGCAGAGTGTGTATTTGTCAAGCTGCACAACTTTCAAGTACCGTGTAAACGCAGGACTCATCTTGTTTACGAGGAGCACCTTTAGCGGAACAGTATTGGACGTTAGGTTTTTTGTTATCCATTATGATACTACGCATCGTGGATCTCGTCTCACAAATTGTCTGGCTAGCTACACAAAGCAATAAAGCCTGGTTCTGAGTCTTGATCAAAAAAGGAAGACCCTTTGATCTGCACAATTATAAACTTTTTAATGCCAATAGTCGCCTATCAAGTCATTCAACTGCTGCTATGCTGCATCAATGCTAGAGTCTCTGTTGTGCTTAAATTCCTTAAAAAGGTGGTATCCTCAAAGCCTTAGAGGGCTTCATGGACTTGAACGCGCTTGTCACCAGTATCTCTGGAATGACTCAGTAAGAATTTGTGGAAGGAGCCACGAAGAAGCTCGAGATCACCTTTTGAAACTTTTCCTAATTACATTTTTCTTCTGGGTGTTGTGGCTTGAAGTACGAAGGTTCTCACGATGCTGTTCCTCAGCCTGCCGTGCAGACTTGCAACAATACCAACGCTAACAACATTAGAGGGGCGAGTAGACCCAGATCTAAACAAAACGTAGTAGGTACAAACTTAGGAAGAGATTTGATCTGGTATAGGAAGACACTGTTTTAACCGTTGACGCTCGGCGTTCGAGACCTGAGCAGGTCTTTCATGGCAGACAAATGCACATTGATAAGCACGCTCGCCACCAAAAACGAATGTAAAGGCGTTGTCGCAAATCGATGAAGCTTTTTGGGAGAAAAACCGCTCACATTTTGCAGATGGGTAAGCTATAACTGAAGATGACAGCATGAGTTCCTATGCTCAATAAGGTCTTGCAAATTCCTAGCTCAACTCAAGTTTGGCGATGGTGCTGAAGCCGATTGGTTTAATCGATAAACACCTCGATCCGAGACCTACTTCGATGAAACGGCAGAGGCACTTAACAAAAAGCTCACACTGCTCACACTCCAAGAAAACCTCAATATATTGGATGACGAGAAAAATGGCAAGAGCGGTTTTATGCCTGACAATATGATGCGCACAAAGTTATTTATCCATCGGAATGGAACCTCCTTTGTGATGTGTGATACCAATAGTTTGCTGCCTGCAGAAATTTAAAGTGCTTTAAAGTCACTGAATATTTGTGTAGGATAAATGAATTAGGGCTTGCGCTATCTGCACTCGTTTGGAATCCAGATGATGCTTCCTGTGGTAAAATTCTCGGACTCATCCGCCCTTGACGATGCTCTCACTAGCGGAAGTCGGGAGCCACAGCATGGCTACTTCCTTTTTGGTTGGATCGGATGGCATTCGGTTCCCAGAGCTCGCTGTGTTCATCTTTTGCTATGCGGAAAAGGGAAGCTTGTCATTGGTTCGCAATATAGGAGAAGATACGTACGTTAGGTATAAATCGCATTGAGGAGATGGGATAATATGAATTGCAAGTTTAACGTCAGTGTCCAAGGAGATGGTTATCTTTAGCACCCCATGAATCCGTTGGACTTTCAACACTAGCAATTCACGATACGGGTGCTTCATCCGATAGCATATCGACTTAGAATCGGCAATACTGTTTGATTGCAGAGATAATTATTCTTGAAGATGTATTAATCTCCTTCAAGATTAGTTTGATCGAAATTGCTGTCAATTTTCAGGAGAATGTATTGTTGCTAGAACTCCTCTACTGCTGTTCCTTATTCGTCTGGCTATGGGTCATCTACTTTATATTATTCTCGCAAGGAGTCGAAAGATTGTGTATACTGCTCAGCACAATGTCCTTTACCTAGTTGAGCGAAGCTCAAGCACACAAATTTTACATTAGATGTGGCTATAAAAAGCGCATATTTACCTTAATAATCTCTTCATCGACATCCGTATACAGTTGCACGCTCTTCAGCTTATCGACATGCGTTTCCTTCGCTCGTTGATCATTCTTGCACTCCTTCAAGCGGTTTTGATCCAAGCAAAACCTATCACCAAAACTAGCGGAAAACTTAATGTTCCCAAAGACGGTCGCACCGCTGCCATCATATCCCGAGAAAATAAAGACGTTACTGTTCAATCTATTGCGGATGCCGTTAGCCAAAAGGACGAAGTGCAAGCGCTTCGTAGACGCGAAACAGACGACAAGGACGAAGATGGGGACGAGCACGTAGAAGAAATGCAAAAAAATAAAGAAGAAGACAAAGACAAAAATGAAGATGACGATGAAGGAGAAGACGACGAAGTGTAAACATCTACAGAACGTACATTAGGCAGCTACTCCGCTTAGGGAGATCAGCAAGACTCTATTAATCCTTGACGTTCGAAACTATTAATAAACTCTACCAAGTAGTAGGCCAGTACATAAAGTTCCTCTGGAAGCATAGCAACCTTTTCGGTGTGGTTCGCTGCTGTCGCTGCCGGGGCACTGTGCCGTGCATGTCGAAGATTTGTTATTATAGGGACGCTATGCTATGCAACACCTGTTTAGCACATTGTGAGCTTGCAAGCAAAGCTAATCCATTTCTGGCCCACATGTTGTAAAGCACAGCAAGAGCACGCTTTGTGTTACCTGCTATCAAAATAAACTATGTGCCTTTGACAGACTGTGTTCGTGCGCTTGTACGCAGTTTTTGAGCTTGATTGCAGCGGTCTTTATAGATCGTATTTGGCAACCTCGTGACTGTACAACTTTATGTGCGGCAAGCCGATCACCCGGAACAATGAGGGACTCGCCTCTTAACCTTTTTTTTTTCAAAAAATAAAAAGTAATCTACCAGGATAGTGCAGTAGTAATACAGGCTGTGATATGCATAGTTGCGTAGATTCTGCCGCGTGTGACGATATTTGTATCTGATCAACATTTTAGTCTTTCTTTCCCTAGTCGCACGATAATCGCACGTACACATTATTTACATCGGATATACATGTTACCTTTCGCGATGCGCTGAGAGCACGAGGAGTGTGGTGACAGGAAGCATGATTAAGCAACCCTTGACGTCCGGGGGATCTATGCAGGATCGTGAAACAGGGGGCAAACCACGGGATAAACTAAAATAAAGACAAGCTTCTTAGGAGACCTAGCATTCGTCCCCGAGCAAGTTGAGGATTAGAAAGATTCAAGGCAATTAGCGGAATGGGCGCCACGAGGATGAGCAAGAGATCCGTCGTTGAGCAGGTCATGGGAAACGTGCTTCCTGTTAATACCTGCAGGTTGACAGGATGGTACTCACGTACACTTCAGCGTTCATCCCTCCCGTGGCACCCCCAGAGCTCTAGTCCCCATTAGAAATCTGGTCCCTTACTACTTGCACGGATTCTTTCGGGGAGAAACCGTCTACTCCACGCGCGACCCTCATGGATCTAAAGAACAAAGTCTATTTTGGATAAAGTCGGGAACATGCAAATCAGTTGTGATCTAAAAAAAAGCCAATCTTCTCGCGACAACATATATAAATCTGATCTGTTATTCAAAAGCGATCTCCCTCCTTCTTTCCTCTGCAAGACATCTTTCACTCTTGTTGTCACGTATCCATGAATCATTTAATCACAATTAAGCCCTTGAACCTCGAAGGTGGCCAGTGGTAAGAGTAGAAAGAAATATGTCTGCACGCCAGTTGTGGAAAGGTTGCTGACTTTTAGCTGTCAACACAATAGCGCTTGGTGTGGCAAATACGGACACAAGAGATCAAGTTGTCCACTTCTGAAATGAAAGTTGTATCTCACTCTGCAGCTGTTTGAATAAGCACATCGAGACGTTTACCCAGCTTGTCTCATGGCTTTCAACATAAACGACGTCACTCCTTTCGAAACGAACAACAACAAGAACAACAAAAGTTTACTGCTTAAAATATTGATATTTGGATAACCGGACCAATTAATCAATCAATCACTCCCCTCTTTCCCTCGCTGCCTTTACATGGTTCTTTATTTTCTTTTTGCTCTCTCTCACATACATCCCACGCCTTACACACACACATACTCATAACTTTATACATTTTTCATATGCGATCATCATGATGTTTGGGTTCTTTTTTTCATTCTCTTCCTTCACTGTACAGTGAATGTATGGATGCTTCTTCTTTTCTGCATGTAAATAAAACATCAACAGATGGGCTAGCACGTTACTCAAGGTCTGAGACTTTCCACGCTGCATATGGCAAGAAACATAAGATCTTACTACCGACTTGTCCTCCGTACATAGCATTTATTGCCAAGATAATAAGTAAGGAAATCTTGCATAGCTGATGACAGATTTAGGAGACCTGTACAGAATTTATGAAGACCTTGTATACCATTAGACTTATGGATTCTACTGAAGAAAGGCAAAAGTAAAAAGACTGACGCGTGCCTCCTTCTGTCTGTTTCTCTTTTCATCTCTCCTTTGCTCTACTCTTTTTATATTTTGCAAAACAGTACATAATATTTAAGCTATGTACAACAAAGTCCATCCACCGCGCAACTTGTGTACTGCATATCTTTGTGACAGTGAAAAAGCCAAGATCTAGCGTCAATGAAGCATCTCCACGTAGGATAACAAGCTAACTCTATGCAAGAATGCTGTTTATACCATAGGGATAGAATATAATGATGTAATCTTTCTCTGATTTTCGATGGAATAAGGTGCAAACGCAACAGCAGCTAGGATTCACCTAATGTAGTGATAAAATGCATTCTAGTGTCTTGCTTGAAACAATACAATTTGATCCAGAGAATTCTAAATAACAAGTGCGATATTAAATATATTAATGTTATTATGAGAATAATAACGAGATCGATTCTTACGGGTAACTCTCATGTAATATAATGATACTGATTGTGACAAAGGTGCACGCAGAACTTTGAAATACATACATGGCCTGGAAGTACACATCTGTCTGTCAGCATGAGCCGGGGAGACGCGACCGGCCTTTGAATTTACTGATACAGCTCCACGTTGCAGCCGCTCCAGGAAGAGCTTCATCTTGCCACTCTAGATCAGAAGCCGCTCCTTCTTGCAGGAAATCTCGGGGTATGTCCTTCAAAATGTGAGCATCTCGCAATTTGATCTTTGACGTTTTTCTTGCAGTCGCATGTCACTTTAAAATGCAGATGCTTACAAAGGTACAGGACGCAAACTTAACACTGTTACACGTAAAGAGATGAACTGAAAGTTGGCAACAATAGTTTGAATCCAAAAGCAATCGGGTTAAGGGATTAGCATTCCACCCAAAACGTCCGTGGATATTAGCTTCGTTGCATAATGGCTCCATCCAGCTCTGGGACTACCGCATGGGCACACTCCTCGAACGCTTTGACGAACACGATGGTAAAGCAATTCCCACTACTCTGAATACAAACGCGTCATTCTCAACATCAATACAACAGGTCCTGTACGCGGTATCGCATTTCATCCAACGCAACCGCTGTTTGTCTCGGGAGGTGACGACTATAAAATTAAAGTCTGGAACTATAAGACACGTCGATGCCTATTCACGCTTAACGGCCATCTTGACTACGTTCGCACGGTTTGTTTCCACCATGAGTATCCCTGGATTCTGTCAGCTTCGGACGATCAGACCATTCGTATTTGGAACTGGCAGTCGAGAACTTGCATCGCCTTGTTGACCGGACACAGTCACTACGTCATGAGTGCTGCTTTCCATCCAAAGAACGACCTTGTTGTATCAGCATCGATGGATCAAACGGTTCGTGTGTGGGACGTATCTGGTAAGCAAAGAGGCAGTAGTTTGAAGCATCTATGGCCGTACCTAATTTGTTCCTTGCAATGTCACAGCCCTGCGTAAGAAAAGCCAGGCACCTACACCCATGACATTCGAAGATCCCTTTGCCCGACAGAATTCCCAGGCAGATCTATTCGGATCCACCGATGTCATGGTCAAATACGTCCTTGAAGGTCATGACCAAGGTGTAAACTGGGCAGCATTTCATCCGACTCTACCTCTTATTGTCTCTGCCGGTGACGATCGCCAGGTGAAGCTATGGAGAATGAATGGTGAGCTTGCGCATATCTGGATGGTATTGATAGTAGGAGCTTTTACTTATTATTCCGTCAGATACCAAGGCATGGGAAGTTGACAGTTGTCGAGGACACTTTAACAACGTCTCCAGCGCTGTGTTCCACCCTAGGCACGAACTGATACTCTCGAACGGAGAAGATAAAACAATCCGAGTGTGGGACATGACAAAGCGCACTTCTGTTGCCACTTTCCGCAGAGACCATGATCGTTTCTGGTGTCTCGCAGCTCATCCAGAATTAAATTTGTTCGCTGCAGGTAAGCAATGCTCAGTTGAATTATATATGACTTGCATAAATCTCATTATATGGCCAGGTCACGACAGCGGTCTGATCGTCTTCAAGCTGGAAAGAGAGCGTCCAGCGCATCAAGTTTATCAGAACCAGCTATTCTATGTCAAGAACAAGATTGTTCATGTGCATGACTTTGCAAGCAGCGCTGATCAAGAACTTATAAGCGTCCGTCAGCTTGGTTCTCAGTACACGAATCCTCGTACGCTGTCTTACAATCCTGCAGAGCGTGCAGTTTTAATTTCATCGGTGAGTCACATTCAGCTTACATCTTCTGACATCTGCCAAATTTATTGACCATATTGTCCTCCGTAGCCTCACGAAGGCGGTATCTATGAATTGTATGCGCTCCCAAGAAACTTTACAGGCACTCTCAAGGAGCCCTCTGACGAATCAAAGAGAGGAACAGGCCACTGTGCTATTTTCATTGCACGCAACAGATTTGCTGTTTTGGACAAGGTCAATCAACAAATCCAGATACGTGACTTAACAAATACGGTTACCAAATCGTTCAAGACGCCTGGACAAGTCAACGAAATATTTTATGCTGGTACTGGTAATCTGCTCATGTCTACACCGACGTCCGTCATCTTGTTCGATATCCAGCAAAGACGCGTCGCTGCCGAATTATCTGTTGCATCCGTGAAGTATGCTGTATGGTCTTCCGACATGACCATGGTGGCTCTCCTTAGCAAGCATGGTATGAATTGCAATGATTGTATCATTAGCTGATACTCACATGGAATGCTTTACAGCTATCACATTTGCCGATAAGAACTTGCAGCAAAAGAGTCAAATTCATGAGACTATCCGCATCAAGAGTGGTACATGGGATGATTCAGGAGTATTTGTCTACTGCACTTTGAATCATATTAAATATGCCTTGCCACAGGGGTAAGCCATTCATGATGAGATCAGCCGGTCAGCATGCATTTTAAGTAACCATATCCATCTAGCGACAATGGTATCATTCGCACTCTGGAACAACCAGTCTACCTGACCCGCATCAAAGGAAAGAATTTGTACGTACTTGATCGAGACGGAAGAGCAAAGACCGTTTTGATAGATCCTACGGAATATCGCTTCAAGCTTGCGCTTGTTAAGAAGCAGTACGAAGAAGTCCTCCATATCATTCGCAACTCCAATCTTGTAGGTCAAGCAATTATTGCTTACCTTCAAAAGAAGTCCTATCCAGAGATTGCCCTTCATTTTGTCCGGGATAACCAGACCCGTTTCGAACTTGCTCTTGAATGTGGTAACCTTGATATTGCATTGGAAACTGCAAAGGCGATCGACAAGGACGAATGCTGGAAGAAGCTTGCAAATGAGGCCTTGCGTCAAGGCAATTTCAAGGTAAAAACGTTTTTATATTTTCCAGTAAATAACCAGAGCTAAGGGATATTTCATAGATCGTGGAAATGGCGTATCAACGCACAAAGAATTACGACAGCCTTTCCTTCTTGTACCTTATCACCGGCAATGAAACAAATCTCCGCCAGATGTTGAAGATTGCTGAGCTTCGAGGTGATCCTGTATCTCGCTTCCAGAATGCACTGTATCTTGGGGATACGGCTGAACGTGTTCGCTTGCTTCAAGATGTTGATCAAAGTGAGTCCGGATTGTCAGCTATACTAGCTTATAGACGCTTACTTACTCTTCATCGCAGGTCCTCTTGCTTATCTGGCAGCTAAGTCTCGCGGTCTAGATGAAAAGGCCAAGGAAATATTGGAAGCTGCCGGCAAAACAGAGGAGGACGTCCAATTACCATCTCCGGGTGAACAGGTGACAGGCTTGCCAGAACCTAAAGCTAAATTGGATGATCCCAACTGGCCTCTGTTGACTGTTTCTAAAAGCTTCTTTGAGGGCGCCTTCGCTGCCGAAAGAAATGGTGCTAACCCCATTGCAGCACCACCTGCGTTTTCGTACGACGACCAGATCGATAACATTGAAGAAGCTGGCGGAGATTGGGGAGCAGATGAAGACGATACGTTTGGTATTAGCACCAAACCAGCTGAGGACGACTTGCTCGGTAACGAACAAGAAGCCAATGAGGAGAATGAAGAAGGTGGAGGATGGGATATGGACGATGATATCAAGGCAGACTTGGACGCCGAAATTAGTCAAGCTGCTGCGCAAGAAACAGCATCTTTCGTTGCACCGACTCCAGGTACCAACGAAAGCACCGTCTGGACACAAAATTCACCATTGGCCGCCGATCACATTGCGGCTGGATCATTCGAAAGTGCTATGCAGACCTTGAACCGTCAAGTTGGTGTTGTCAACTTTGAACCACTCAAAACACACTTCCTTTCTATATATCAGGCGTCACGCATCCAAGTTTCAGCAATTGCTTCCACACCGTCTCTCTCCGCAAATATCAGACGCAACCCGGAGGAATCGAATGCTAGAGCCAGTTTGCCTGCTGTCGTTTTTGACTTCCAAAATATTGTCAACAAGCAATTGCAGCTTGGATACAAATCTTTCACGGCTGGTCGTCTGGCAGCGGCTGCAACGCAATTCAAGACGATTCTTCGTTCCGTCTTATTTACAGTTGTTTCCAACAAGTCTGAAGCTGACGAAGTGGACCAGTTGATTGATATCTGCCGAGAATACATTGTTGGTCTCGCTCTGGAACAAAGACGCCGTACGCAAACATCCGATGTTAAGCATGCGCTCGAACTTGCAGCATACTTCACTCACTGTCAACTACAGACACCTCATCTTCAGTTGGCTCTTCGACAAGCCAGCAAACAAGCGTTCAAGGTCAAGAACTTTAGCACAGCTTCTCAATTCGCTCGTCGATTATTGGAGCTTGCACCACCGAAGACGGTTGCCGACGAAGCGCGCCAAATTCAAAGTGTCGCCGAACGCACTTTACGGGATGAAATTGATATCAACTATGACCAATACAACCCATTTGTCGTCTGCACAATCACATTTGAACCTATCTACAAAGGATCGCCCAAGTCTGAATGTCCTTTCTGCCATGCTTCTTACAAACCTGAATGCGAAGGCAAACTCTGCACTGTCTGTGAAGTTTCTCAAATTGGCGCAAATGCGACTGGATTGCGAGTAATGATATAATCTAGATTTGAAACGAAAGAAAAAATATAGTTTACACATTTATGTTTTTGCACCAAATGGGCAAATGATACCGACGTGGGGATCAAGGAATTTTGGATACAAGGGAAGCTCAGCGTCAAGGTGAAGGTCGATGCGTAAGAATGGTTCTAGAAATAAGGGTGCAGTAATGATCATGAATGCCAAAGTGAGTAATCGGCCAAGCCAAATAGGCAGACGATAAGAGTTTGTGTGGGGATTTGACAATATGGTTGCCACACCTTGGAGGAGAAAGAAGATGGTTTGTCGCATGAAAACGCCTGGACGATGGATATACTCGGTGTAACCGACGATGGTCATAATAATATATTCGTGAACGAGACCCGAGTACGTGAATGCTGCTAACGTGCCGGCGATATGTCCAAGACTTTCGTTACTGAACATATCTTTCACAGGTGTGAATGCAAATATTTTGAATGCACGACGTAGTAATTGATGCCACCGTTTTGACCACAGTTCGTGCACTGAGCGTGCCAACCATGGACTATCAAACATGGGCGGTTGGTCGCGCAAGGACGTAAAAGACTTGCTCAAAAGCCGTTTCTTTTCCTTGCCATCGTTGCTGTCTTTGATACCCACAGACTGTATCAAAAGACGTGTTGATGCAAAGACAAGCCGGTAAATTGACAAAATTGCCACGTGCATGACCATGGCAATTCCAAAAAAGCTGTAATAGTAATAGTAGGAAGCAATGTAGGCTAGATTGTGCTCTCGTGATACTGACGGAGGTTCCTTGCATACACGAAGAAATCCATCGAGTAATGCCATGGTTGGAACTGAGAGCAGAACAAGTACGACTCCTTGGATAAACCATCGAAAGCCTTGTTTGCGTATCTTGGAAACATCAATGACCTTCTCGTCGTTCTTCTTTTCTTCTGCGCGTTTTTCCTGCCACTGCGCTGCAGCGTCTGTAAATGGCGATGACAAGGAAGCGCCTGCGCGACGGCCTGTGAGCAGCATGGCGATAGCCACAAAGCATCCTGCGACACCAACGACGGCGCGGTCAAATTTCTTGCCGCCTTGCCCATTGTGCAAAACAGGTACAGCGAGCTCTAGTAGGACGATGCTGTAAAAGATAAGAGCTGATGGAGGAGATGACCTGCGATGTATGAGCAAGTAATACAAGACGGCCGGGATTGCACAAGTCGTATACAAGCCGAGACGATCTTGGGCCATAAGCTTGTAATAATCGTCGTATTAAAAATGGTTGTAGCAAAGATCGGACGGCGCAAATCATGCAGTCCCTGGAACGAGTTGCAAATGCAAAATGCTTATCGTGCGTGTTGATTGCATCCTATTATCTCTCTTCCTCACTTCCTCTCTTCTCTTGCACATTTTCTCAGAAACAGAGAGTATGGAAGAAAAAGGCCAAACCACGGACGTAGATGCTTCCATTGCAGAGTCGAAGTTGGTGCGAAAAATCAATTGGACTACGATGCCACTTTTGAATGCAATCCAATCAGGTGTGTTTATGTGTCTAAAAGCAACACCTTAGCTTATTGATAAAGCGACCCTCAATTACTCAGCTGTGCTCGGCATTTTTCGAGACACAGGCATTACAATGGGGCAGTTCAGTTGGTTAGGTGCTACATTCTACGTAGGATATTTGGCGGCCCAGGCAAGCAAAAAGATGAAGAACGAACTACGAACTGATAGGCATTTCCAACTGACGATCCTTGGAGCATATTAGATTCCCAATTCACTGCTGATGCAACGATTCGAAATATCAAAATACCTTGGTCTTATTCTGATCGGTTGGGGCACCGTCCTTGGGTGCACGGCGCTGTGCTGAACCTTTCCACAATTGGTTGCACTTCGAATCTTACTCGGTGCATTTGAAGCGCCCATCTATTCGTGCATCTTCCTGCTTATTAGCACTCTGTACAGGCGGTCGGAGCAAGTGATTTGGTGCTTGGGTATCTTCATCACTAGCGATGCAGCTATTGTCACAGGGAGCTTCATCGTGTATGGCTTAGGATACATTGATGGAGCACTAGGTATCAGTGCCTGGGGATGGTTCGTAAAACGGAAATGACAAAATCAATTATGCAAAGTTTTTCGTAAACTAGAAGATATCTACCTTTGAACATCAATTACAGGTGCATGATTTTGTGGGGCGGTATCACTATTGTCCTAGGTATACTTTCGTTCCTGTTCTTGCCGGACAAGCCGACATCGAGGAGTTTTCGGCTATCATCTGCAGAACGCGCAATTGCTGAAGAAAGAATACGAGAGAATGTTGTCGTGCGAAACAAGGAATTCAAATTGTCCCATATTAAGGAAGCAGTCACCGAGTCTCGACATACTGCCATACTCTCTTGGCTTTGTTGATCAATCTTGAAAATGGAAGCATGAGCGTTTTCAAGTCACAGATTATCACTGGATTAGGTTTCGGGGTATTTGCATAATATCAGCTTCCGCGTATTGTATTGCTAAAGATATTGATCCTCTTTTGCTAACTAAAAATCAATCGCCTTGGCACATAATAGAATCTACATGCCATACTTTTAGGCATCCCAGCATCCATTGTCAACGCTGGATTTTTAGCACCTGGCATGTGGCTCAGTCGTCGATACAGCGAAGTTGCATACGTTGCCGCGATATACCTGCTCGTACCATTTATCGGTAATATCCTCTTAATTGACCTTGCCGTTTGGCGGATCCCAGCTCGCTGGCTTGTATCTATGTGACTCTGGGCCAACCTATGCCTTGGTTTCACATCTGTTGCAAATAAACGTAGCTGGATACACGAAAAAGATATTCTACAATGCAGCTATTGTTGTAGCCTACTGTGTAGGAAATTTTGTAGGGCCACTCCTTATGATGGAGAAAGAGAAGCCAAGATACCCAACGGCCATGATCACGAACGCAGCCGCATCTTTGCTATCTGCAGTCATTTTCCTTTACGTTCGCTGGCGTGCTGTGCGGGAAAACCGACGTCGACGCCAAATGCGTGAGGGTGGTCAAGTTCCCCCTTCCCGTCATAATAGACAAGAATTAGTTCTTACAGACAAGGAAGATTTGAACTTTATGTATCGAACTTGAACATTCTCTGATCATCAAGAAAAAGTATTAATTTAAGCTAGAACATAAAAGAAACGCAGATGCAACTAAACAAAACAAATATGCTGTGTATCATGTATGGGAAAGGAATGGATAGGAATGGATGCAAAACGATCTAATCTTCATCTTCATCTTCTTCATCCTCCTCTTCCTCGTCTTCTTCTTCTTCGTCTTCTTCGTTATCGCCATCGTCATCGTCATCGTCATCATCGTCACCTTCCTCTTCATCACCTTCTGGCTGGTCATTTGCTTCTTCAGAGCTCTCTGCATTGTCGCTCTCATCGGTAGTTGAGTCCGGCAAGGAAGCGTCTTGTCCATTGTCAACGGTACCGTTTTCTTCTTCCTCTGCTTTACCGGCAGGTGCACTTTCTTTTTCCTCGTCCTGACCAGCAGTTGCGCTTTCTTCGGTGTTATCTACGTATTTGGCTTCGTGCAGTGACTTGTTGGCAGGTGTAGCTTCTGCTTGATCAGAATTCTCAGTGGCTTCAGCTTGAGCGGGATCCGCAATCTTCATTTCCACGTTAGGAGAATGCTTATCCTGCACCTTTGCCTCGTCATCCTTGCTTTCCTGGACTTCGGCTTTCTTGTCTTTATCAGTTTTGCTTTCTGGAGCCCGGTCATCAGACTTCGGATCCTGGCCCTTGGTTTCTTTGGAGCTTTTGTCACCAGTCTTGCTATCTTCCTTTTTGCTTTCTTCAGATTTCTTCTCTGCCGCCTTGCGCTCTTCTTCTTTGGCTTTCTTATCAGACTTGTCCTGTGTCTTTGCATCGGATGCACCAGTTGACTTGTCTTTGTCGCTGTCATTAGCTGAAGGCTCTGGTGACGTTTGCACTTCTTCGGATTCTTGACCACTACGCTTGCGTAACGCATTCAAAACGTCAAGAATCGATCCACCACTTTGTGGCGTGTTGCTGGCAGTAGCGTCACTGCTTCCACCAGCCTCACTTCCACCCCCGTTTTCGTCGTCATCCTGGTCCTCTTCCTCGGGCTCGTTATCGTCCTTGTCTTCGTCATCGTCTTCTTCGTCGTTATCGTCATCTTCTTCGTCATCATCATCGTCATCATCGTCATTGTCATCATCATCTTGATCATCTTCGGCCTTTTTCTTACTCTGCTGTGAACCTGCGGCTGTAGAGTTGCAGGAGAAAGTGTAAGTATTGTTCTTGTCTGGAACAAGGGTGCATCCAGAGGCATCGAACGAAGGCGAGGGTGCAGCGCTGCTGTCTTCACGTTTGTAGATGACGCCTTGCGAGTCATACTGTGCAATATGCACTGGATGAGATTGAACAGCTGCTAAAAGGCCCAAGGCTGCAAGAGAAATAGGAATGAATAGACGCATTGTATCAGGGAATGAAAACGAGCGTAGGAACAGTTCATGAAATGAAAGATGTATCCATTTGCTTTATAAACAGTAAGCATCCCCTAAGGGCTGGCAAATGGGAGACTATACAACTGCTCCTTTATTTCATATTCCTTGCAGAAGGGAGATACTACTGGCACTGCCGTCACTGCTCACTGCTTCTCACAAACCAGCTGTTGGATACTCAATTTTTATGAGCTGCACCCAATCACACATGTGATTGCCTACGGTGAACAATGAAAGGCACTGTTACTCAAATTCATAAACCTCTTTTTTTTTCGGTGAGAGTATTAAAATAGTAAATGATCAAGTGTTGAACGTAGCATATGCATCTAAGAGTGCACATCATCAAGGAGACTTGCCATGAAAAAAAAATGCGGTTGTACAGAGGATAATGAGGCAAACGCAGACCAGACTAATAAGTTCGCTAAACATTGATTCATTGATTGAAAGTTAGAACCACTCCCACCGTTTTTCACATCGGGGATCACTTGCAAACTCGATCAATTTAATGAATATCTACCGAGAATGCTCGTTACTTTATTTTGGATATGTAAATTGCGTGCGCAACGACGAACAGCAATATTCTGCCTCCTCGAACCTTGCGCGCTCCCCCTCCTCTGTCTCTATTTCTTATGCAAGTAGCCATCAATGTCCACTGTACACGAGAATATGCTTGGCGGATGTCTTTGCATCGAGGAGAATGGAATGCATACATGTTTCTGAAATTTCTTTTTACCTACACCGTGTTGTTATAGTGGTCGTAATCATCTGATGTCAGCCCTGCAAGGGTGCATTGACTTGGCGGAGAATGCTGCCAAAACCATTAATCTCAACTGTAGAACAAACCAATCACGCAATACGGGCAAAAATCACTTAACATTTACTGATTGTATTCAGCATTTTTAAGCAACTCTCAAGATATGACATGAAGAACCGCTAGCGAATCGGTCGATTGCATCCCAGGGAACAGCAACTACAGGCCTTTATTCCGGGGTCAGGCTATCTGATTCATATACAAGGAAAAGAATGGAAGCATTGCGAGCAAAACGTTTATTTTCACATCTAGAACAGGAGTGTGCACACAATATTTTGTCAACGATTACTTCTCGTCATCGTTCTACTGCTCCGACATTGACTGCTATCTACTGCAGTAATACTGGATTTTGAGAAAATGTTTGCGCTGCTTCAGACAATACTTGCGCTGTATAATAATGCACTTTGCGGCCTGGAAAGAGACAATTGCGGTGCCACCTTTAGATTTTGCGGTCATGATGTATAGGGTTTTGAGACTTGCGATATTCGCGCAATGATGTGCATTCAGTGCAAAGAATGCCCCAGGCAGCGAGAGCACAAATACGTGGTGAGCCATAGGTAGTTAAGTTATATCATCTTCAATGCTTACCACTCCTAAATAAAGCATGTGAGCATGTTATGTAACAAAGCCTTGAGGGAGAAGAAATGTATGCTTCTGCGGGCAGCCAATCAATGACTTGTTTCACATGTTGAGACGATCGAACATATTTTATAATGTTGATTTGAGGCGAATACCAAGATATGGTCAGCCGCCGTTTTTAATAGTCTTTCGGCTGAGGCCATAGGGTGGAAGTCTATCTCTATTAACTGAGTCCACAAAGGTAGTATGTCTGGCTGGCCCTCCCTCCCTCCCTCCGCTCGTATTCTCATTGTATGATGATAATTATGTATTAGAGACAATTTCTTTTACATTTCGACAAAATAGAGCTGTCCATAGGCGAAGGATAATGTTATCAAAGCAAGAAATTCGCCGTTGAAACAAGTCATGTGTGACGGAAATATTGATGCGGTTAGTCAGATACAACATCCAGGTCTGCACTCAAAGATTTCAGCAGATACATGATAGATGAATGGAATGATAAAGAAAGAAAGAAAGAAAGAAAAAAAGAAAGAATGTATGTAGTAGGGACAGTAAGCGGCATATGCTCCTTTTAAATGTTTGTATCGTCAACGCATGGATGCCACGTACGCGCGCTTGAACAAGAGTTCGATCTGGTCGAATTCATGCATAATACAAACATGACAAAATCGGTTTGTATGCAACAAATTTTCAGAATGCAAATGTAAACAAAGGATCAACGCAAATGATCTTTACTTTCGACTGTAAATAGGAGCCTAGTGTATGCCCCGATATGGCGATCATTTACCGGATTTGCAGGTTTGCCAACTTTTTGATTTTAATGCAGATTATCGAGAAAATAACACATCTTTCTTGCCGTTTTTACATATTTTGTATAATAACGTTTGTAAAAATGGTAGATAATCGTGTTTCCGTCGGATTATTGAAAGCTAAAACACATGATCGGTAAGTCATGCTGGCCATCCTCCTCCCAAGATCGGATAAGCGGAATTTACCTCGTCAAATTCATTGCTTGCTTGCGCTGCATGCTTTGTATTCTTCTTCGCATGCAGTTTTTCTTTTAGTATCAGTAGCCTGTCGCGTGCCGCACGTTCCATCTCGAGTTTTACAAGCTGGCGGGGAATCATTTCCTCACGGCCATCGAGCATTACATCCAGATCGATGGATCGATCCAACTCTCCGTGATTCATACTGTTAAGCTGCAAATCTATCTGATTGATTATCCTATCCACTTTCTCATTTCTGTCATCTGAGAGCTGTGACTGTGCAGGTTCCACGGACATCATGCTAAAGTCAAAGCTATCACTGCAAATCGAGTATTTGTACGTAAGCAGAATTGGTCATACTGTCGATTGATCAACTTACGATTGTTGCATCCGTTTCTGCAGCAGTGGTTTTATCGTCTCGACCCAACTTTTGCCTTTCAGAATAGACGCCACCTTCACTGGATATCGTTTCATGCCATCCAGCTCCCATATAAAGCCTCCAACAGGCACATAGGCGGTGTAATGATGGATATTGGTGTCGTCTACAATGGTTTGTGGTTTTCTTCCTCTTGTCTTTTTTGTAGGTCTGTGCGGATGTTTCGCTCTGAATTTCGTTTGAGCACTGCAAAGCTGACAGTTATTCTCACGTGTCTCGTTTTACCCCAAGAGTCTTACCTTGCAAAGCTGTTGTGAGTTTGTCGTAGAAGCTTGTCATTTCCCAGTGCAGTGCCTCTCAATACAGAATCCACATCTGATAGTATATTCTTGAGATTTAAAAGATGTTCTCCAATGTCAACGAGGTGCGAAATATTGAACAAAACGCTTAGCAATGCAATAGTTGCGCACATATTGTTAATCACCTGAAATTCAAACATGTACACATAAGAATCCTCCTTGTGTTTGCAATTAAGCCATAAAACTAACTTGGCATGCAAAGAATACTTGGGATAATCCTTGTTCCATATGGATATTATCGGGTATCGGTTCATCTTCCTTATACTGAGACGCCAGAATTAAGCCATAGGATGTCCTAGAACCAGAATGGTAAGCGCACCAAGAAATACGCTTTAGTTCGGTTTCTTTGTTCGGTTTATTTACTCTTTAATCAGGTCTGTGTCGTAAACTTCCTCAACCTTGACATCCTTTGCACCGTATGTCTTACACATATCGGTGAAGATCGCTATTAATGCACGCGTCAAGCGGATCGATTACGAAAGAGTAGCTTTATTATACCTGGATCGGATTCGATGAGACACCAGTCTTGGCCCTCGAAATCATCCAATGACCGTTTTTGAGAGGTTGTGGAGCATTCGCTGTTGTTATTTGTTGTCATTGAATGACAATGTTTTAACCAAGTTTGAGTGGTTCGAGTTGGAAGAGAGGAGACAGCATCTTAAGGCTGCGAGAAAGGGAGACTCAGATTCAGAGTCGTTATGGTAACACACACTGTCCGTCCATCATAGCTCCCGGTTTGAGCTTATACACTTCCCACCGAGTGTCTACCTAAATCCAAAACCATATATGCGATCTTCTCTTGCATCTTAAATAGATGCACAAATGCGGGTTCGAATATATTTTATCTGGCTTGGATGTCCAGTCATTGGAGCACATGCCCTGTCTAGATTCGATAACTAAAATTCTGCGGAGACAAGTTCAAAAGTCAAGGTTTTTCTTCGCGCTGTAGTGATCAACATAACGATATGCTTTCCCGAGCTTGAGATATATGACATATGCACACTGTAGTATACTTGCATCACTTAAGTAGGCTGCTGCAAATAAGCTATTCAGGAGAGGGAGATATCCAAAGAAAACAGCGAAAATAATATACAAATGTGTTACTTAGAAGCTCTCTGATTGAACACGAGTATAAAATCTTTATCAAACGTGATTATTGTATCCATTTATAACGCATAATGCATTCGCTTGTCACATGATCATATAGAAAGGTCTCTGCTAGCATAGATCTGAATTCAGCATCTTTGAAACATAATAATTTCTACATAAAATATGTTCTAGACGAAAATAAGTCTATGATTGATCGGTCTCAGACTTGTTAACAATGCGTCTTTCAAAAAGCTATCTGCAAGGAGCACCTTCACTGTGGAAATATTAGGGACTATCAAGAGCAATAAGTTCCTTGGGAACAGTGATTGCTGGACAGCAAACAAGTTGAAATTATTATTTATTGAGAGCAAGAAATGACCGATGCCAATTAATGATGCTAGAGATCGTATTACGGCTGTGCTTGCTCCGCATTGCTGTTGTTCTCATCGGCTTGATCATGTTCATAGTGTGGCTTCTCTCTGGGTTCGTTTTCATCCGGTTCGTTTTCATCCGGTTCGTCCTCGTCTGGTTCGTTTTCATCGGTACCACCAGATAGGTCTCTAGTCTTCAATCCTCCTCCGTCTTTGGCTACATGTTCTACTGTAGTATGAGCGATGCTGACAGCGTTTCCGCCAGGAAGACTGCCGGTGGCGGTTTGGGCCACATCCAGGGCTGCATTTGCATCAGAGACTGCGCCAACTGCATTTGGATCTGATTGCTGCTGTAATTGATGATCTTTCTCTGTTGCTTTAGGGCCAGGATGAGCATTGGCAAGCACCAAAAGTCCTTCGATGAAAGCGATGATGAAGATACTGGCTTTGTAACGCATTTCTTTTTCAGATATTGATAGTTGTATACATCTGTAAGCCCTTTTATGTTGTCGGAGACCGCGAGAACGTACTCTCCTTTTTGCTCCTGAATGCCAGGATACCTTTCGTACTACACGGTCAAGGGATAACGTGTGTATTCATACAGGTACCTCACTGATGCATGCATCACGACATACATTTATATCGGAGAACCATCCTAGAACGCTGGCTCCGCTCACTCCTAGAAATATAGCTATAGCATCGCACCACTAACCTCGGCGTTGATCAATATGCAGTCTAGGCGCAGCTGATTTAATCGTAGGTGATAGCATGTGTATGCAGATTTGAGAGCCCTATAAGGTGCAGGTCGCTCGACTTGATCAGAATTTCTTGCATTCACAGGGTTGTATTTTCGTACCGCGGTACACTCCTACGTGACAGTGCATGTAAACAGGCTAACTGATGGCATCTGTCATGAAGTAGTATGAAACCAGCAATGCCAGATGTTTGGAGAGCAGGGTATGTCTGCCAGTAGTTCGTTGTAGACAGCGGGTAATATCATAACAGACATTAATAATAAACTTGGAGGTCTTATATGGTCGCCAAAAACTGATTTTTATTACTTGCAATTGCTATTACTGACATGTTGTATAGATAATATTGATACTCAAAACAAAGAAAAAAATCGAGAAAAGAATACATGGATGTCAAAGCATCGCCGTCTTTCTTCTCTCCTATTGTTCTTTCTAATGCGTCGCCTGATGTTCAGTTCTTAGGATATCGGCTTTGACATCAACGTCAGGATTGAGCTTGAC
>NW_027192144.1:104782-134682 GCF_041956525.1 Rhizomucor pusillus | reverse complement strand
GAATCGCCTTCTTGAGGGACTGGCAAAGCATTAATGGCAGAAAGAGTAGTCAAGATAGCGCAAGTGATAGTAACAAAACGCATTATAAAGGGTATATTTGTGGATAAGAACAGTAAAACTTGTGTACAAGGAAACGATGGTGATTTTGCAGGATAGCCTCCAAAATATTCGAGTATTTAAAGCTGCAGTATCCTGAAGTACCGATAATAACCCCCTGCCCTGAAGAACTCCATCCTACGGAGCTGTGTTTCTTTGTGCTCACATCTCTTGCAGATATCTACATTTCAGCGGGTGCAGAAAGAGCCATACTCCTTTCTTCTCAGCAGCTTTTCTTGTTGTCATGGCTATGCATGCACGGATCCAACTACTGAACCCAGCTCGAACATTTCTTAACCCCTGCGTTGAGGGTTAAGATCGCTTCTGGAACTCTTACTGGCGCCCTGTCATCCACGGAGGACAGGGGTAAAGAAGAAATAAGGGGCAACAATATTCAAACACCCAGAAATTCAGAATAGAAGCTTGTGTGCGCCATCTTTGGCGTTAATATGCTGTTACCAATCTACATTAAAGCTTGCACAAAATAGTCGGAGATCCGTATACCATAAGATTGTAAATCATTGTTTGTTGATTACTTCTGTTCCTCTGGATGCAAGGAAGGAGAGGCGAAGAAGACCCATCGGGCTCATTGCTGACCTCCTATATGCCAGACCTCGTTCATTTTCGTTATTGTATTAGAGTAACGACATTACACAAGAAATACATTGGATAGACGCTCTGTTGCCTCCTTGTTTGAGCTTTAAAAAAAGGAGGCGCACGTTTCTCTTCCTCTATTCTCTAGTGTCACAAATCATTGGCTTGGCATTGGTGAACAAAGAACACAGACGATTCGGAGGATTGACTTTTCAAACAATTAAGCATACAGATCTGGGTTGTTTACATTCCAATGAACAAACAAGTTGTTACCTTTAGCAAAGCATAAAAATATGATTGAATGATCTAATTATTCGCGACCTTGATACATTATATTTATTTAAAAAGGATTACTTGAAACAAGTGGAAGATAGAAGGAGAGAAAACTCGACATACAGCGTCAGAAAAATAGATGGAGATGACACACTATTTACTGCTCATCATCTTTCTTGGTATTTTCTTTTTCATCCTTTTCGTTCTCGTCCTTTTCATTTTCGTCAGTTTCGTGTTCCGATTTCTCTTTGCGCTTGCTGAGAACATTGACGTCGGCTTTCACGGGAACACAAGCTTTGACAGGCGCGGTGACTGGAAGGTTGACCAAGTGACCGGAGTTTGTGTTCGAGTTATCGACATAGGCGAAGCCTGGAGGGCAAGGACCGGAACCTTCGCCGTTGTAGCCGCTACCGCCATGGCCGGGATAATCACCGTTGCTGCCGCCGCCTTGATGACCGCTGCCCCCTTGGTGCTCACCGTCGTCGTGGGACTCCTCGCCTTCGTCGCTATCCTTTGGATCGCCTTCGCCGTCGTTATCTTGGCCATCCCAGCGCTTCTGGATCTTGCCGCTCAGGACGTTGGCAATGATTTCAATAGGAACGCAAGCATCGACTGGGAGGTTGACAGGAGCATTGATAAGGCTGGGGGAGTTCTTGTTGGAGTTATCAATGTAGACCTGTCCGTCACCGCATTTGCCTTGAGGGAACAATTTCTTGACGTTCTCGTGGCTCTTGTTGCAACGCTTGACTTTATGGGGACTTGCGACGTTTGCTTTCACTTTAACATCACCATCGACCTTGATAGGAGCGGTGACTGGAGCATTCACCAAGTGAGGGCTGTTGGTGTTGGAATTATCGATGTAGGCAGTGTCACCACCACTGGAGTAGCCACCGGGCACGGCAGAGACAACGGACATAGTAGCCAAAAAGGCTGCAATGGAAGTAGTGAGTATGGCGCGCATTACGAAATTACGAGTGGAGTATAGAAGGTGGATTGGGAAGTATCGTTTTAGACTCTTATTCTTCGATGGTTTATATACCTTGCTATTGCATGGCCTAGACTTGTCGCTCCATGCTCCTTATCCGTCTTGTTACCAAACCCCTCTTTCTTACGGAGAAGAACCTTTTTCGTTTGCAAAAGCACACAGTGCTGCATGGCAGCATGTTTCCAACTTTTCAGGGAAGCTTGCTTACCTCTACCTCCCTTTTTTCCAGATGGCTTTGAGGAGTAAAAATATCTTTTTTGGATCTGTCGCCTCTCCTATTGAGTATTCAGGTGCTGTTCTTTCGATCATCTATGATCGCCTGCGCGCTACACGCCCGTAACCATGGTGTGCAGTGCATACTTTTTCTCCCGGAAAAATGGAACGCTCCTGAAGGTTTTCCTGCTCTGCAGTCATCTAACGCAACCCAAAGCAATGTGCGTCCATGCTGTCGGTGGCAAAACTTTATCCTGCAGTTGCTATTACCGACGAGGACCTTATTGGTTGGATCAGCAACTATGTGATTGATAGGACCATGTGGAAAAGAACGAGAATGCAACTGGGAATTTCTATTTCGATTCAATGCCTGCAGCACGTTTTCAACTCCTGTTACAATGTGGCAGCACGGTATGCAGATTCGGACAGTGGAGATGCTCTTAGGCTTTTAATGCAGAAGAAATGGCGTAGCATATACCTAATATTATCGCAGCACCCGCCAAGGATGCAGGGCTAAAAAAGCTACTCTGTAGCCAATGATCTAATCCATTGACTCTCCTCACATTGAAAGTTCGTCGTTGAGGCTCGGATTCCTTGCTAACATTGGTATACACCGATTGATCTTCGATGGAAACATTTTCATTCTTCCCAATAAACTTTGTTGAGTACGCGGTAATACACGCATCAATTGAAATGCTAACCTGTTGTCGTACCTCGAAACCCTCAGCTAAAGGGTATTGCTGCCGAGTAAGCTCGATATTTTGAACATTGCCGAAGAAATCAGTCACCTTGACCCTGTCCAATGGCCGTTTGAACAGGTCGGAACGGATACCAGGATGAGAGGCGATTAGTGCTGGATCGTACGAGTTGAACTTAAACAGAAGAAATTGAGAATTCCCAGAATACATATGCAGGGCGTTTGCTTCTCTCCTACTCACGAGATCCTGTAGGGTCTTGTTGCTTGTCATGTCGATTTTCTCTAAGAACTCCAAGTTATAGTATGTAAAACTATCAATGATGGCAACACCTAATTCATGGTCGGTGTGATGCTACATGGCATTAGCTGATAAACGTCGTGGCTGTACACGTTGTACGTCGTTACACTACCGAATAGGAGCTTTCGCCTAGTTCACTGCTTCCTGTTGCTAAAATATTTGGCGAATCGATCTTGCTATACATTGTATTCGCCTGGCAGGTATCGATCATGAAGAAGATCTCGTTGTATCGCTTCTTTTCAGACATTTGCTTGAAAGCATCGGCCAAATCGTATGCGCTAATTTCTTCGGCATCTTGAAATTTTAGGAACTCGTCGCCCCCGTGCCCGGTCATATAAACAAGGATGTTGGATCTGTCATCAGATAGAAGGCGTTTGGAGCGTGGTGTATCAGGAGATACTCGACCCGTAAGCATACGAATGAAATTTTCAACAGTAACTTCATAACCACGATAATCGACTTCGACATTATCGCCATAAAGATCCAAAAATCGAGCTGCATTGTTGTATACCGTAGCTGGGTATTTGTTGCGAGGGTTGCAAGAAACGTCGTCCGCAAGCATGAGGATAATATTGGAGTCAGGAATTCCTAATCTCTTTACAGTGCGATACATTGAAAGTGTGTTGGCAATGTGCCTGTAATTGAACCAGAATCGTGATGTGCACACCAAAACGGCCCAATTGTTGGTGTGTCCACTTTTGCTGAAGAATTCCTCTGCTTGATTCTCTGCCGCCTGGCCATGCACAAAGGAAAGAATGCTTATACATAACAGTGAAAGGAGTGAAAAGCCGTAAAGCCTTGCCAATCGCCTCATTGTCCTTTGTAGATTAGTAACAAAGACAGCTCTCGCACAGAGCACCACGCTTGTTTCCAAATGCGGGGAATGATTGGGGTCTTAAAGAGAGGACCATCTTTGTATGCGGCCTGCTTCCCTAGAATCAGTAGCTGTGGATTCCATTCAATCGGTTTTATGTAGTCAACCTTGTAGAGAGCTAATGATAGTGAAAAAAAAACCAGCGACGAATCTTTCAAGTGCTACATCTACTTTAAAAGATCTCCATTTGAGTATACTTGCGCAGCTGCCATAAGCGTACTGGAAGACGATAACTTCAAGTTACAGTATTTGCTAGGAGGATGACTGTGACAGGACTACCCCATGCTTTTAGATGGCGCTGCATATGTATACTGCTAGAGTAGAGACGTTCAACAATGCAGTGTTCGTTCCCATTACAGTTACTTCAAATTGGAAAAAAAATTGAACGTAGTGGCTTCATTTTCGATCACTCAACAATGAATCATGCTCTTGTGAATATGCATACGAGTACGGAATGCTATAACGTGTAACTATGTTTTTTTTTTCTAACTATCTAGTTCTCGCGTTGCTCCTTGGCATGCTCTCGCATCTCATGGCTGGCTTCTTTTGCATGTTCTGCACCATGTTTTCCTTCATGCTCAGTTGCTTCCTTGTCGTCACCATGAAGGTTGTCACCGCTGTCGTTTGCAGCAGGCTGCGCGTCGGCAGTGATAGCACCGGCAGTGAGTCCCCGGTCTTGAAGAATGCTACGCTTCATGTATAGAGACCCTCTTGAGATTGCATTGGACTTCTCTGACACTGGGGTACTGTTGACCGTTATGGTGAGCCAACAGAAAGCCACGATAAAAAGTGCAAAGAGCTGAGTAGCTGCGAAACGCATCTTTTGTGAGTTCCTAATAGTTTCGCTCCTACCGCATATTTATATTCGAGTAGATTTTGCTCATCATATTCGAGTCATTCTTGAGAGCAAGCTTTAAGTTTAATAAAAGCCTTCTTCAAGATTATTCAAAGTCTTTGTTTCGTCGATATAGAATTGACATTCAGTGTAAAATTGTCTTTAATAACGTTCCAACCTCCCTTTACTTGCAAATCTAAAACTGGAATTATTGAAGTCTGCAGCTGGGAGTTTGCTAACCTGCACATTCTCTGAATAAGTATTATCAATACATAGTTAATCCCTAAGCACGTGCGCTTGGTAATTGGCATGCAACCTCACGGACGATCTATCCCGACCATGGATTTTAAATTATAGAGCTTACTGAGAGTACATGATATCCTGTTTACATATCCTTCAGTTTCTGCCACAACGATGTCGTTACTACAGCTGTTTACTGCAATGCAGCCTTGGATGGAGACCACTGAAAGATTCAGCTGTATGCCCATTCATTTTGAAGTCTGTTAATGGCAAAGTATTATTTTCATAGTGTCAGAAAGCTCCGTCGGTCGAATATGCACGAGTTACTTTTAGAAATTTAGAATCGTATTTTGACCTTACTTTTGAAGATTCAGCAAATTATTTAGTTGAAACTTTAATGATTTAAGTTTCGGTTCTCAATCTTCTGCAATCTGGTATACTGTATTTCCGAAAAATAAAGTCGCGTTTTGCAGATGCATTTGGCGGACTTGCGAAGCTAAGCATGACGCTAATAAACGACATTAGTTATCGCGTTGCCGAAGTTTGATATTGACGCATTTCACAAACCTGTCTAGAATTGTGACAAAGCCATGCCGAGCTCCTCCGGTCAACTGCATAGTTCAGATGGTGAGCATTACGAACATATTATAGGAAAAGAATGACACTTACTGAATACCTGTTACTCATTTTCTCAATGCGTGTTTAAATGTGTATCCTATCTATCTGTCGTATGCCATCGACTTATTGTGACACCCACATCACAAGTGCTCTCTGTTGCGACATTTATCTAAGCATTTATGAGAGTGCGAGACAAACCCTTCGAAATCACTCAAACTTATACGATTGCATGCTTCATTAATTCTGGTCGTGAGTGTCTCCTTCTCCAAGAACCTACTGCGCTTCATGTTGACATGGAAGGCAGACTCATTTAGGAAGACACAAATAGTCCTAAAGTCCATATCGGTTCCCTCCCATTTGCGAATCCAGTCAAGACGCTCTTGAATGTTGGCCCCGCTGTTCCTGTCTACAGGCTGAAACCGGGCCTTCTTAAGTGACAGATTGCACTGCTCCTCACGAAGTCATAAACGGCACTCTTAGAGGCTTTGAGCCCCTTAAACCTCTGAAGCAGTCGCTCCATCAACTGCTCCAAGACAACCGAAGGGTTCTCATCGACGTACTCTAAAATGACCTTCTTATGCTCTTCACCAAGGATACGCGGACGACCATTCTTCTTACGCTTCGCAAATATGCTATCCGGATTCACCTCATACTGTTTGGCCCATCTTTGAGCTGTACGGACATAGATACCTAACTGTATCTGACTTTGTCCTGATCCGTGTAGAGCGTGTACACTCGCTTGATCGACGCTTCTCTCATGCGAACGTCCACATCCTCTTTTACGTCATCAGTCTGCATGGCGTCTGACCGGCCATCGCTCTCACGAGTTCGATTACACAAATACTGCGTGTATGAACTTGTCGTTTCAAGAGCATACTGCTCTTCGTCGACGACGTAGTCCGTGGGCTCAGATCTGCCGTATTCGTCGACAGCATTGCCTTGCCCATCTTCATAAAAAAACTGGATGCTCATCTTGTAATCTGAAATTTCAAGCGCACGATGTGGCAGGAAGGAGGCAAGCTGGCCTAAACATGTTTACATGCTTTATATACTCTTGGAGGTGCTAAGCTTTGTACGACAATATTTCCGGAAGATGCGACATCCACACTTGGGAGAATGCGAAATAGGTTTTCATTGGATGACGAATTTAATTTATGGAAAGAGTGTATAGTATGGTTTCCTTTTCCTCGTCGCTGTTCCTTGATGGACATCGTCATACAAAAGTCTGTCAGCTGGAATAGGGCTTAGCATTGGCTTGACTGCCGACTCGCTTTCGAAGTTTGCGCCTGTGTTTGCATATTAATGGTCTGGAACTAAATTTTGAGCATCTGCCTTGTACACTCTATTCTTCAACGAAGTTTGAGGATAACAAGTGTCCGAAATATGCAGCCAATCTTCACACTCTCGATGCTACAAAACACAGACTTGGATAGATCCAAGTCACCGCGTAAGATAAATGTCGTACATCTAAGCTTATGCGTACTGCCGGCAGTTACAATGCCGCAACGACTGCACATATTCATTACGTCTAAATGCTGAACAACTAATTTATACTCAGAGATTTGCTGTAACGTTTCTCTGCCATGCAAATTTGTGAGACACGAGCTGTCGATCAATTGACGTAATGCATGACCACCGTGCTTCAGCGCAGGTTCAGGAGCTCACGTCTGTTTCTCCTCCTTACATCCCAATCATGTCACATTCTCCTTCACTCTTTAAATCTGCAATGCTGAAGACTGCCTCTGGACAAGGTAGTCGGACGATCTCTGACGATACTTCGGACGTAGCGACAGCCGCCTCCGAGGAAGCAGTTTTGCAAGCACGTCCTGTCATGAAAAAGACAGCTTCTACGCCACCATTTGGTCACCAACTCAAAAAAAAACGACGATTATTGTTCAAAGCACGAATGTCAAAATTCGACATATCGAACCCGGAGACTTCGAATGATACATTTCGGGGGTTCTACACACTTTTTTGGATTGCCATGGCATTTTATGTAATTCAAACAGCCATTCGTTGCTATGAGCAGGAAGGTGTCATCATCAGTCTTGGTTTTTTTCGACTCTTCTCCAAGGACAGCCTGGCGCTTTTAATCTCTGATATGACGATGGTTGCAACAACCGTTTTCAGTGTTTTATTCTCAAAGCTGTTTGTTTGGGGCATCCTGCCATATGATCCAGTCGGTGTAATTCTGCAACACATGTGCCAAACTGTGTTTCTATTTTTGAATATTTATTGGACATTTTGGAGGTAAAGTTGCGTATGTGGATACATTTTTGATAACGATCAGGCTTCTCTAACATGTTAGTCGCAGGGACTGGCCATGGGTACAATCTGGATTCTTCACTCTGCATACAATTGTTATGATGATGAAAATGCACTCATATACCTCGCTCAATGGCGACTTGTCAGTGAAATATTGGCGTCTCAAGACATTAAAGGACCAGATTCCAAAGCAGATCGCCAAAAATATTGAAGATGATCCCGACTTGAAAAATATGGAAGCGGAAAGGGAGTTTCTGGAAGAAGAACTACAACATGGCAATACACGTTTTCCAAACAATGTGACACTAGCAAACTATCTGGATTATCTGCTTGTGCCAAGCTTGATCTATGCTCTAGAATACCCTCGTACCGACCGGTGAGATACTTAACAGGGACATTCGAGACTTGAGCACTAGCTTATGACTATGCATTTCTAGGATAAGGCCATGGTACATTTTTGAAAAGACTGTAGCTACATTGGGAACATTCCTGCTCTTATATGTAACAACTGAAAGATACATCTTACCGACGCTTTATAATCCGGACATGTCCGACGCACGTGTCATCGTCGAGTTACTATTTCCGTTCATGACCAACTATCTGTTCATTTTCTACATCATTTTCGAGTGCATATTGAACGCTTTTGCGGAACTTAGCAGGTAACTATCGATGTAAAGGTTTTCTGTATGTTGACGCGCGATATCTTATTGAATGTGAAGGTTTGCAGACCGAAATTTCTATGATGACTGGTGGAACAGGTGGGGTCGCTTGGGAATATTACGTGATGACAACAAAAGGCTAGTGAATACTAAATTATGCAATTATATAGTGTAACCTACGATGAGTTCGCACGTAAATGGAACAAGCCTGTGCATCATTGGCTGCTTCGTCATGTCTATGCGGAATCCATCGAATCATACAGTCTGTCCAAAGCGAACGCCACGTTTGTCACGTTTCTGCTTTCGTCGTGCCTTCACGAGCTGGTCTTGGTGATAGTAACGCGCAAAATCCGCATGTTTCTTTTTGTATTGCAAATGGGGCAGCTGCCGCTTATAGTTATCGGACGGCATCCCTGGATTCGCAGTCATTCAATGATTGGCAACGTCATTTTCTGGGTCGGCATGCTTATAGGTTTACCATTACTGGCTATTCTGTACTGTAGAGAAGCTTTCCGAGCCGGCAATGTATATGCACCCGAAACATAAACACTGTATGTACTTTTGAAACGGAGCTGACTGTTATCAGTTTGCCAACATTTTTTTTCTCGATAAGGAGTGGCGGTCCATTAAGTTTCCCACGACAACGGGCCCTCTGACTTGTTTCCTTCGCGTTTTCTGCTTGAGCTCGCTAAACGATGACTGTCTCTGATCCTAGCTCACTTTCCAACGTTGCCGAAGTCAAGACGACTCATTTGCACTTGGACTGGACTGTTTCCTTTGAGAAACGCAACATTGCAGGCCATGTCATCTTGGACATGATCGCCACCGCACGTAATGTGCACAAGGTCGTGCTGGACACGAGTTACCTTGATATCCAAAGCGTTTTTCTCAACGATAATCCTATTGAGGTAAGAAAAAAGTCCTCGACGCGTCGTGCAAAGTGTAGCAAAAACTGAATTCTTTGTTTCAGTTCCAAGTTGCTGAACGCCACCCGAATCTTGGATCCGCATTGACCGTTAACTTCCCAGGACCGGTTGCTGAAGGCACCAAGTTCCAGGTCAAAGTTGTTTATTCCACCACTGAAAACTGCACCGCCATCCAATTCCTCGAACCCGAGTAAGTAAGAAGAAGCAGGGATATACAGAGCTCACATCTGATATGCTTTATTTAGACAAACCGTCGGCAAAAAGCACCCTTATCTCTTCTCTCAATGCCAGCCGGTAATAATGTCTTTACAATGATGCAACGATAAGAACATTCTGACAATGTCCTGAACAGATCCATGCTCGATCCTTTGTCCCTTGCCAAGATTCTCCTAGCAACAAATTGACCTACTCTGCAACTGTTGTTTCGCCCCTTCGTGTGCTCATGTCCGCTTTGCAGACAAACGTCGAGACATTGGACAATGGACTTTCCAGATACAACTTTGTTCAAAAGACACGCATGCCCAGTTACTTGATTGCTATCGCCGCGGGCAACCTTGAGGGCCGTGAGATCGGCCCCCGCAGCACTGTATGGTGCGAACCTGAAGTCGTCGACGCTGCAGCTTGGGAGTTTGAGGTGCGGTCACGAGTGCAAGGGTTTACAATGAATTGCACCTGATTGTCGATCTATAGGATACAGAAAAGTTTGTAAAGATTGGGGAAGATTTGTTGACACCTTATGAATGGGGACGATATGATCTGTTGGTGTTGCCGCCTTCATTCCCCTACGGCGGTATGGAGGTAAATAATTATCCGATGCCAAATTTTTTTTCTCCTTTCTAAGCATATTTTTTCTGCAACCCTTTACAGAACCCTTGCTTGTCATTTGTTACACCAACTCTTCTTTCCGGTGACCGCAGCGCTGTGGATGTTGTTGCTCATGAAGCCTCGCATAGTTGGATGGGTAACTTGCTTACTACGCAAAACTGGGTAATGATCTGCTTCATTTTCTTGGCCTGTATCGAGCATATGACTTAGCGATCAATTTAGGAACACTTTTGGTTGAACGAAGGCTGGACTGTTTTTGTCGAACGCAAGATCGCTGGTCGCTTGCACGGAGAAGCCGAGAGACAATTTAGCTCCATCATTGGTGAGTAAATGTTTTGTCGGGTCCACTGCTGTAAGCAACCAGCTAATGAGTGTCTTTGTGTATAGGATGGAAGGCATTGCGCGAAAGTGTTGAGTTATTCGGCGCAGATTCCCCTGCTACGGTCTTGAAGCCCGATCTCAGCAGCGGTGTTGATCCTGATGACTACTTCAGCTCTATTCCATATGGTTAGTATAAATGGAACACTTTATTTCCCAAGCGATTGTCCACGAGGAGCTAATAGAATCGGCTTTCTAGAAAAGGGATACAACTTGCTTTATCACATTGAAAAGACCGTTGGTGGTCCTGAAATTTTCGAGCCATTTATGAAGGCATATGTCGAAAAGTTCGCATCTCAATCCATCACCACCGAAATGTGGAAAGATTTCTTGTACGAATATATGGAGAAGCATCACGGTCAGGCTATGGTAGATAAGCTGAATACTATCGATTTTGATACCTGGATCAATGGTAAAGGCATGCCTCCGGTTGACCCGCAATTCGACACGACCCTCGCTGATGTCTGCTATGAGCTGGCCAAGAGATGGGATGAGGCCCGACACACTAACGACTTTGATGGATTTTCTCCCAAGGATGTTGAGCAAATGAGTGCTACTCAAAAGAGTACGTGTGGATGCCAAATTCGATATACGAGTGTTGACTAGTATACTGACAATTTGCTTATTATAGTTGTCTTTTTGGAACGCTTAACTGATACTGAACCTCTGCCTCATCATTTATTGGCGAAAATGGATGAATTGTACAAGATGACACCCATCCGCAATGCCGATGTTCGATTCCGTTGGCAACAACTGTGTGTCATGGCCAGCTATGAGCCTATCTACCCACACGTTGTCGAGTTTATCACAGAACAGGGTCGTATGAAGTTTGTGAGACCATTATACCGCCTTTTGCACAAGGCAAAGAACGGCGCTGAGTTAGCAAAGGAAACATATCTCAAGCATCGCAAATTCTACCACCCGATAGCTGCTCAGCTCATCGAGAAGGATATTGGTCTGAAGCAACAATAAAAATGCTGAATCAATAATTGTCGTCCGTTCCAACCAGGCGGACCGCACTCCAGCACGTTTTCACTTTTCTGCTCTACCACTTGCCTCCGATTGTCATGGGAGAACAACATTCCATTCTACCCACTCACCGACGAAATCTAGCATCTTTTAAAAATTACCTAAAGAATGAGCATGGACTTGCAGGTGCTGATGCTGAAGATGGGTTCCCATTGACGGTTGATGATCTACGCGCATATATCCTTTTCCGAAGCAAATTTCACGTCCACAAAATCGTACGATGGTATCTCAATGGCTTATCTAGTCATCCAAAGCATGGTCCAAAGTGGGAACGCAAAGTATTTCGACATAAGAAAATAACAAAATTATTGGAGCAGCTACGCGAACGAGAACTCGAAAACGGTTCAGGGAACGAAGTTGTCGAGAGTATCGATGGTGATTGTATGTCAGTTGACTATGGACTATCGCATAGAATTCGTCCGAAAACATATTTGACAGCAAGAGATTCAGAAGAAGCAACAGAGAATGGCTGGACATGCCAGATAATCGAGAAGGGAAAGGTGCGTGGATTCCGCGTCACAGCACAACAATGCGAAACACGGCAACCAAATAATAATTTCACTATCGACATGAGGAAAACTGCAGGCAGACCGTCTGTGAGGATAAGTCTTCCGACGGAACTCGATCTCGACAAATGTGACGCTTCCGAACGCTTCAAGCCAGCCAAAGTGCTCATCAAAATGCATCACGTATCCTCCAATTGATCTATTTCTATCTTTACAGAACCTTCATTTCGAATAGTATACCAATTATTTATTGTGCTCTTCTGCTTTTAGACCTGTTTTGCATTCTTACAACATATTTTTACCTCCATTTTATTGCTTTTCTATTGAATTATCATAATAATGAATGGCATTTAAGAAAAGGAAAACTGAAGCATGGAAAGATTAACGATATCAAGATCGAAAACTATGGATACATGTAAGACGTCCGTTGACTTAAAGAAGAAATCCTGTACAGAATCAGCACATGTACAGTAACTAGTAGATAATCTCCCCTATAGCCTCCACATTGCCGCTTGTCTTGGCTGTCGAGAATCATGAATTAACGGTTAGAATTCCCCGAGTTTCCCGCTTTTCTTGCATATTCCATGCTCACGGATAGAACCAACACACGGAAAGAAAGAAAAGTTCGCAGAGAGCTTGTCTTATAGCGAAGGATATAGCCGCAGCATTTAGCAATATGCAGAAAGAGTTTGCAAGCATTGGCGACCACGAGCGCTTTCCAGTAGAACCTTGACCAGCCGCAACGGATCCAATGCAGTATAAATATTGCCTCTTGAACAAAGGGAAGGACCGGTTCTCTGCTATTCGTTGATTTCCTTAACAATTGTATCATAGTTGACCGTACTGAGCTAGAAGAGCACCCAACAACTGCAACAGCTTAATAAAATATGGAGAAAACAGTAAGCTCCTACTCGATGAGAGTCATATAGGTCTCAACTCAATAGGAGAATTTTGTGCAAGTATTGTACTGACAATGAAAAGTGCAAAGACCCCTGGAACTCTGAGGCAATAACTCTGCGTGTAGTCTCTAAGCATCTTGTCTGAGAGTAAATTTCATATGATACACTATAATGGAGACGCAAGTAACAGAGGGCAGGATAGAAGTCTAGTTAAGTTCGCACGCTTGTCAGCGAAGTCAAGACAATACTGATAGAGGTAAGATGCTGATAAAGCTTACAAAGGATCGTTTAAGCTTTAAATAGGGTCATAATTGTCTAGGCGAAGTGTCGAGATGTGGCGTATGTGCCGAAAATTTGCAAGAACTTATACGAAGAAATGTCTATCGTTGGCCCATAAAGGCTATTTTCAAACTCTGGGAGATTACAGACTGTTGTAATAACCAAGGATGATCGAGCTGCCGTGTTGTCGGCGGTAAATACAGATTGATGACAGTTAATAGGCGGCCGTCAGCTATTAGAGGACCGAATGAACCCGCTGGACAATTTCTAAGTGACAGGGAAGAACTATTATAGACGGAGCAAATGCTATGATCATGGAGGTAAGCAAAGGTATTTGGGATGGCCATGGGCGGCCCTTTACTACAGCTGATTAAATTACGTAATGTCCAGGCTAAAAGGTAGGGCGTACTATGTCATCTGGCATCGGAGAGGCGCCTCAGTTGGCAAAAGGTCGCATACTCTCCACGAGTGGCCGTGCAAAGACTATATTAAGCCTCAAGGAAGTCAAGGACGCAGTAGCCCTCGTAGTTGGCAACACGCAATTTAGCAGCCCGGGGTACGGCCAGCAAGTAACCTCCGTGCTTCTGCTACACCGTCAACTTCAATTCTGCGGCATATGCCGCGAGCAGTTCGTCAGCTTTGTCCAATGCGTGCGTACAGCACGAGCTACACGAAGCGCGTGGTGCGCATGTATAATCGTCCCAACAAGTGTAGATCCATATCAGAGATGAACACAAGCGAACACATGAATACCCTTGCTGCCCAGCGCTATCTGGACAGACTCAATTCATCCAGTGCAACAATTTGCCACACGTCTGCCGGGGTTGCATCTGGATCCACAAAGTACACATTCTTACGATCATCGTCTGTCGGAAGGTTACGAAAGTCAAGCATAGATGTTTAGTGATCTCAACTTGATACTATATTTACGAAATTTCTGGGCGGCACGATCAAGCCAGCATCATCTCCTACTTTGCGACCTGGATTTCGTGGTTAGTAGCAGGGTTTTCATAAATGGTGCAGGCTCACAGTCGAAGTTGACGGACTTGGGGGATACCACGGAGTTGAGGCTGATAGTGAGCAGAAGATGTTCCTCGGTGAAGCTGTTTTGTTTCTCACGTCAGTCCCTCTGTATGTAACGCACATCTCCCTTTATTGTCGAGGAATAAATTTCCTGGTGTTAATGCCCACTTTCCTTTTTATAAAGCGGATAACGGGACCTCTCTTCTCTGGTACGTGCGAGTAACAGATGCTAGGCTCTCAGCACATGGCTATCCGTTTGGGGAAGCACAGTCGGAGGTACATATAAAGATCAACTGTAATGTTGTGGATGATGTGACCAACGCTAGGATTGACAGAATCTTCTTGGCGTTACCTTGCATCTTATCTCCTCCCTCTATTGATATCATAAGATAGGTACCTTAATTACCAGCTATCTTGGCATTGGACAGGTTCAATTTTTACACAGTAAACAAATGGTTTCCTGCTCTGATACTGACAAAAAATGCATTGCAGATACTCATCCATTACTAACTAACAGTTTTCAGCGGATCCTGTTAGATGTTGACAAAGGAAAATGCCACTTTACTTGATTCTCGCTGACTTTATACATACTATTTTGTCCCTTTTTGATACATCTATCAATGGATGCAACGATATCGATTCTCCAACTGTCATGTTAGCAGCAACAAGCAAAAGAGCAGCTATTATATTTATTACGTTTGCAATGGAATCATACCCCATTACACACAGCTTGTTAAAAACATTTATAATTGTAGTATAATATAATCTTTTTCCAAAGCAAAAGGGTGACCCTTATTTTCTTTTTTTCCTTCTCTGTGATAACCTTACATTATCTCTAGTTCCAATAGATGACCAGCTAATTCGTACTGAGATTCACAAGTAATTTTCTGTGGTGCTGGTTGTTCACCTTTGAGTAACGACGCTTTTTCTCAACTGCCACTGCTTCATGCACTTTTTGGTATGTTGCTGTTTTGGATGATGAAAAGTAATAATATGACAATTGAAAATAGAGATACCTTTTTTCCTATTTTACCTGATTTTTCCTTCTTATCCCGTTCGCTTTTCGTTTATCTTATCCGTTCTTTTCGTTTGCGTCATCTTTCTTCCTTTGCATATACGGACAATAAATTGAAAGGCCTGTTCCTTTCCACAAAAAAAGTGTCGTGCACGAACTTCGCCGGCTTCCTTATTCTGTCCCTTTTGCCGCCTTTCCTTTTCGACCTCGTTCACCGCAACCTCGATACCTTGTACCCTTTTCAATACTATCTCCATGACACAGAGTTGCTGTATTCACTAGACCATTCCTTTATTATCATATAGCCGAAATAAATAAATATCCTTCGAACAAAAGGATAAAGAATCATCATCTTCTCCTCTCTTCGTGGCCCTTTTTCCTTGTAACCCTTATTTCTTCTCCGTGGGTTCGTACCGCAATCCTTTGGCGTTACGACAAAAGGTTGCTCAGAGAAAATAGACTATAAAAGCAAAATGTTAGAACCATCAACTGATGATAATAACTCTGTAATCGACGAGGCTACCAGGGGTCGAACCTGGAATCTCCTGATTCGTAGTCAGGCGCCTTATCCATTTGGCCATAGCCCCGCTTCGCTGAAAACAAAAATGCAATATTATTGATAGAGGCATATTTATGACTGTTGTGACTGCAAATATAAGACGCAGTACAGTATATTCCTCAGGTCTCCATCTTGGCACTGCTCCCACATCCGCCATTGAAGAGAATTTGAGTACATCTATTGCTGCAGGAATTACACCACTGTGCCTTTTTTTAGCAATTACCGCCAGAAAATGCAAACTCGCAAACATGTGTGGGAGTACCATCAAGGCATTTCCCGGTGTAATAGTTGGCTTGGGCGATCCACATTACTCTCCTCCAGAGATTCTTGCATTACACTGTCTGCCACTTTACTGAGCTTATCGACGAGAGGCCACATGCCACGAGTAAGGTGCTTGACCTTATCAGCGACTTTTTGCTTTCCTTGATAGTTTTAATGCTTTCGATGATCAGTTTAAGCATTGATTCCTGCGCTTTCTCAAGGTTATGTTCCGCTTTGGCTCAGCTGAACATCATCACTTTGCTCCAGCCTACCTTTTCCGCCTCTGTTTGATACACAGGCATTGGTACAGTAACTGGCGCTCTGTTTTGCCTTGCTCATCGTCGGCGGTTCGTCTTCTACGCATAACCGGAAAAGAGTAGAAGAATACTGGCAAGATCCACCATCATGCACTTTTTATTATCAAGCACAAGATGCGAGGAACCAGACACAAACTGTCCAATTTTTCAGCGACTGTTGCTGAAAAAACATCTGATATGCTTAAGCCTCCAGCGTCTATACTTGCTCGTTTTTTTTAGAAGATATCAAGCGTATTTCTTGGAATCAAAGAGCAATTTCACGAACCAGGCGACACCGAAGATTGAAGAAAGACACACTTAATCATCAACGCAAAACCACAGCTCAAGAACACTGATGCAAAATCACGGGCGCAAAATAGAAACACTTAGAAGTTTTTCCACATTAGCGCAAACGGCGAGGAAAAATCCTGTAATTCAAGGGATTTACGATGGTAAATGAAGGCTTGCTTTTATCATCTATCCGTTCATAGCCAGTTCTCAGTTACATCCTCGGAGATTTTGTATAAGATCAGATATTCCAAGGAAACTGTCGATTGCAAGAGGCTCAAAGGTACCGGATGTAGATGGATAATTGCGAGGCGTACCTATCCCAATCAATGTTCCTTTCCAAAAAAGTTTCAGCCTTGCAAATGTTGAATACAAAGTCACCTACCTTCCGCACCGGTAAGCACGTTTTTAAGGCTTGAATTCGAGTTCTGATTGCTAACCATGTAAAAGCTCAAGTTGCCGGAATGGCATCCGTGAAACCGCGGACATTACCTCACTTCGCTCTTCGGAGTGATTTCGTAAGTATACACTGGATAGAAACTCTGTAAACGCATGCTTACATTTTTTAGTTCAGGAGAGGTAAGCAGCAGAACGAAATAGTACAACATGAGCCTATGACTCATCAATTCTCGCGTTGATGCTGCTTCGGGGCGGCTTTGTGCTTGGAGACTATGCTTGCGGCATGTAACATACTTATGTGTGGAGACATTGTAAAGCATACTCAGCATGGGTCATTAACGTGAATTCTTTTCATCAGGCCGCAAAGTATATTCTCAATAGCGCAAAACGTTGTCCCAAGTAGCGCGAAAATTTTATCAAAAAAAGTATTGCACAACATAGTTAAATAAAAAAACCATACCAGTAATAATGTTCGCTACATTGTACTTACAATTAGACGCTTATGATGGATGAAAGGAATAAGCAGTAATCTCAGCTAGGTGCAGAAAGTTCTGAGGTTAATTTAAACATGACACGTTTTAGGACTCTCAGGACGGGAGCTCCTCTTTCTGTGTGAACTAATGTCATGAGCAACCAAGAAAGCAGCTCCACTGTTGACGATGCGCAATATCTCGCAGAGAGCACACTTCGAATCCGAGAGCTACATGAAATCGAACAGGTACACGTCATTTGCTAACCTTTACCGTGACACGTATCTCACGATCTGAATTATCTAGAAATTGGTGCATCTAGTGGAAACGGCCGGCGATGCAATAGGACTGCTGGCTGGCGTGGACGACAATGAATCAGAAGAATCCATTCAAAAACGCTCCAGTAATTTTCGAGAGCTAGCAGCACGCTATTTTTCACTTGTTAACGTGGGTAATCCCTTTTCTTTCGCTTGACAAATAAGAGCCACAATTGAGTTTTCCTTTGTTATCTTTACATATAGGACATCCAACTTTCTCTACGCAGCAATGCGCAATATCTCGCAAAGGCAGATAGTACACCACCAGGTGCGAATAGGAGCATTCCCTTTCGAGCTTCGATTGCAACCGAACAGACCGAATTGGAAGTGTGGACCATGGCAGTGCAAACGATACAGCAGCGAGTGGAGCATCTTAAACGGCTGGCGCAAGAATAGTTATTACTTTCTATCTTGATCGAGAAATTTACGCGTTTTTAACTCGTCAGGGAGATATGTCTGATCCACCGGTTCATCGTAATCTGGATTATACTTGTAACCTTTTCCATATCCAACATCCTGCATTGTTGTTAGCGAGCTAATGTACCCAGATCATCGTTGTCACAAACCTTCATCAATTTTGTGGGAGCATTTCGAATATGCAACGGTACAGGATAGTTTGGTTCCTGCCGAATCGTTTCCTTCACCTAACAGCGAAACAACATGCATCAGTTATATTAGTCTGGGTCGTCGGGGATCGAGGGCTCCGTAGTAGGTTTGTTCCATTGACTTACAAGATTGTATGCTTTGTATGTTCGAACACTTTTTTTCGTTTCTGCCAGATATGTGACTAGATGTGCTAAGATTGTATCGCATTCAGGCATGCCTATCCTTTCACAGGCTTGATAAGCAGAAACTGCCTAGAAAGCAGAAAGATAATTGTGTATATGCATGATGAAATGTTGCATAAATGGATAAACTTTTCATACCAGCGGCAAAGCAGAATTGTCAGCGAGACCGATGTCCTCACTTGCACATCGAACCAAGCGTCTAGCTACGTAGAGTGGATCCTCTCCTGCCTCCAACATGCGGCCTAACCAATACAGAGCTGCATCGGCATCGCTGTACAGTGTTAAGTACTATAATACTCGTCCGCTTTGCAAGCAATGGAAACTGTTACCTTCCCCGGATACTTTTATGCAAAGCACTAATGATATTGTAATGCTCTTCTCCGTTGCGATCATATAACAAGTGCGATTTCTGAAATGCACCTATTTACAAGTGTCATTGGTGGCATCATAGTTATAGAAATGAAAAGATATGTACCTTTAACAGTTTCTACCTGCAGCGTTGCGTCCTTTGATGGTAATACGCTCAAGGCAACTTCCAAAGTATTCAAGGCATTCCTTGCTGGAAAGGATCGTTACTGACTCGTGCTCTCTATTTCTACTCATTTCCCATTTTAACTTACCATCACCATCGCTGAAGTTTGCTAAATATCGAAGAGCTTCCTCTTCTTCAGGCTTGTGTTCCTTTTGTTGTTGGCCTTCACATCGCCAATGCAGCAGAGCTCGTGAAAGAATATCGACAAGCTGATCTTCCGAAAGTCTTTTCAGCACGAATACTCTGCAACGCGATAACAGCGCAGAATTGACCTTGAAACTAGTAGGTATCAGTAACAGTTTGCTTAGATTAGTCGCTGATAACCTTTGCGGAAAAAGAGACTGATAATCCAATTACCTAGGATTTTCAGTAGTCGCACCAATGAGATGTATGGTCCCTTGCTCTACATATGGCAAAAATAGATCTTGCTGCGCTTTTGTGAATCTGTGAATTTCATCAATGAATATAATTGTTTTTTGTCCAGTCAGACTGAGATGGCCCCTCGCCTCATCGAATGCTTTCTTCACATCAGATGCACCGTGACTCGTAGCGCTTAATTCTATGAACCGTGATTTCGTTGTTTTAGAAATGATACGTGCAATTGTCGTTTTTCCACATCCAGGAGGACCCCACAAAATCATCGACGGTATTCGATCATATTGCATTAGTGCTTTTAAAACACCTTTCTCTCCCAAAAGCTCTTCTTGACCAACGAACTCGGACAACGATGATGGGCGTACTTGATGTCCACCTTTTAGGTAACTAGTTCTCATAAAATATCATATATTACCTCACCTTTTGCTGCCAAAGGCATAGATTCAAGCGCAAGATCCTGCCTCGGTCGCTTGGCCACCGGTGAACTGATCTGATCACTATGTGGTGCTTTCTGTAGCTGCTCGTTTGCTGGTCGTTTCATAGTGGACGATCCTGGAGAATTTGAAGCTGAAACATGACCAGTGGTTGAACTTTTGCTTGCTGATATAAACAATGGTGCCATACGCTGCGGCTAATGGTACTTAGTTCAGTTTATGACTTAGTCTAATATATACGATATTACTATGCACCTGAGTAGGACTCTTATCATTCGTGTTTGCAGGATGTTTCTCGGGTGGTTCGATGCTGCCTGATAAGCTCAGACGACTTTGCTGCGCCTTGAGAGGATTTGCTGCAGCATTCTTTGTTACAGGTGGACAGTTGGCATCAATGTGAGCATTGATCTGTGAAGCAGGTACGGTCTGTTCACATATTGGGCAGTTGACTGCGGGGACAGCTTTGTCAGCTTTGTTGCATGGCCTTGTCTATACTCTGTAACCTGTCTACCTTGATCGTCCATTGTCATTCGGGAAGCTGTCAAACTCCTGAAAGACTGAGGGAAAGCTCGAGGGCGAAACGGAAAGCAAGTTACGCACCGGATTTGGTAATTCCAGATGGTTTTTGGCATGATATCCGACATATTTCTCCCTTTTCCAAGATGACCGATGATGTATTTCAACGGGTACTGAAGCTCACAAATGATCTTGCTGTGCAGCAGCAATCAAATCAAGCTTTGGCTTCCGGAATAAAATCGCAGCTAGTCGAGCTCAAGGTATTGTCATTGCTGTCGTTTAGAATGGCCTTTGAGTGTTAAAAGTCGGCATATAGCAAAGGACTGCCAACAGCGCCCTTGAACGCGGTAAGCTAGGCGATGTGAAAGGAATATATCTCGAATACTATCTTAAAACCTTCGCCAAAGAGCAATCCTCGACTGCAACGGGAGAACAGTTGTTGCTTAAAGCCGAAGATTTCTCAGAGGATAGCATCCAGGCAAAATATGCAAACCTATTAAAAGAGCACGAGGAAGTGCTACAAGAAAATCGGCAGCTGGAAATACATTGTAAAGATCTGCAGAAACTTGTGAAAGAATACGAAGTAGCATTAGAACACGTCGCTACAAAACTTAGAGATCACACGGCAAGCAGATTTTACGACGACATCGATCGATGTTTGTTGCGCTGATGAAACTTTTCTATAGATATCCTCTTCAGAAGGTCATGTGCAGCTACGAAGGGAATTTGAGGCCTTGTTGGATGCAGAAAAGGTCAGCCAGAAAAGAAGAATGCTACTGTGCGTTGTAATCTCATCCGGAGTTTTCATGCAGAGTACTACAGCAGAATTGATGATCGAAAATATTACATTGCGGCAACATTTACATCGATTGGGAGCACTTCTGCGAGAAGCATACAACCAAGATGATACAGATAACTATACCACCCAACTCGCCCAACTTGCCATGGAGAATCAAGGCTTGAGAGATGCATTGAAAATCTCGACCGTAGCTCTGGATCCTCTACCGCCGTCAGCTAAATGTGACAAACCTGAAGCTGTCAAATCATATAGCCAAAGCGGTGTCGTAGAGGAATTCTTTACTGACAAATGAGATATACGTGATATCCGTACCATATCCCAATCAAAGCTTTGGAATTTCTACACATATTCCTTGTTTTTGTTGTTGTTCCCACCATCTGATCGCGCTCATAACTCGTACTTTCCAATCGGCGCCTCCTGCTAGTATATCTTTGTCCTTTAGACATTTCCGAATAGTGATTATAGCTTCCTTCTGTCCTGCATCGTATTCCTCTTTACATCTTTGGATGAAGCTTGGTTTGGCTCCAGTCAGACGCGCTATTTCCGCTGTAGACATGGATTCTTCAAGCATGCCAAATATTGTCCAGACTCTGCCTTTCTTCAGCAGCCACGGTTTGACAACGAATCGGTAAGGTCTACCTACAAAGAGAAGCCTCGTTTCTATGGATGGTTCTCTGTTTGTAAGCCCCAGGCCTACACGACTAGAAGCATGAACAGCGTGCTCGTCGCCATTGTAGTCGAGTATCTTTTGCCTTTTCGTTGGACGTCTTTGCTTTTTTCCGTTGTTATTTTCCACATCAATATGTCGCGGTTCTAGGTAGAAACCACTCTCGATGTCCCAGCACCATCCAGTACGCTCTTTCCACCGTGTTTCCACAAGTTCCTTGATGCTTTTATATCGCAACGTTGACAGGATCTCGTCCACCACAAGGCTTGGTCCTTCAATAATCTTCCCTGAGTCTTGATCTAGTATAGCTCGTATCAAGACACCACCTGCGCTATCCTTCTCCTTGTTTCCGAGCGTAATATCTACACCTTTTCTGGATCCTCCACGAAATCCTTTGGACATTGCAACGTGGTGAAAAAACTTGCAAGTTTCATATCAGTATCATCTAACATTGCATTTGCTATGTTATTGTTTACCCAAGCTCCAGGCTTCTTCTGTAGCGGATGACCATGGCAGTATGGATCTGGATGTCCATGTTTTGGTGCTGTCAAGTATACTTCAATCTCCAGCATGTCGTATCGCTTGTCGCCAATCACCAGGACATACTTTAGCATCTCTCTGCAAATATATCCAAGCCGTCTCTCGTAGTGATCCATGGATTCCGATGGCGATGCATTTTCAATCAATTGTGGATCAAATAACGTTTTCAATTTTTCCATAAGACCAAGAAGGTTACTGACGCCACGTAGCAATTCAATGACCATCCTTCCTAAATTACTTTGCTATTTCTTACGCGACATGTGCACATAATGAATGGTCTATCGAGAAGATAAAAGACATCATGTCTGAAACTATAGCGAAGAAGACAAATATCGTACCGATTTGGATCAAGAAATAACATGGCAGAGTTAGAAGTTTATTCAAAGATTGAATAAAGAGCAAATTGCGACAGGGGAACTTACAGCATTGACAAAGAAGCAAGATCAGTATCAATACAGGCCAAGATTACACGCGATGAATCTTACCAGCTAGTGTCAAGAGACTAAAAGCTAAACGTCAACGATCAAAAAAATCAAAAACGCAAACATCGACCTCAAGTTCAAACCATCAAAACCTTCTCATATACATTTTCCTTGTTGAAACATCCAACCCTTACGTGCTGAAAATCTAGAGCAACTGTAACTTGTAGGAAACGACACGAAACTCCCTACTACATCCGCATGGTCGACAGCCGGAGCCAGACCTCCCTCCAGTGTGCAACTAATGGACCACAGACTATTTTTGGAAGAAACTCGAGGTCAACGAAGTGCGATTACATTGTAGAGGGACCCGTCCACGTGAAAACCAAAGTGAAGATTCACAACGCTCACAAGACGGATGCAGGAAAGGGGCCCAGTCGCCTGAATGAAAATTATCGGCTTTATTGGAAACTGTTTGACTACTTACGTACAATCGTAAGATTGAGCGAGGACTGAATATCTTGAAAATTTGCAAGCATACAAGCACAATAATTCAGGAAGCTTTTATTTTAAATACTCTATAGCACAACATAGCTTTGGCAAGATACTTGTAATTGGGGTACATTCTATGGAGGAGAGATATCAATGAGTTTGGGAGATGAGAATCGGTAGCGAACTTTTTGAAGTGCAGCCAAAATGCAATCTGCAGAAGCAAAAAAAGGCACCCTTTCTTCCGCTTGAGATTACTTTGCACTCACAGACAGCCGATGCCATGGAGAAATATCCCAAGACTCCAATCAGAGTAAGTATTCCTTGCTTCTTTGAATCTGAACGCGCCATGCAAACCATATTCGTAGATTTCTTCGAAAACCGCGCTAGATCGAGAAATGAAGCGTGTGCTTCATTTCCTCACTAAAAACACTGAAAACGACCAAACTTGGGAGCTGTTTGGAATCGCATTGACTAACATCAAGACATGGGCTTTGGAAGACAAGGCTCATGAATACGAAGGTTTTGTTGATCATATCAAACAGTTGCAGAGACCCATTATCGCTTCGGTACGTCTATTTGCATATAAGCATGAAGATGCTGAACCAAAGCTCATTTTCCTACACACTTTATAGCTCAGTACCGAACGTACTAAGCTACTGCGTATCACAACTGATATGCTAAAGGGGCTCTCCCAAGCTATGCAACGCGACTATGAGCTGCTGCAAGATTTGTTCACACCAACTTTGATCCGACTTTTCGCCAGGACTAACAAAACGTCCCTTGCTCAATATCTTGATTGTTTTACAACACTAATTGATAACGCAAAGATGCCCAAAGTCATCTTACGCCTCTCCCGAGTCTTGAATAGCCGTCAAGAACCAAGCAAATCAGTTCGCGAGAATGTTGCTGCATGTTTGGAACGCGTTATTTTGGCAAACTCTGCGGAAGATTTGCAACCTTATATTACACACATTGAAAATGCTATCCGCACAGCGGCTATGGATCCGTCACCGGATGTTCGTGCTAAAATTCGTGCCTGCTTCAATGCATACAAGCAAAAGATGCTCGATGCAGCTTCCAAGTAAGTCCCTTTTGCAACATTTCAGCCATATATAATAATTAACTTGCACATTGCAAATTTAAAGATTCGAAAACACACTTCCTGATGATATCAAGAAATACTTGAACGTTCAGTCACGACCAACTATTCCATCTCGATCTCGACTTATGAACCGCGCACGCGCTACTACGCGCCCGACACCTTCTACTAACCTATCCATGAGACCCACCGTCTCGCGTTCCGCCGCACAGCCCAGCCTACAAAAGCGAGTCGCAATAAAATCTCCTGCTAGACACAGTGATCCGCAGCTTTTAGCACGACTTCCTGTACGTCTCCCAGTTCGACCTTCCAGTTTGTCTGCCGCCAATTTCATAAACAAACCCGTATCATCGATTTCTTCTCCTCGTCCGTCATCCAAGACTTCATACGCAACAAAAGCCGTCGCCAAACCAATATCCTCAAATAATACAACAGCCGCGACTGAACCAATCGTAGCGGAAGTTACCGCTGAACCAGCAACGTCCAAAGCAGCGGAAGCCGTTACCGAAGCAATGTTCTCGAACGTAACAAAAGTCGTTACTGAACCATCGTTCTCGAACGCAACAAAGATCGTTGTTGAATCAACATCTTCAAGCTCAACAAAAGTTATTGCTGGATCGAAATCCTCAAGCACAGCGACAATCCTGACCGATCCAAGACTCTCGCGCACAACAAACGTTAGCCATGGACCAACGTCTTCACACCCAACAAGTGGCGTTGCTGGATCAGCATTCTCGAGTACAACAAAAACCCTCACTCAATCAGCATCCTCCTCGCAACCTCCCCGTGATACCAAACCAGTAGGTACTGCTGCACGTACAGAGCGTACGAAGCAAAAGAAAGCAAATAGCGCCGATTCCGACTATACCGACAAGTTCAAAGAAGCATTAACACGAGCACTGAAAGGCAATCCAAAGCCTGCCAATACCACTCGACGTATACTTCCCATGAAAAAGCCTTTCATGCTGACGGGCATGCCTGCAATGCGCGGTACGAAGAGAAAAGCACCATCAGTTTTAGATGAAAATGAAGAACCTTCAAAGAAAAGATCCACGTCTTAGCTTGTAATTTGTATACTCTTACATAAAGTTGCTACCCTTTGTATAACTTTGCTCAAAAGGTACCAAGCAGCAGGTTTGGAAACTGTCAAAGAATATCATGAAGATCCCTGATGGCAGGGCGTTCTTCTTAGTATTGCTGTATTTGGGGAAAATATGCCATGCCAAGGCATCTATATGCATAAAAGGTTCACCAGTGTTTATCCGTCTCCTAATGCAGAAAACACGTAGCGTTCCCTTCAGTAATGCTTAGAACCATCATCTAATGGCATGCTCGACCGAATGGAAGTTGAACAGAGACTCGTGTCTTAGGTCGAGTGAGCACCGTGTTCCCTTATCAATTAGATCATTTCATAACATCCTTAAATAAAGATTACACCATCATCATCTCTTTTTTATCTTTTTCAGAAACAGGATCAGCCATTTTGAAAGAACTTCCTCTGTTTTGATGGGTAACGAATACAAGTATTAACATCTCCTGATTACTTTGCCCGAACAGGCGTCTTGAGCCAGCGTTCCAGAATCCTTTGGACCACAGCGCCGCCGTGGTCATCGACCTTTTCTAAAAACTTTATAGACATGCCACGTTCTGGATCGTTGGGCACCAGCAGGTCTGTGTCAAAGTAGTGGATTTTGTCTCCTCCGGACAAGACGCATGAGAGAATCAGAATTTCACGGCCAAGCGGACCCTCCTGTTGGGTTATTTTGAATTTGGTGTCTTGTAGATATTGCTTGTTTATCTCGAAGCGAGCAGTCTTGGTATCCTTCGTCAACCGAACTGAAAGCTTATTTTCGACAAGTGATACGCTGCAATCTGGATGAACGAACCCAAGCGACGATCCAAAATCAATAGATAATGTTGGAAGAGCGATACCGTTAGGATTCGCCGCCGCCGCTGCAACTGTGTTTGCAGGAGACGTGCCGTTGGACGCAGTAACTTTTGCTTGTTTCTGTAACTGCATCCTGTATTGCTGTTCTTTATAAAAGCAAAGAAACTTTGGTTGCTCCTGGTTCTGTATCTGTAAATGAAGCTGCTGATTATGTTGCTGTTGAAGAAGCTGTGCTGCAACAATCCCAATCGTGGAACTCGCGCCGTTTGGATCCAGCCTTGACAGTGATGATGATGACCGCGACGATAATGAAGATTGTGATGATACTGTACGCTGGCTATCGGCTTTTCGAGCCGCTTCTGCTGCTTTCTTTTGTTCTAACTCTCTCTCGCGTTCTTGTTCTTGACGTTCTCGTTCCTCTTCCAACTCTTTTTCTCTTTGTAACTGTTCCTTCATACGTTTCTTCTCTTCTTCTTTGCTAATAACCGGTGCGCCCTTCAATATCTGACCACGAGCCCACAATATTCCACATCCATTGCAAAGAGTACCGGTGCCTTCGGGACCAGGTCTCCACATTGCCGTGTGCTTCGTGCTGCAATATGTGCATTTTCTGAAACCGTCGTCTTTTGGGTTAACAATTCTACTTTTAGGAGCCTTAGGAGCTATGTTCATACAGTTAGATACTCGCATTACATAGAATAAAATGCGATGCAAGAAATATTGATTGCTTACCAGACTCTTCGTCGGTGCGTGGTCGTTTACCAAGTCTCACAGCGTTCAATAATTCATTGCGTTTCTTTTCAGCTGCCACAGGTGTTGTAATTAATTCGGGAACTGTAGTAGCCTTCTGTAATAGCTCTTCAACGTGGTTGTCGACTCTTCCGTAATATTTTAGGTATGATCTCTCGGGTATAGGCTTCATCTTTCGATAGGAAACAATTCAGTAACTACCCCAGAAATCAAGAAAGAAGCTACATATAAATACCTTTCTTTTCATTTTTTCTCGGACGTTTTCCAAAGGCTGAACGATCGATAAAATATGTGGGAGCATGGGTGCCATCAAATCAAGAAGCATTATATTTGCAGGCTGGTATACTTTAGCTGGTGATTCATCGCCCACAACGGTGTCTGACGGCGAATGTTTTGCTGCGTATTCTCTGATTTGTGGGAAGGTTGAAAATGAACCATAGCGTGCTAATTTGGCTTTCGGGTCCAAAAAGTAATCATCGATCGTCTCTGGATCCAACGGTAGAAGGAATGAACCCAGTATCTAGATTTATAATTCGCTTTCAGGTATCGTTTTGCTTGATGTCGTCGGCCATACTTACATCGCATCGTTCCTGATGTTCGCCTTTCGGTTTGATTTCCACAATCATTTCTTTTGGTAAATAATACCGTTCTCCGGGAGCTTCCTTAAACTCCAATACAATATCTCGAAAGACGAGTTCGTTCATACGCATTGGTGGCAAGCTTCCATTTGTGGCAGTCTCTATGTTGGTAGCGTCTGCATCGAGTGCAATGTCGACCGCTTTTGCTAGATCCTCCCATTTGTCAAGACGAACTGCGTCGTAGATGCTTGTCTTTGGAAAGTCGTGGATTCCCAATCGCACGGTGCATTCGCATAACAGACGCATATTTGCCCATTTCTTCGTACGTTTCGGAAGCTGAGAGCTCTCAAGGCGATATTTTACCAGCACAGAGTTGATCCAATTGAGTCTCGACTGCAGCAGTGACAGGAAGAGAGTGGAGCTGTTTCAAACAATATGTTAAGGTGATCAGAGTGTCAAAAACGTATGAAATGAATTTCACGTACTTTGGTTGATCGCCTTCCGAGGGAGTGGATTCTTTGGGAAGACTGTAGCTTCGAATGTTACTTTCTAGGCGCTCAATGCGCTTCCTGGAGCTTGCCAGGGCAGGATTTGACATGAAGGAACTTAAAAGGAGTGCGCTTCTGTCAGACTAGAGGAAAATCAAAGAAATGTGCTCCTCCCAAAATCCAATATTTGATGTGAAACTTGTGTGCATCGCCGGTCGCTGGCTGTAGCTCGCGATTTAGAGACTTCTACATGTTTTAAAAATTACATTGGATAAGTTCGACTATAACATTAAAATTCCATGTTTGGATCTGGAGTTATCGGCTGAAGAATTCTGCATAGTCAAAGCTGCGTTGCCCAAGTGGCCAGCAGAACTCGACGATCTTCTGGAGTATTTCTTGATAACCTGTAAATCTGAAAAGAAGAAATCGATAAGTATCGTGCTTCCGGCAATCAATCAGAAGAGCAACCTTTTCTTAAGGCAGCTCGTATGCAGCCATGATATGTCGAGCCGTAGTCGTATTCTCACAACCGGTAGCATATACCAAGGAACTGGAGAAACAATAAATAACAAGAGCATCTGAGAGTAGCCCGAATGTTGTTTTTTAGCTCCTTGGTAATGGGACGGTCTGATGATTCGAATATCGCCGATTAGCAACAGCAGAACGCGAACGTTAACAGCTCTCGCGATTATATGTAAGCCATGGAAAGATAATATCAGACTCTAACGGTCTTTGGTACCACCGCACTGATAACATATCAAGATGACTATTCATTAATGAATCAAAATGCGTTTCCCTATCGTATAGATTTGCATTCATAGTTGATATAGCATGTCTTTAAATCCATACGTTCATACGTTCATACGTTCATACAACATTCATACTATTACTCTGCAGATGATTATAGTCAGTATTCTCTTCAACAATCACGTTCCATATTTGCATGTTCACGATATATATTGGCTGAAGAATGATCCAACTTTTGCCACTGCAACCAAGGAATCAATGCAAGGTCCCTCCACCTTCGATGCTAAGCAAATATAACCTTTTCATGCAAAGTAGCATCGAGTCTTACACAAGACAGCTTTACACCCAAGCCATGGTCAAGGATACAATTGTGTACAGGAAGGATAGCATTCCATTCGGACAGTGAAGGGATAGACGCGGTTCATATACCTCTCTCGCGCAAAATGCATAGTTGCTTGCTTCACGACTTGGAGATTTTTCTAAGCGGATTGCTGATAGTTTGGTTTGCAGGCTAGAAGGAAACTACAACAAAATGAGGCATAGAGACATAATGCGGGGGAAAGATGCATTTGACTTTGTTAACTATGGAACAATGGTCTGAGATCATGATGGACAGCTTAGTGAAGGAAGGTGGCGAGTTTTTTCAAAGCCGCGGAGTACACAGGATATTA
>NW_027192144.1:46926-104687 GCF_041956525.1 Rhizomucor pusillus | reverse complement strand
TTTTTTTTTTTTTTTTTTTTGGGTAACTCCACTTCGTGAAAAGGAAAACAAGCTCAGATGAATTTTTGAAACCAAGGAGATGGGGATTGGGCAACAAAATGCGTTTAAATCAAGACGAGGTGTTTGATGATGAATTAATCTCCTTTGTGAGCGCAAAAGGGCGAGAGCAAGGGATGGCCATATCTAGGATGGCCCCATAAATGCGAATCATATGATGATGCCATCAAACAGTAGTTTTGCTCCCTGTCACATTTCTGTTTGCATTATTTTTTAGCCTTCCACGATATAGGAGTGCCCTGGGGGTTGGAATCAGACAGTGAGCTAGTGACGAGACTAAGTACACAAACATAAAGATAAGGGTCGTGCGCGCATGATCTGTTAGGCCCACGGACCTGGATAAAAGGATAAACAAGGAGCAATAATTACATTCACCAAGGAAACGGAGTGAATTAACCCAGTGTCAACTTGGGCCCCATCCACACAGAGGAACTTGCTGCCGCGCAACGTGTCACGAGTCGACAAAAAAAAAATACAAGCATCTTTCCTCTTCTTCCTCTCCTTCTTTTTCGTTTTTTACCATGGGCGGAAAACCATCGAAACATAGTAGCGCAGCCACCACCGCCTCGACTACCGCACAAGACACGCAGGTCTCGAGCCAGTCCAATGCTTCGCCGACAGTAACAATCGATGGCCGAATATATCACAGCATTGAGACTAGTTCGTATTGTTTACCTCGGGACGAAGAGGAACAAGACCGCTTAAACTCAGTACGTGCCTCTCTCTCTCTGTGCTGCAGTAGGAGCACGCCCTCACGCTCGCCCTAACCCCCATCATTCCCAACAGGAACATTTCGCAATCAAAGCATTGTTCTCTAGGTAAGGTTTGTCCTTGCGTTTTCCACGCAGGAAACCCAGCCTTGTTAACCATGCATAATGTTTCTTTTCCCAGCAACATATTACCATTTGTAGAACACAACTTGCCACATGATGCCAATATTCTCGATATCGGTTGTGGATCAGGGTCTTGGGTGATGGTAAAACGCGGAAATAGAAAAAAAGAAACAATATGACTGGTCGGATGTGGGATAATAATGAAAACGTAATAATAGGAAATGGCAACGGAGCATCCCAACGCACATGTAACGGGTTTAGACATGTCAGACATGTTTCCAACAGCCATTCGACCCGAGAACGTCACATTTCAACTTGCAAACATACTTGACGGCTTACCATACGAGGATAACACTTTTGATTTCGTGCATATGCGGCAGCTGGTCGTCGCCTTGCGATCGAATGAATGGCTGACAGTTATACAGGAGATCTATCGAGTTTTGAAACCTGGCGGACTAATACAGCTCGTGGAGTCTGACTTCACCGTACGTTCAAATTGTCAAGAGAAATTGCACGGTTGTTTGCAGATCAGATAATGTTGACATGCACGTTTTTTCCCTTTAGGTGGGGAATCAGTCTCAGTTAATAGAAGCTGTTATCACAACATGTAAGTGGGATCGGCACATAGTACAACATTAACTCGTTTTTATTTGCACGTTCTAATTTCGATGCATGGATAGTACATCGTGCAATGCAAGATCGAGGACAGGATCCATTTATAGCTTCCAAGTTATCTACGCTCTTAACTGAGGCTAAATTTGAGGATGTGCAACAAGAAACCAGAACACTGGATTTCGGCAAGTCTTTCTTAGATAGCTATGTAAAAGAAACCAATCTAACACCCATTCGACGGTTTTAGGTCGAGACACTGATCCCGTTGCTAAAGAGATGCTATGGTCATGGAAAAGCGCGATGCAATCATTGAAGCCGTTCCTAGCACACCGCTTGTTAAAAAATCCAGACGAGTACAATATAGCGCTGGAGAGGTACATACACGAATGTAAACAGCATAATTGGTCCATGACGCTCTGGGCTGTTTGTGCGCGTAAACCGTCATCATGATTGATTTAAAGAAAAAAAGGTCAAACACCCACCCCGCAAAACAAAAAAGATGTGCAAAAGTAATCATTACATTCTGCCGGTTGAAAAGCAACCATGTTTCTCATCTGTTTTCTTTCTCCATCTTTTTACAATCAACATTTTACTTCCTCTCTCTTTTTTACCTTCTCTCTAAATGGTGTACAATACACTTGTAGTATGCTATTTTTTGACTTCTTCTAGATTATCTGCTTGACTGTTGGTTTTTCAAGGTCAATTAAGCTTTTCCTGCACCGCTGTGCATGTGCAAATCAGGACGTACGTCAAAGGCAGGAGGATCGGCAACGGTTCATTCCAATGGCCTTCGTTGACGAGGCGATATCGCGCCCGGTTGGGGAATTTGGGTATTGGCCATACGTAAAACTCTTCAAATAAGCCGCTCTTTGTTTCTCGCGTTTCGGGCTGCGGTCCTCCTTATTTTCATATCAGCGCAAACGTCTCACTTGGCTTAGTTTGATTTTTCTTCCCTTTCAGTTCATCTCTTCTTTCACCATGCATCAAGGATTCCTTGTACCCTGATGTTGTTTTTCCTTTTCGCCCAGGAACAACGCTGTAAGAAATAACGATCTGTAAACTTAACAAATTTAATGCGTTCAGGACCCACACAAAACAACAAATATTCATCCATGTCGGACATTTTTGCCAGAAGATCGCACAAACTGTCAATAAGGAACTAAAAATAAACTTTTTATTTTTACTTTTTCAAACCCTTCTTTCTTCGCTGCTTGGCTTGAGATTCTAAAATTTTTTGTGCAACCTAGTTAGTTTATCTCATAAGCAGATATACGCACGAAAAAAGGCACTTACTTTCAATGTAGGCAGCATCCTCCTCATCATTGAATCCAAGATTATCTTCAGCTTCAGACTTGGCAGTCTCCTTGCCTTGCCGTTTTGATTCATCCTCCTTCTTTTTAACTTCGGTGTACTTGTTGCTCAGCTTCTGGAACTTTGCGACAAAGAACCCATCCATGTTGTGGACGTGCGGATAGAAACGTCGTGTAAGTTTCAAACTAGGGTGGAACTTTTTTCCTCGGTAATGAGTAAATCCTTCCCGGCCGAAGTCGAGACCAGTCGGTACAAGCTTGACATTGTCACGATGCTTCAGTACATAGTCAACCACAGCTTCGTTCTCCTCGATTGTCACAGAGCATGTAGAGTATACGAGGTAGCCGCCTGTCTTGGACTTGGCATCGACCGAGTCCACAGCTGCCAGCAGCAACTGTCTCTGCAGCGTCGGAATGCTAATAAAGTCTCTCTCAGTCTTGTTAAGCTTGATGCTGGGATCCTTTGAGATAACGCCGGTACCCGTGCACGGGGCATCAAGCAGCACTCGATCGAAACCGCCAATTACTCGTGGGAATTCGCGACCGTCATAGTTGCTTACAACTGCATTCTTCACACCCATTCTGTGGATATTCGCGATCAAACTCTTGATACGGTCCTTGTTGCTATCATTAGCGAAAACAGTGCCTGTGTTCTTTTGCAAGGCGGCAATGTAAGTTGATTTACCACCAGGAGCAGATGCCATATCCAAAATACGCTCGTGTTCTCTGGGTGCAAGTGCCATGACGGGTAAAAAGGATGATGCAGCTTGAAGCATGTAATGTCCAGCAAGATATTCGGGAGTGGCACCAATAGGTACTTGGGAATCGAACACTTGCAAGCCGACTTTGGTCCATTTGCCAATGGGGTCCAGGTTGACACCACGGTTGATCAATGCCTGTGCCAGATCCCGGCGCCGAGTGCGCAGAGTGTTCGCTCGAATAGTTACCGGACGAGGGACTTCATTTGCTTCGAAAAATTCAATGGCTTCGGATGGTGAGAAGAGATCAAACAGTTTGGCGGCCAGGAATTCAGAATAGCCGTAGTAATGTGAGATATCCTTGATCAAACGATCAATGTAATCTTGTCGTGTCCTGTAGAATCATTATTTTCGTTATTAAGCATTACTCAGATGCATTATGCATTCGATTTTAACTTACTTTTCGGGATTTCGAAGTTGCTTAAAGTTGTTTAACACATTGATGATCTCTTGGATGCGCTGGTTGACGACGGTGATATCGGCCACAAGTTCCTCTTCACTTCCTTCCGGAAGCTCAAATCGCTCGCCCTCCTGTGCAATGTTAGTCTGCATGGCAGCCTCCTTCATTTCTGCCTCGGCTTCAGCTATTTGCCGTGCTTTGCGTGCTTCAATTTTTCTTGATTTGCGCTCGTCCAATCCTTCAAACTATACAGTCACCACACGCATTCAGTATCTCATCCTAACAGTGCAGGAGTAGCTGTTTAACACAAGTATATTACCTCTGCAATTTCATCATCTTCGTCACTCTCGTCTTCCTCCTCCTCTTCTTCTTGCTCCTCCACTTCCTCTTCAGATTCTGAACCCAAGAAATCTGTATCCGCTTTGGGGAATATGTTGCCGTCTACTTCTTCACCATCAACGTCGAATTCATCATCCAAAACTTCGTCATCCTCGTCAGAAGCAGCTTCGACATTGTCCCAGAGATCATCGTCCTGATCACCGTTCTCGGCGAGATCTTCCCCTGCTTCTATCACTTCCTCTTCGTCTTCTTCTTCACTGTTATCTGCTTTGCGGGCTGCGGCTTTGTTGCCATTCAGCTTTTGCTTCTTTGGTTGTTGGACTTCTTCTTCGTCGTGCTCTCGTTTCCGCTTGATCTCGGCTGCTTTCTGCTTTTGCTTCTGCTTCTTAAGAAATCGTCGACTCAAAGGTCTCTCTGGTTCTTCCAGAGGCTTTGGAGGTGCTTGCTTATTTCTCGCTCGACGACCCATTTTTTGTGTGAAAAGGAATTGATTTTTTATGTATGAAAAGTAGCGGGAGGAAAAAAAAGTTCCTGAATGCAGTACTTGACAAGTACATGTGTGGCTTATACTATTAAAGAGCAGGGTGAAAAAGGTAATGTACAGTGATGCGTTTCTATCTTTCTTTTTCTTTTTTCCACGTCTATTCTTTTGAAGCAACCTCGCCGGAAGGAGAATCCTCCGGGAAAGGTGGAGGTGATGATGTCTTTGGAACGAGGAAAGATTAATTAAATTTGTACAAGCAACTCCTGCACTTCTTGCATCATTTACCTTTTTGGGTCGAACATATTCATCGTAGACAGTCTTCTCGGCAAACGGTCTCTTGCCTAGCAGATTCTCCATGTCTTCACGAGTGATAACTTCTTTCTCCAAAAGCAGTTTGGCTACCTTCTCAACATCCTCCTTATGCTTTGTCAAGAGCTCCACAGTGCGGGTATACGCGTCGTTGACCAATTTTCGCACTTCATCATCAATCAAAGTGCCTGTTTCTTCGGAAAATGGCTTCTGGAATTGCTGCTCGGCTTGTGGATCGTGGAATGAGATCGGCCCGACCTTCTCGTTCATACCATAGGTTGTTACTTGAGCGTAAGCAATCTTTGTTACTTTCTGCAAGTCGTCGTGTGCACCGGTGGTAATGCTGTCAAAGAAAATTTGCTCCGATACACGGCCGCCAAGTGTCATGCACATGCGATCTAGCAGCTGGTTTTTGGAAAACAGGTATTGATCTTTAGGCAAATACTGAGCGTAACCCAACGCAGCAACGCCACGCGGAATAATGGAGACCTTGAGTAAAGGATCCGCGTACTGCAAGAACCAGCCAGCAACAGCATGGCCAGCTTCGTGGTAAGCGACAGTCTTCTTCTCTTCAGGCGAGAGTACACGAGACTTCTTCTCCAAACCAGCAATAACACGCTCAATGGCTTGCTCAAAATCTGCTTCGGTTACTTGATCCTTTTGGTGTCGAGCAGCGATCAAAGCAGCTTCGTTGCAAACATTGTGGATATCGGCACCAGAAAATCCAGGTGTCAATGCAGCCAGCTTGCGTGAGAGCTGCTCAGTATCCTCGCTGGTCTTGATTGGTTTAAGATGCACCTTGAAAATTTGCACACGGCCACCAATATCGGGCCGATCGATCGCGATATGTCGATCAAATCGCCCAGGTCGCAACAATGCTGGATCCAATACATCCGGTCGGTTGGTACCAGCCAACACAACCACGTGCTCGCTCGAATTAAAGCCGTCCATCTCTACCAAAAGCTGGTTCAAAGTACTTTCGCGTTCATCATTGCCGCCCATCTGACCGCCTTTGCCTCTTGATTTGCCGATAGCATCGATTTCATCTACGAAGATAATGCAGGGTGCATTCTTCTTTGCGGTCGCAAAGAGATCACGCACACGAGAGGGACCCACACCGACAAACATTTCGACAAATTCAGAACCAGAGACGCTCAAGAAAGGTACACCAGCTTCGCCAGCAGTCGCCTTGGCCAATAGGGTTTTACCGGTACCTGGAGGACCTGACAAGATGGCACCTTTAGGAATAGTAGCGCCCAATCGCTCATACGCAGCCGGATTCTTCAAAAATTTTACAAATTCCATAATCTCCTCCTTGGCCTCGTCTGCACCTGCCACATCCTTAAAAGTGACTTTGACTTGTTGTTCTTGATTGAACATTTTGGCACGACTCTTGCCAATGCCAAAGATGCCCTGCCCACTTCCACCCGGACCGCGCCGTGCCATGTAAACGAGACCACCGATAAGCAGCAAGGTGGGTGCAAAGTGCAGCAAAGTGTTGGTCCAGCTGATTTCATCACGGTAAGAAACTGGAATACGCTCGTTGGATGGAATGTTCAATTCTTGCTGTGCTTCTTCCAGCTTGCGTTCAAAGCTATCAACTGATCCAATGCTAAAATAGAACACCTGATTGGGGTTCACGCCGAGAGAGCTTGCTTCAGGTCGGACGTGTACTCGAACCCGGTTGCGATTGATAACGACCAGCTTGTCAACCAGTCCTTTGTCCAAGAGCGCTGTGCGGAATGATTGCCAGGTGATCTCGCGAGAGTCCTCGCCTGGAGACGTCAGTTTCCACAATACGTACGTGAGCAGTGCTGTACCAATAACTTGACTGGCGTTGAACTGAATCTCGGGTGGACGTTGTCCACCACCTCCTCCGTTACCAGGTCGCTTATTGTTGCTGTTGTTTGCACCCCCTGAGGGCGGCTTTGGGATCTGATCAGCTGATCGTTTAGCGTGTTGCTGTGCCGATTGCTCGGCAGCCTTCTTGCCAGCTTCCTTTCCAAAGAAATTTTCGAATCCTTTAGGCACTTTAAAGTCATTGTTGTCGTTGTTGTTCGGTTGCTCTGTAGCGTAATTCCTGGCATTCCGGACAGCAGGTCGAGATCGCGGCAGTTGCGTACTCCTCAGGCAAGCAAATTCACGAGCAGCTTGCCGCCGTACGCTGTACTGTCCAAGTCGAGAGAGCATTCAGTTGTTTAGAAAAAAGAAGGTCGGGAATAAGGTTGGCCCGCCCAGCAGTGGAACTTTTCACTCTGCTCGCTCTGTCTTTAAACATGCAACTTTTCGATCGCAGCAATCGGCTGAACTTTTTTATTTACACAGATTACGCAGCAGCTACTGGCAAATGAGGTTGCGTGTTGCTGACTACAGATCCTCTACGAATAGCAGGCGCAGGTGGTGTATCGTTCAGGTTGATACCGATGATATAATGGTGTCCATGTCGTTTCATGTTTGGGATGTTCCAGTAGAGGGTCAAGTCTACATCCCCTGGGTTGTACAGCACAGAATATTCGATGTGCTCCGAAGCAGGCATCCCGTGGTGCTGCATTTGCAGTTGTCCATATCTCCAGTGCGTCCTGGAGTTCATGGCAAAGACCTTGAGGGGAACGGTATCGAAGGGAATCCCTGAAGGGCCCTGGAACAAGGAATATATTAGTCAATCACGAGCGCCGGCTATTGGGTGCGGATGGAGGACTTACAAATGTCAATTTACTAATTTGCAGATTTATGGGGTGTGTTTCAGGGTCGTATTCTTGCTGTTGCGTGAAATCATCGCCGGATATCTTTCGAATCTTATAGTAGGAGAATGTGGTTTGCCGGGGAGGGATGTTTGTTTTGGATGTAATATCCGATCTACAATTGTTTATCCCAACTCCTTGTCAGAAAAACGCGTAATGTTCACAGACAATGCTACCCCAAAATCGGCTCCTTACATGGATTGCATTTGTATGGATAGGGGAACAACAGTCCACATTGTACTCGCTGCAGAGATTTGTTTGAGCTGGAATCCAGCGACTGTCTGGAGATTTTCAATCTAACAAAAAGAAATTTTGAGTGCTTGAAAGGAGATCCTCGCAGTATATCGGCTTCTACCTCAATGCCCAGGATATATTCACTTGGTGTCGCTGCGCTTGGTCGAGTGAACGCATTGATTTTTAAGGAGGGCAATACTTGGACTTGGATAGAGTATCTTAACGTTCTATGTGCGATCGCCGGGTTGTCATGCTCAGATTGATATGAGAACAAGAGCTTGAAGGTATGTTTGCCAATGCGATCCCCGCGAATCCAAAGGGGTATGAGTGTAGTCATGCCTGGAGCAATAACCCCTCTTTCTCTACCGTCATCATCTCCTCCCCCTGGCAAAGGAATAGAAATGACGCTGGGATCATACAGCTTGTTAATTACTTGATACGTCTCGCCCTGATCTTCGTTGCTTTCGGCACCTATATTTCCAACTCTCTCCTTAGCTTCCATCATCGCTGCGAATAGTTGTATTATGGATAGGATAACCATCAACATACTGCTATAAATTGACTTGTCCATTTCTTCCGGACGGCCGACACATAAGAAGCTAGGGTGACTTGATTTCATCCGCAATGCTGTCAGTCCCTTATTGCCTTTGTTGTTGATCTCTAGCACCGTCTGTACAACTTCTCCTGACAGCATGCTTTCGGGCACGCCATGGAATGCGACATCTAACAGCGGCATTGGTGATGTGACAAGAATATCTAGGGTGTAATCTTCTCCGTATACTATGGATTGTCGTTGTTCCAGAGTATCATTGAGTCGCTTGCCCCTCTTGATTATGGGTCGGAACGAATGTACAAGATTATTAAACGTATAATGTAGTCCTTTAACCAAGATGGATCCTTCGTGTTTCGGCAGCAAGCTGAGATTAACCTGGTGGCATACGAAAATGAGTCATTTCCTAGGTGGAAACGATGCAGATTTCAGTTCCTTACCACTCTCTTTTCCAAGGGCTCTAGTGTAAGCTCTGCTAGTTTTTCCAACTCAAAATGGCCGAAATCGATCATGCTCGTGTCTTCTATTGGGGTTCCTTCAATCATAGTTTCATATGCCTCTACCTCGGCATCTCGCGAGCCTTTAAATGGTTTCATAGATTCGCGATACTCGCATCCGAGGATGATATCGTTAAAGCTGATAGGGATTTGCAGGGGATTGTAAAGTTCCAAAGAAACGACAGCAGGCTCTATCAAGATAACATGCATTTCAATGGAAAGTTCGAACGAATAAATATGAAAAAACATACCCCCAATTGCACACACTGCTCTGTTGTCGCTTTGCTGCTGGAGCGCCAGTGTCTTCTTTGAGCCATAAATAATTCCAGTAGCAATATTCTCCTCCACCAGCTCCCTTTCCATAGCTAGCCAATCTTCTTCGTAATCCTGCTGAGGCTGCGCGTTGGAAAGCTGAACATGTATACTTTTCGGATCGATGACAGGCAGCGCAAGCTTTGGTAGAGACTCCTTGCGAGGATCAATACCAGCCTGGTTTGTGTATTGCCGATAAATGAAGAGAAATTCTCGAACATGTGCGACTTGCTGCTGTGATGTCTGTTTGTCGTTGGCTAGCATGTTTGCAAACGCTAGAGCTGCATCTTCTAGTCGGCCAAGATGGAATGCTTGTCGACCTAACGCAAATTGAATGTGACTAGTAGCTATAGACCAGTCGTGGTCCGCGTATATCAATGAAGCCATTTTGTAGCATCTAAAAGCATGCTTCCTTTGCGAAGCTTTGCCGTACCGGTGAGCTGCCATAACAACGTGAAAGCCATATTTGCGGACCATGGGTCGAGACACGTGGAGGAAGCAATGTGCAGCCTGCTCTAGAAACAATGCCGAACGCAGGTCCGAATCTTCACCTGTCATACGCACAAGTGCCGTCGGAACTTCTTTCCACATCCGATGAGCTTTCAATAGTTCGTAATATATAACGGTTGTTCGCGTTGCATGAAACGGCGTTCGACAGCGGCCAAGGTATTGTTGCACAGCCAGCTCAAAATTGCGATCTGCATCAACTTTGCTCCGAAGCGGCTGGTTCATCATGAGCAAGCAGATACCAATCATTTCTTGCGTTCCCGCATGGTACTTATATGCCTTGTCAGTGGCATAATCTCGACGGACGGTATCGTAAATCGTGTGTGCGAACTTGTAATCACGAATCATGAAAGCATAGTCCGCCAATTTTCGCATTTGCGCCTCTGGTGCACCAAACGGATACCTAGAGGTTGAATCTCCCATTTAGCATATATCCACAGCATCTTTGCGTTCCATGTCTGCTTACACCGTCACCTGATTAACGCCCGTCGGTAGGTTTGGTCCTGAAGCCGGAATTGTAGTCAACGATTGATTTGAAGGGCTACGTGAGGATGAACCGAATAGACGTCGACTAGCTCCAAATAGACGACCAGTCAAACCTCTTCGGGCAGAAGCCACTTGCTCGTTCCAAAGCTGAATGTTACGTTCCATGAATGGTATCAGACTTTGTACAACAAACTCTCGCACCATTGCTTTGGCGGCATGGATATCATCAAAGGACAGGCATTTGCCATATTGAACGGGTGGTGGTGTTGCTGTAGTATCTGCAAAAACGTCAACCTGCAGCGACTCCTCTTTCGGTTCTAAGCTCTCCAACGAAGCTACCAAAGATGTCGCTTGGAGATTCGTCGCATGCATCGCTGCACCCTGAAGGCTGCTGACATTGGATGAAACAGAGCTGGTACGGGTATGGCTAGATTGCGCTGGCGATTGAGGTATAGGGCCGGAGTATTCTCCCGCAACGGAGGTTGCACTGTTGTTATTATTGGCGTAAGCTGCCAGCTTGCTGTCGATTATGTACGCTTCGTTGAGCATATCTCGCCAGATATTGGATATGAGCTCACTATTCTCATCCTGCGTCTTTGTTATTTCCTGATCGCCTAGCAAATCTTCATTCGTTCGCGGTTTAGAGTTGATACGTAGTAGATGACAATTCAGGCCTAACGTTCGCCGCATCTTTTCAAAAGTAGTTTGCGCTCTAATTTGCATGGCACGTTAAAAAGGTATGCATTCTTCATTTGGATAATTTCATCACTAACTGTTCTTCTGAAGCACGCTGCGGATCGTGCAGAACGATATGATAACGTAGGATGTTTGGATCAACGTATGGTTTATCGACTGTAAATGATGGAATATTGGGATTGTACAGCTGCATAGTTGTGCTCATTGGATCAGGATCGTTCGATGTTACGACAATAAAGACTGCAACTGGGTGGTCGAATGTTTCGTGTTCTGTGATTCCTCTCAGCGATAACATTGTATTTCGAAAGTAAGAATACCAGGGCGTCAACTCGTCAAGGCTTTCTGTCAATTCCATCGTACCCTCAGTACATGTTCCCTTCCACCGTAATGCGCGCTGCTACTTACTATCCAGATACGAATCATTCACGTCGGCTGCTGTCTTGATCATAGGCTCAGCTTCTTCTACAGCACTCGACCGTACATAGTCATCGACCAGCCTCAGCATTGCTTGATGGTTTGGCTCATCAAGCTTATTTATATCTCGAAATCGAATCTTGAAATTGTCTATTGGTATCGGCACACCTTGCCAATCACGAGGCGATACTAAAAAGTCATGTTTGTTAACAGAGAAGACGGCAAGTTTACACCAAGTCATAATTATATATTATCTATACCTCTGCCTTCTACGTTTTCGCCAAATGGACGTATATAGTCCACAAAACTTGGAATGTTGTTGGCCTGACACAGCGATTCAGCATCTGGGCTTGCAACAACTGCAATTAAAGGAGACAAGGACCGTGCAAGCTCGTCTCGTGGAGATATTGGGAGACCCTCTCTACCTCCCACTGATACTGCCGGCGTGCTGACTGGACTGTCAGGTACGGTCGGTAGCGGTTTCGCTGCTGCCATTCCGTCCCAAGGGCGACTTTTTTCCTTTGCAGCAGAGGGTACTCGCCTTGTCTCGCGTGGTCCGCTTTTAGCACTCAGCATCTCGATTTGGTGTCACAACGGCGCCGCGTAGACCATGGTGTTTCTGATCCTCTCTTTGGCTTTTTTTACTACTTGTCTCGATTCACATCAAGTAAAGCGACTCCATGCTGCCATCAGAGCAATCGATTTGCATTCATAGCAGCAAGGAATCGCATGATACATCGCCTCCTAGTTTGCAAAAAAGAGATTCGGTTTAATAAGAATTATTGAGGTCCTGCAAAACATACACTGCTAGCTGCTCGATAGTTCTATGAAATTATTCTCAGTTCCGATGCCCTTAAATCCGGTGCTGCTAAGCGAAGTTCCTGCAACGAGTATAGCTGGCGTTAATGCAGTAGTGACTGATATAGTTCAATATTCAGCCTCTTCATGGTTGTTACTCTTGTTTGACACATTTTCCGGTGTCTGCTAGTACATTCTCTGATCTTTTCAGTGGTATATGTGCTCAAACTATGGAGTCCAAATCATTGGTTTAATTTTGTTGTAACTCAGCTTGACTGAAAGGCAAACGTGTGTATGTAAAAGAAGGATAGGATGGAAGTGCAAATACAATGACATGAGGTACGAGGCCACGGGTGAGCTTTTCGAAAATGTACATTTGCGTACATTCTTGGCACAATGCTGTGTCTATTTTGTGCGAAAAAGTCGAGGTATCATTATGTCGTGGTGAAAAGTCGTTTTCATCAAGTCAAGTCTATCGCTTCTTTCATTTGCTTTGCCGCGAAATCCGAAAAGAAACCATTTCGAGGGAAATCAACATCACAGTAGCATCGGAAACCACGTAGACAAGCTCGATCATTATAAAGGACGCCAGGTGTTTGATATTAAACTAAGGCAGCTGCGCCGTAGTTCATACTACTCGTAAATTTTTGTACCTGCGTCGATAGCGTACATAAAACATCTCGATACGCGGTCTTATTCAGTGTAATGTTGGATTTATGAATAAAAATGTGTAAAAAACATTTATGCAGCTGTGTACTAAAAACGATGGATCCATGAATGTGTTCTATTACGTGCTTGATGAGGAGCGTGCCTTTATTAACTGTAGTAGTGCTATATGCGGGTTGCTCGATTATTTTTTTTTTTTAAAAAAAAATTCTCCCTTTTCAAAAGAAAGATAGAGAGATGCATGCAAAGCTTCTAGATAATAATGGGAGGTTAAACCTTTTCGTTTGGGTGGTAGGCGCCTGATGGCATCTGTACTTGGGTATGCGCATATGAAGGGGGATCCGCAACAGACGGGCGGTATGCGGGAGGGAACGTTGGCATCCTCTCCTCGTCTGGTAAACGATACAGAGGTATGATTTTAGGCTGGTTTGTGGTCGGCGTAGTAAAGTGGTGTAGCAGATTGTATCGGTCGTCGAATTCAATAATAATACTCTAGAAATAGGTACATGGAGAGAAAGAAAAGAAAAGGAAGAATTCAGGGGTGAGTAGACTAGTCCTATAATTTTGGGAAAGCATAAGGGATAGAATGAAAAGAAAACTTACATAGTAGGAGCAAGGAGACATCGACGGGTCACTGCTGCAGCTGCTAGGAGACTCCTTGATAAAGCGAAAATTGATTCCTCGAACATTTTCTGTTGCGTTCATGCAAGAACACATATGCAGGATACTACGTTCAAACTTTTCCATTGCGCATAAACAAATGTCAGTGCCCAGGTAATTTTAGATGTATATCTCAATCATTGTTTCCTTATTGTCTTACCTTTGCTTTGAGCTTCCTGCGCCACCCATGAATAGCAACAAGTAGGAAGAGTATCAATAGGGGTGCGGCAAGAATCAGACTACCGTGGTGTGTATAGTGCATAGCAAGCAGGGTCGCGGATAATAAACAAGAACAGATGCAAAATACAAACAAGAGCAGACGTCCAGAGGAAAGTGGAGGTGGTGGAGGGTTGGAGCGAGCAATGCTGTTGAAACTATTGATAGTTGCTGCGAATTCTTGCTTCGTCATCTGCCAGCAGACGTCAGAGCCATTTGCATGAAATGATGAAATATATCTCAAGAAACTTACAAAGCCTTCAAGCTCGAACGAATACTGGTCATCGAAATGACCATTGCGATACGAACACCGCAAGGACTTCATTTTAGAAACAATAAAATAGTAGATAAAAAGAGAAAAGAAATTAAAACCAGACCCTGTAAAAAGGTCCTGATAAATAGGAAAGAGTAAGGAGTATATATTGATTCAAAGTTGCGAGCAAGCTAGGCGCTCGCTGGCTTGCCTAGCAATTACCCGACGCATTTGCAAACAGCAACAATAGCAGCAGCAGAAATTCAGGTCCCTTAGACTTTTTTCTGCAAGGACAAGAACAAATTCCTTTTGCAGTCCTCCTTGGACCATTCACACTTTCTTTCCTTTTCCCTCTTCTCCACACACATACATCTACACACCCGTTTATATGCTTTCTTACCCTGACGACACTAATTAAGAAAACGCATTCAGCATTTTTGCCATCATGTCCATCAGTCTTATACCCGGCGAATTCTCCGCTTTCACCGTTGCCATTGCAGTTATCAGCGGTTTCATTGTATTTTTCGGTTATGTCTCCATGTTTCTTAAAGAGAGGCTCTTCCTCTCTGAAGCATGTACGTAAGCGACGTTTCGGGCATCCGATTACCAGTGCAGCGACATTGACATATATATACACAAATATTCAGTTGTAGCTGTTATTGTGGGCATTATAGCAGGTCCACTCGTTACAAACGGTATTAATCCTTACAGTTGGGAGGGTAACGACGAAATCACCAAGCAGCTTACTCGATGTGTCATTGCTGTTCAGGTATGCATGAGTCTCCCTTTGCTCTCTCTTTTCCTCTCTCCTCGTGCGTGTGGACTTCTCGAGGCTGACTTGATCCCATTCTGGCTGAAACGGACATTTTTAGGTGATGGCCGTCGGGATTGAATTGCCAAAGTAAGTCGTTTTCCTCATTCGTTGTTTGCTTGTTATGCAATCACCATCGGGGGAGGCAAATAACGAATAGAGCTGGTTTAGGCATTATCTTCAGAAGGACTGGCAAACCATCTTAATGCTTCTACTGCCAGTAATGCTGTTTATGTGGCTTATAAGTGGAATGATCATTTTCTTCTTGATCCCCCCGATAAACTTTGTAAGAAACTGCTGCAAAATTCTGTATTCGTATCGAAAATCAAAAAGCTAATCACCCCGCAATATACATATAGCTCGAATCGCTTGTTATCGCCGCATGCGTCTGTCCCACTGACCCCGTAAGTTTTAAGGATCGACAGGGCGCGGTGTTGCTGTACGTGGCTTAATTCCTTTTTCCTCTCTTAACCCCTTAGATCTTGGCAAACTCGGTTGTTAAAGGCCGCTTTGCAGACAAGCATGTCCCGGTCCACATCAGAAATGCTCTATCTGCTGAAAGGTATTACACAGAGGAGTTACAAGATAATAATACTTTGCGATTACGATATACTTATTGACATTATTTGTCCCTAGCGGTGCAAACGATGGTCTCGGCTTTCCGTTTCTGTTTTTGGCTATCTTTTTGTTAGGTGAAGACCACGTTGGCAAGGCTGTTGGTAAATGGATCTATGAGACATGCTTGTTCCAGATTGCGCTTTCTTGCGTTATTGGAGTTATTGTCGGATACATTGCCCGTAAAGCTTTGCAGTGGTCGAATACAAAGTACGCTTATTATATTTTAGTGTCGCTGATGTATTGTTTAATTTACTGACTGCAGAGAATTTCTCTAGAAAAATTATTGACAAGCCGTCATTCCTGTCATTCGCCATAGCTTTAGCTGTAAGTTAATGAAACACTCAAGTGGTGAGTGTACTGGAGATTCTGACTTTTTTCCTCGTTGCCTAGCTATTCTTGATGAGTATGACGGGATTTTCCGGCAGCGACGATGTCTTGGCCTGCTTTGCGGCCGGCAATGCGTTTTCTTGGGATGACTGGTTTAGGCAAGAAACGAAGGAAGCTCAATTTCAAGATGTCATTGATATGCTTTTAAACATATCCATCTTCGTGTACATCGGCGCATTAATTGTAAGGGCTGAAAGAAAAAAACCAAAACTAGGAAAGACAGCATGCATGCTAACGACATCATTCCTTCTGCTTAGCCTTGGAGCGAATTTACTGATCCGAACCTCGGCCTATCACCATGGCGACTAATATTGATGGCTATTTTGATCCTCATATTTCGACGTTTACCGGCTGTCCTGTTATTGAAAAGAGCGATCCCAGCCATGAAAACTTACCAAGAAGCGCTTTTCAGCGGCTGGTTTGGCCCAATGGGAGTTGGTGCAGTGTTTCTGTCAAAGATTGCAAGGGAAGAGATGCTGCAGGTTTATCCTACACCGCCTGGACAAGCCGAAGCGCTATCGATACGGCTCATCAACCCGATCGTGCTTTTTATTGTTCTTTCGTCGGTTTTCGTACACGGTACTACTATTCCGCTGTTTAAACTTGGGCGTAAGATCCGAACGCGCACTTTATCTCACACCAGTGCCAAAAGTACCAGCAAAGCAGTGTCCAAGTGGTATAATGGTAGATTTGGAGGCAAGTCCAAATCCATGGACATCCTAATAACAGAGCGGAACACGTTGCGCAATATCACATATCGACCCACTCTGGAATTCGGCAATGTCCCTAGCGTACAGCACGGATATGCAATTGACATGTGCAGTAACAATAACGACGATATACGAGAAGAAGATCTGCTGCCAGACGATCGCATTCGACAGAGCGCGGTAAACTCTGCATTCGAAGCACAGAATATCCGATTTGTGGAGCCTGTCGTTAGCAGAAGACCCAAATCATCCGACATTCCCATCACCAAAACGCAAGCATACGAAGGTCGAAGAAGGGAATCCGTGGTGGATCACGTTCTTGCATGGTTCCACAGACGATCATCGCTCAAACCTGCAGAAGTGGTTGAGGAGAAACGACGGCATGAGCTCGCAGGTGATGAAGATTCGGCCACAGCAGACGATAACACTGCAAAAGATAGCAATACACTGCAGTCATCACCCAATCCATCATCCGTACACGTCTTCGACGAACGGAGCAAGCTAATTGTCGAGAATACTCCTGGGCCTGGAGCAAATGCTTTTGTAATAGACAAATCCATGCCAGACTGGCAAGAGCGCGTCAAACTCAAGATTCGAGAATTACAAGAAATGCTTCAAGAAGAAGAAAAGCAAGATAGAAACAGCGATGAGGAGAAGGATGTCGACTTTGCTTCTCATCCTAGAACCAAATTCGTTTGAGTCCATCTAAACATTGATATCTAAAAAACCCTGCATAAATTGTGTATAGTCAAAACCTTTAATAGCTTTAATTAGGAAAAAAAGAAAAAACCTAAATGGAGAACAAAGACGGCACGTACTTGTATATCATAACTCTACCAGGAATTGCTTTGAGGATGCTTCTCCTTCTCTCTGAGGATACAATATGCGAGTAACGGTCAATGTTTGCATTAAGCTCGCCTCCTAAGGTGAAGGCAAAAGCCCATGTGCCATTAGACTGCTGCAAAGTGTTGGAAGACTGTGTATACCGATATGGTTAGTCAGCCACTATCCGGATTTCTAGAAACAGAATGGACGCGTAGTCGCCTTTTTTGGTATGTATGCTCCATCTCATTGTACTAGTTCGCAGGCACGAATGTATATAAGGCACTTACAGTAGTTCCCATTAGGAAGCAGAATATTCCCTCACCTTAAGCCCCTGACATGTTCAAGCTTCTATCGGTGGCTGCACTTCTGTGAGGGAGCAGTATTTTTTTTTTCTCAAGCATGTAGCCTTTATATATTGGATGAAAACGTGCCACGGGTTAGTATGTTTTTTACAATGTACTTAGGTAAAATATTGATACAACAAGAAAACGAAAGCAGATAAGGAAAAATGGATAGGAAAAAATTTCGGTTAATTAATCGCCGACTTACGTTGACATGCTAAGTATATAAATGCACGGAGTCAGCGCAATTACTTTAAGAAAGTAACGTTGAAAACCCGTCAGATCACCGGCAAGTGCAACGTTGTATATGCGCATTCATCGAAAGAAAGCGATCAACACCAGAGACTAATGACGTGATCGCCCGTGTGGATGTCGCGGCGATTGCGCGATTGGTCATGGTCCCAAATCATTGGATGGAGACCATTTGGACAAACAGGATCGGTTCCGACGCTTGAACGCCCAATAGCCCGGTTGCGCAAAGACCAAATACAAAGTTCTAAAAGCCAATCAACTGTATACGCTTCTTGGATGATGTTATATTTACTAGAATGTTTTCACATTCACGTTCTCTTTTTTTTCTCCTCTACCCTCTGCGTGAGTGTTGTGTCCGCTAAATGTTTCCAGGCGTTCATCAACAACAGCCGCACCAGCAACAGCCATCGGCTTCAGCTGTTGCCACTGGGCCGCAATACAGCTACATTGATTCGCTCAACCAGATAGTAGATCCTGTCTCGTTCCTGACAGATCTAGATCTGCAAGAGGAGCTCGATCTGTTTGCAAACGCTCAATTCACTTACGATGTTGAGCCTGGAGTAGTTGTTGCTGATAAACCTATAGATAAAGGCGACAGCAACAATGCTTCATCTTGCTTTGATCTCTCTTGCTCGCTTGCAGATAAAGGTTAGTCTATATGCCACTATTAAGCAGGCAAACAACAATCTAATGCATACAACAATCTTCTTATTCTAGGTGCACATCACGGATATGTCTCTGCTATCTCTTCTGAGCCATCCACTCCTCTCAGTCAGAGCTTCTCGCCACAAGATAACGCTGCAATGTTGGAAACGTTGAACACAACACCCAGTGTATCTACAGCTCCTGCTCCCACCACTACCCGTCGCCGCACAAACTCGTCGACAAAGTCCGAGAACAGCGTCAAGCAGAAACTGTCCAAGGACGATAAACGTCAACGAAACACTGAGGCTAGCGCGCGGTTCCGTATCAAGAAGAAGCTACGCGAACAAGCCCTGCAACGCACGGCTTACGAGATGACAGAGAAGGCCAAATTTTTGGAGAACCGTGTCCAAGAGCTGGAGAAAGAAGTCAAATGGCTCAGAGCTTTAGTTGTTGAGAAGAACGAAGTCCGTATGGAACAATTGCTGCGCGAGAAGCCTGCCGTGAACACAACGCCCATTCCTTCGTTCATGACCGCCGGATTAAGTAATTTCGACGACATGAATGCCTCTCTCTCTACCGCTAGCAGCAGCGGCAACCACTAGGCAAGAGTAAACCGCCGCGCCTAGGCAGCATCGACTAAAAAGAAAAACTTTATGGACAACCCAAAATCTCTCTTTTATCCATCATTCCATTCCTTTCTTCGAATGGTTCAGTTTACAAGATTTTACAAGCTTTATATTTTTGCAATTTTTTTAAAAATATGTATGCGATCGCTTTATGCCAGTGCTATGCTCTTTTCTTATTTCAAGTTTATGTTAAGGCACCTTTGCTGTATGGATCTTCTTTTTCTCTTTCTTTTTTATCTAACTCTCCTAAATTTTGTAACAATTTTGAATATTTGAATTAACAAGTAAAACAATATAACAATTTAAAGAGCAAAAATGAATAAGTGAGGTATCAGTTGGCCAGATTCTTGTTGTTGTTACTGTGATTGCTTCTTGCGTGTTGCCTTGACAAGGCTTCGGACAAAGTCTTCGAATTCCGGATGAGTATCTCTCGCACCCATCAAGTCTTGTTCAGGGTCTTCTGAAGAATCAATAAGCTTCACAATGTCTCTTATTAAAGGATTTTCGAGATGTTTCTGCACGTGTTCGGATCCTTCTATTGAACAATTGACTTAGAAATGCTTTCCAGAAAAAATAATATTGTCCTTTTCTTTACCAAGTTGCTTGAGTTGAGCAGCTGAAAGTCGTCCATCCTCTGCTTCTTCTTCTCCTGCTTTTGTTTCTATAGGTAATGGTTTTCGTTCCTGTTTTTGCGCCTCTGCGTGAATAAAGGCATATTTTAATACCTTTACTTTTTTCTTTTTAAAAAATATAAGTCTATTGCTTTCACCTTTCGCTTTCGGCACAGGGGTGCACTTTTGCTCTATTATTTGATAGATTTATGGGATGTTAGAATATCACATAAAATTGCCAAGAGACACATAGAAAAAGTAAGCTGAACTTACGCTTGTGCGACTTGAAGCACCCTACAGAGCAGCTGGCAATAGGTGGTCGCGATTTAGAGATCGCTTTTAAACATGACAATCCTCGACAGGCTCATTTCTTACTATAGAACGTGGCAAGTAGGACACTTGTATTTGCTGTCGTTCTCTGCACAGATCTCGCACGATCCTGCCATGCTAACTCGATTTTTAAAGAAGTGACAAAAAGAAATGATACGCTCGCTCGAAAAGGAAACTTTTAAGCTGCAGCAAGCAGTCAATGCGCACGCGCTCTCACCCCGAGCTTTTACAATGAGCTTACTGCGACGATTCAAAGCAACCGACCTGTTTGAATTCAACAATGTGTACGTTGTTCGCTTGACAATATTCCTGTCTGCTATTCTTTTGCACACCGAAACCAAGGAGACGCTAACATTATGAAACGACAGGAACTTGGATGTCCTGACAGAAACGGTACGCAGTTTGGATCTCTTTTGCAACGTTTTCTACATTCGCATATTGATGCTTGGCTTTCGCGATCTAGTACAATATCTCGTTTTATCTTCAGTACTTGGCACGGTGGCCTGATTTATTTTGTGTCCAAATGTCGCCAGGCGATCGTCTTATGGGCTATGGTAAGTAGAAACCAATAGCGGATAACAATATCTTTTACTTACTGGGCTGTATGTGCGTTTCCGAATCCGACTAGTCATGGGAAAAGCTGAAGGGACCGGCAAAAACTGGCACGGACATGTTACAGCCATCACCGTTGCTCCCGAATATCGTCGCCTTGGCCTCGCAGACGGTATGATGAATCTGCTGGAGCAAGTCTCCGAAAAAACGCAAGTATCAAAGGAGTTGCTGGAGAAGTTTGGGTGCCTGCATCCTGACATGATTTCACTGTACATTTAGATACAATGGATGGTTCGTCGATCTGTATGTTCGAGTATCCAACGCAGTAGCTGTTGGAATGTATCGCAAATTCGGTTACTCTGTCTACAGGCGAGTACGCAATTACTACTCTGGCGCGACAAACGAAGATGCATATGATATGCGGAAACCGTTACCGCGAGACAAACTGAAAGAGACGATACGAGAAAATGGAGAAAATATTTATGTTAATCCAGAAGAATTGGATTCTTGGCGTTGAAGGGAACCGATGAAAATTTTCACAATAAAAAGATAAAAAGGGAGTCGCTTTACATGTTTCCGCTGTCGTTGTTACTGTTACTACTACTCAGCAAGGAACGCCGTTTCAGCGCAGCCGCCATCTTTTTTCCACTGCTGTTTGTTACTTCTTCTGGATTCTCTTGACGCATCAGCAACAGCCCGCCCGCAGCCTCGCCTGCATGCGCCAAACGACGTTTTGGTTTCGACTGTGTCTCAACAAGCCAGTCTGCTTCCCCCTTTTTCACGTGCACTTCATCTGCCATCCGCAGCGAGTCTCGAGACCCGAATCGAACCTTGAGCATTGGCGCTATCTTCACCTTGCGCGTTGCCTGTGGGACTTCTGATTGCGAACCGGATATAATAGGTACGAGTGCATTATTCTCAACAAAGACGGTGTGTTTTTCAACACTGCTCGAGTCCGACGGAGCGAGCGTGGTATCTGACGAGGTAATAGTACTACCAGTAGTAGCTTTGATGGTGCGTGGAACTTCAGGTGGTAGCAGACCGACAACGTTACCATGGGACCGCGTATGCCGATGTACACGCGGTTGCTCTCCTTGCTGTTGCTGCGTTGCAGCTACTGGTATCGTCTCAACAATCGGCATGGGACCAGGTCTGAGCTTGCGCCCGTTGTTAGAATCCGCGTCCTTGGTGGATCGGATGACTGGTTGTGCTTGGATATCTTGAGCCAATTCTTGGATGTGACTGGGTATCGTTGGCACGCCCATTGACCGCGCACGAGAACGATGAGCCCCAGTGTGGTTGTTCTCCTTTGGACTTGTCACTCGTGCGTTATTTGGTACATGTGCGCCGTTCTGAGAGCTTGCAGACGAAGCAGCTTCGTGCCTCATGGCCGACTTCATATGTTTTTCCGGCTTGTATGGCTCGACATACGGCTCGCCTGTAATGAATGGATGGTATCGGGCCTGTCGTGGTGTCCAGCGCGTCAGCGGATCAAGTTGCAGAACGCCCTCCAAGAAATTGACAAGTGCGTGCCGGGTTTGTATATCTAAATCCAGATGGCAGTCAGCATAGCCATTTCTCGTTATTCTAAATTTTTTTTGCTTCACACCTCTTTTGCGTTCCTGCTCGTCCATTATAGGCATAGCTTTCGGGCCAGGATTGTACTCCAGAATCAGCGACGGCAAATCACGTTGACGGAAATATTGCTTGCTTGGTAACTCATTCCTGCCATGCTCTTTGCTATATTGCTCTCTTGACTTTAGTCGGTATACTTGTTTGCCTCCAGTATGGGCTTCGCGATTGAAAAACTGTAAGGTCTTCTTCCCTTTATCCAACATACTCTGTGGTGGATTCCTATATTGTAATCTAAGTATTGAAGGCCATTATTTCAAGCCTAAAGTTCATCGCTTACCCTAGCATATCAACAATACGTCTCAACTGATTGTATTCTGAGCTTCCGGGAAATAACGGGATGCCGATAAAAAGCTCAGCTACAATGCACCCAAAGGACCACATGTCGATGGCAGATGTGTATGGCAAACCCAGAAGCACTTCGGGCGATCGGTAGAAGCGGGATTGGATATACTCGTACATTTGGCGCGTTTCCAAACACGCAGATCCAAAATCTATCACTTTGATGGTTGGCGATTCCGGGCTAATTCGAAAAATTTGAAGGTGAATTATCTTACCACAAGAGAATATCCAATTCTCAACTTACCTTTTTAAAAGGACATTTTCTGGTTTAAGGTCGCAGTGTATAACATTTGCGTCTTTGAGGAGCGTCAGGGTATCAAGCAATTGCAGAGCGAAGACCCTGACAAGATTGAGTGACAAGCCTTTAAAGTCATTTTGCTTAATTAGCTCGTACAGATTAAAGGAGAGCAGTTCAAACACCAAGCACAGATGGTTCTTGTGATTAAAAGTGTGATGCAGCTGCAGCAGATGGTGATGATTTTTTGCATCTAATTTTTGTTTCAGCTTGAAGAGTATCAGCGAAAGCCGACAGTCAACTTTGATAGCATGAATGCATTTTACCTCCTTCACAATTTCGACCTCCATGCGGCTCTGGTTCCGGTATGCGGGCTTGTTTTTGATAACTTTCACAGAGAATAACTGCCCTGTGCTAACCCGCTCACATTTCACTACCTGACCAAATGTTCCCTGTCCTAAAAGATCAATGACCCTGTATCTACATAGTCCCCATTTGGTCTCGTGAGTCCTCCAGTCTCCTTAGTAGCTTGGGGCATATAATGGTAAATATTTACTGGTATTCCTTCTCCTCCCCAAGCACATCGTTGACACGCAGAATGTAATCGTGATCCTCATTGTCGTATCCATCGTTCTTGGCTGGTTTGCTCGGCTTTGTGAGTATCCGCTTCGGGTTGGATCGTGCAGTATCGTACTGGAATTCAGGATGGTGCCGCTTGTACGTGTCGTTCAAATGCACTGTCAATGAATACAGCGGCTTGGGTCTTTGCTAAAACCTTTGTAGCTCAATGAACTGCTTCTAGATTGGCTGCATACATATATAGATTGTATATGTACTACCTGCGGTTCATGCAATGGTGGTACTTTGTACCCAGATTGGTATCGCTGGAAACCTCTTGGCTGAGCTGGACGGGGCGGCCATTGCTGTCCCAGGGCCATGGCGGGTTCCACAACAGTGGAATAGAATGGCAACTCGTTCTCTAAGCGCCTGCCGCTGCTACCACCGCTGCTGCTGCTGCTCCCACTGTTATGCTGCCTGGCAACAACGTGTCCTCGGCGCACTCTGGATGCTTCCCGGATTTGAGCCGTTTCCAGCTCGGGATCTGAGTCCCAATCATCCAAAACGTCGTCAACATGCACTTTAAGTTTGACACCACCTCCTTCTACCAACACTCGTTCTGATCGCCAAGATTAGCAGTGATCTTTGAGAGCACAGACAGAAAAGGCTTTAAACTACGCACCTACAGGCCGTCTCATGGAGGAATAATTAGACCGACGCCCTTTGCGTGCAGCTGCTACCGCGCTAGATAGGGATGAGGAGGATGAAGAAGAGCCGCGCGGAATTGCTTGTGAGTGTGTTTCTGGAGGCGGTCTGCCTGCTGGTCCGGCCAGAGCTGCTTTGTAGTATGGCTGATGATGCGCATGATATGATGACCCATACATTTACGAGGTAAGAAGAGAAAAGCGATCAGATACAGAGAAGAAGGCTGTGTTCACACGCGCACACACAAATAGAAAAAGATTAGAAGCCTTTCTGCTGGGAAGCCTTTTTTTGTTATTAGGCTACCGGATATGGGCAATCCGAAGATTGGGATGCCGTTGTTATGCAGAACCGAATCGGAGAGTCGAAAGACCTGGACCTAGAATTTGTGCCAGTGGTCGGGCAGTGATCCGTTCAACAACCACTATCCTCATTCCTTCCTGCTACGTCGAACCAAAAACGTGGATGGCGAGTTGGGTTGGCAGGTCAGACATGCGAGCAGTGTCATATGACGCGGAGAAAATAAATAGGGAGAATCTTTGCAACCAAAAAGCATTCAATAATAGGTATCATTGATAGTGTGGTGGACAACTGTCAGGAGATAGTTTTACTATTTGCAGAATTCCAGCTATTTACATGATAGTTGATTTTTTTGAACGTTACCAATCCATTACACATAAAGTCATTTATAGTTCGTCCAAGCACAGGAGATGTTAGTTCCAATTTCATTTTCTTTTCTGACACAAAACGGAAACAGTTGAGAAATTGATATATGGCTCGATCAAGAGGTTTGCGGATAATGAGGTGGGTGGAAATCGCCGCCGCTATTATGACTAGATGTTTGCTCTTGATCAGAGCTATCGCGGTTGATAGGTTGCTCAGATATGCTGGTGCGGCGGGTGTGATTGTTGCTAGTCCCGGTAGATGGCTGCTGTGCTGTGCTATTGAACGATTGCTTGAATATATGCCGAAGCAAGAAGGTGTTATGCGAGGATGAAGAGTCTGGCTCTGGGAGGACATCAGCCATCGTCGTTGGTGCCTTGTTGTCCGGTTTGTTCTTTAATGTGGTCACTCGGCGTACCGATTGCCGTCGAACAGATTCTACACGTCGCAATAGCTGTGCCAGTTCGTTGGCAACGCGTCCACTGGCATCACCTGGGTGCTTGCTTGTCACACGTTTCGTGCGATCAAGCGGTGCTTGTGCAATGGAGCCTCCTTGGTTGGCTTTTACAGGCAGCCAAAGCTGCGGGAGGATGCCTATGAGGTATGGGTTACCAAACTTCTTGAAACCAGTATCTAAAACGCCTGGATTAAGCATCATGGGCGGCTGGCGGTAATCTGTTCGATTGTCCGGAATCGCTTCGTAGTCATCTTCGTCAAGCACGACCCTCCGGCGCTTTTTGGGTTTGATATCGGTAGATCGCAGTGATAGCATCGACTGACCAGTTTGAGTAAGTGCCATCGCTGCTGCCTTTTTCCATAGATTCTTAGCAGATCCATTATTACTGTTCTCTTCCTGGATGGGGGCCAGCTTCTTTTGGCTGTCGTCGGAGGACTGTTCGCTGATGTCGGCCGTACCTTCCTCTGGCCTGTTATTATTATTATTATTATTATTATTGTTGTTGTTGTTGTTGTGTTCATCATCATCATCGTCATCATCATCGTCGTCAGAGCTCAAATCGCCTTTCTTGAGAGGCATTTTTGTAGCTTCGTCCCTCAAAAGCTGCATCGGCAGGCACTGGCTATTTTTGCGGAAGGCCAAATCCATGACAATCTTGTAGATGATAGTAATTACTATAAGCGGGACGCAAAGCACGCCGAGCGTGATGGCTTTCTTGAGGATAAACAATCCAGTCATGGTCAATTGAAATATGATCATTCCAACTATAATGCGAGGAAACACCATCGGCCATGCGCTACCCAAAGCATCATAAGGTTGGAAGTAAACTGAAGTAAAAAGATGTCAAGACAAAAGCTCTAGAGAGACATGTAAAGCGAACATACCATAAAGGAACTGATATTTGTATACAAGATAGGCGATGCAGAAATATACTGTTCCAAAAACAAGGATGATTGGTGAGATTGTCGAGTACACCAAGACAATGATGAAGATTAGAAGCGGAGGCGGGTAGCCGACACCGTAGTTGAACGTCCAAGGTGCTCGATTTTCGGCATAGTCTCGAGGTGTTTTGCAGAGAAAAAGGTAGCTGAATCCACGTACAATAAGTGCACCGAGTAGCAGTAAGCTCAAAGGCTGCCTAAAATAACCAATTAGAACATATTATATAGTATTAGACGGTTAGGCGTCTTGCGACTTACAATAGCATCCCTTGAAGGACCGTATAGTTGATAAAGAAAGGCGCGACCTATTACCAAAAGCATGTCTGGTTAGATACTTCTACTGGTCGTGGGATATTACATATATCTACAGCAGGCAAACTTGTACTAAGCAAGTTCAGTACTTCGGCAGGATGATTGAAAATTTGTTCGAGCGTCTTAAAAATGGTACTGACGAGCGTAAAGACGAGTAACACATTGAAGAGTAGGAAGAAAAAGTATCTTCGAATATAAAAAAAGGGACGTAAATCAATAAAGCTCAGATCATCAAGGACCACAACCTTCACGACTTACTTGCTAAACGTGGCTTCTGCAATGTCACTGCGTGCTCGCTGGCCCTGCACAATACCCAAAGCTAGAAATAAATCAAGCATGATTAGACGCTTTGCTGGACTTTGAATGCACACTGAAACCCGGATTACCATCAAATATCAATGGCAAAACAGCCATGAATATTTGAACTGCTAAGGTAGGCAGCGTTCCTTGTACCAGGTTGTGCAAGACAACATTCTTCTCTGCTGCCGCAACCAATCCAGGGACTACATGCTCCAAAGTTCTCATGCTGGTGAGAGATGAAAAGATGGAAATTGGGAAAATCCAGAATAGTGACAGAGCTATAGTTATAGCCCATACGAATATCTCTCGCACGAGACGTTCGCGGCCACGGATAGTCACATTCTGCCAAAGCACATCGCGTGGCTCATACGCTGCTACGGTTCTGCATGCAAAAGGCTCCGGGTGTATAGCAATTTGGGCCGCAATGAGCTGTTATACATGGTTACATATGGAAAAGAAAGTGAGCAGTAATGCAAGTCGACTTACTGCACTGGACATATTTTCAAAGGTGACAAAGCCGACCGATGTCATCTCGAACTCCGTAGAATTGCGTGCTTCGATGACTTTGCGATCGTACGAGTCAAACTCTTTGGTGTAATGATCGATAGCATCCACCTTTTTACCCCAGAGTCCGAGGAATCCAGGCCTTGTTTGCGGTCTGCTGTTGTTTTGTGCCGCCTTGCGTCCTCGCAATCGAGGATCTTCTACGAGTCCGAGGAAAAAAGTACTATTGTAGCTGCTTTTCTCTTGTTCCATCTCCATTCGACGCTGAGCAACAGCTTGGAATAACCGAGCATTGGTCAAGATTTCATCTGGATCGTAGCCTGGTATCCGGCAAGGGTTGCCCCAATAGTTGACATATGCCTTTTCCAAGCTTCTCAACGCTGATGTACGTTTCGAGAGTAAATGCCGCAGTTCACTGACGTGGCGAACAATATGGGAGCTTTCAACATGCCCAATACCAAGGTGCTCGTAATACTCTGCGAGTTTCTCGTCGGTTCTCAGGCTTTTTGGAATCCCAGTGACCATAATCGACCGATTCGTCAATGTTTTAGAAAGCCGGATTAAATATGCAGACCGTAGAATGATAAATGATCGATAGTTCCGATACAGAAAGAAGAATGTCAAGAGGCAAAATAGATAGGTATATATCAGGTATGCGACAAGGTAGTCAGATGAATCATCGAGGACAGTGATAGCGAGACGATCCAATCCACCGTTTGTGACGTTTTCGGTGTCTGTGCTTGTAATGTTTCCAGTGGTGACGCTGATAGGAATCAGCGTGACGATTCCAAGGAAAGAGCATATTCCGAAAAGCTTAATAGCCATCACAAAGAATTGGAGCATCTAGGTAACACAAGATCAGGAAACAATTCGCCGCTGCCGGCTCCAGCGTGGAAACACGGAACTTACAACCACTGCATCGAGACCGACAGTTTGCAACAGTTCTTGCTCGTCTACTTTGATCAATGGTATGATCCATCCGAAGAATGAACTCGGAAGCTCTGGAGGTTTGTGCCTGTTAAACTGCTCCGTGAGCATCAGAAAATTATCGCATACTCAGAACCGAAACAATTTGGAAATCAGCAACGGCTTTACCTCTTCATGTTTAAACGCGGAGCAAACATTTCAGTCCACCTTTTTTTTGTTTTTTTTGTCAGATGTTAGCATCATGAATACTTTGCATGGTCATGTATTCAATTATCATTTACCGAGGGCGCAGATAGCAAAATACCAGAAAACAGATGAGACCGACGCCACCGCAAACTAGCAGTTGAGTTGCTAATCCGCTCTGATTTTGTGCGCTGCTGACGACCGTCCCTGGGATGTTACTGTAATTCCCACTAAAATCTGGAATGAATGGATTGCTGTTATGGGTAGGACTGGATGACGGCGCTGTAGGGCTGGTTGATGCTGATGCATTGATGGAAGACGATAAGAAGGAACTAGCAGCTGATGATACATTTGCCAGGGCTGTGCTGACGAACGCTGTGGGTGGGGATGTCGGTATGCCGGTTGTTGCTGATACACTGTTGGCTGAAGCAACTACAGTATCAGACATCCTACCTAAAGCATAAAAACGAAAGCAAGCGAAGAAAAGAAAGAGGGGACAAGGTTTGATGGGGGTCCAGTGGAAAAGAAAATGGGAACTGAGCACCGACGGGGATGGATGCATGTGCAACCCAAGACAGCCTTCCGCACTTTTCGTCATTGTTGCAGGTTCCCGCAACCCTGCCCGCCCTGTTTCATTCATTTATGCATGCTCCATTAACTTGGAAATCTTAATACCAAATAACCGCTTGAGTTCCATATACTTGAAACAATACATCTGATTTTCGTGGAAGCATTGACTGATCACAGTGTTCCGAACTTGCAATTGAAATGTTTCAGTCTGGGTTCGGAATCTTTCCGATTGAAATACTTGCATGCTTTTCTATTGAAATTTCCTATAGCATATGTGAGAAACTCCAATATACAGTCACTTGTCTTTTATTTTCGATTTGCTTGCATAAGCAAGGTATTACCGAATCTTTGCTGTTTTTGGGCGCATCATCCAAATCGGGTATAGTCCGTTTGGCCCGATTTCTCGATCTGATGTACATGTTTGCTAATCCTTCACAAATGAAACAACCGTAGTAAATATTAGCAATGTGAAAAGAAACGATCTGCTGTGAATAATAGCAATTGTTATCCTGGTATAGCTTTGTTTATTCCCCGGATCCTTGGTTCATGCCCTTTGTATACGGCCAGGAAGTATCGAGCAAGCCGTCTTATGTTTGCTTCTTGTTCGAGTGTTATAAATCAATCAATATATTGTACCGCTTGGACCTACTTTTTCACAGTCATCATAAAGATGCATTTTCAATGCGTGTCTGTCTTGGCCGTGGCATTCATGGCCCTAGCGGTGCAAGCCGAGCGACTCGAACTTAATTGGAATCCTGAATACGTCTCTGCTAATCCTGATGGTCTATACGAGCGTCGGGTTATCGGTGTAAACGGACAATGGCCGTAATAGAATGGGCTCGTTGTATATCTGAGTGATATTTAATCATTAATTACATCGATGCAGATTTCCTGATGTGAGAGCCAGCAAAGGCGACACCGTCATTCTCAATGTCCAGCAATACGTCTACGATAAAAGATTGGTATCACAATCAATCTCAAGTCAATCTTGATTGGTACCTGAGCAAGGCAAATCTTGATGGAAATGAGCCCACGCCAAGTAAGTGGATTTGTAATCAAAGAATGGGACTGATTATTAACTAGCTGTCTCAAAGACTCTGTTATCATAAATGATGGATTACCAACTATATGTTTCAACCCGGCAAAACCTATCTGCTCCGATTATTCAATTTTAGCGGGATACAAGCGTTTCTTCTTCAATATTGATGATCACGATATGCAAATCGTTGAAACGGATGGCGTAAGTAATAGGAGGGCGGCTGTAAATCGAGTACTTACAATGTAATCTCTAACGTGCTTGCATACTAGAGCGACACTGAGCCGTACAAGACAGATCAGGTTTACTTGGCAGTCGCCCAACGCTTGGCTGTCCTAGTTAGGGCCAAGAATGCTACTGATACCAACTATTACATGCATGTGGATATGGAGCGAATTGATGAGGTGACATATCAGTCTTGAAAATCACAAGTAAGCAGTGTATAACGCAACCACTCAGTTACATTGCGTCTTACAACCTGCATTGTTAGACGCTACCATTCCGATATATTACGATGAGTCGCATGTTAACTTTGCACCTCGGGAGAACACCATACCAAACACGCTTGATGACCTCAGCTTGCGTTCTCTTATCAACACGTATTCGGTTGAGCCGGATCAATCTTTGAACTTTACAGTCGAGAACCAAGTGACGAAGGATGATCTGAACCGTGGCATGATCAACCGTGTGCCATTCGTCAGTTCTTTGACACCCACATATTACACTGCTTTGACAACTGGCGACTATGCAATAAATCCAGAAGTATATGGTCCACAAGGCCGAGGATATGTTACCAAGCAAAATGATTACATTGAGATCGTTATTAACAACTACGATGGCGATCACCACCCTTGTAAGTCTGCTTAAAACTGTCGGTTTTAAAGAGGCTGTAGCCGCATAACTAGGGAAAACTCATGTTAAATTCCTGTAGTCCATCTACATGGTCACAAATTCCACATTGTCGCACGTGGGAAAGGACCCCATGACTATTACCATGGCGATCCTTTACAGACGGACTCTTGGGTGCTCGAGAAACCAGTGGAACGGGACACTGTCCTTGTAGATGCAAACACTTATGTCATCTTCCGCTACAGAGACGATAATCCGGGAACGTGGTTTTTCCACTGCCACATTGTCTGGCATCTCTACGCAGGAATTGCAACCGTTATGATCGAGTCGCCGGAGATAGCGCAGCAACGAGACACCGTTGATCCGCTTTTAGCTGAACAGTGCCGAGTGCAACGTTTCCATTCATCAGGAAACGTGGCAAGGAAGGTCTCGACTTATCTGGCGCACCTCACTGTGTCTATCTTCCGGCTAATAAACCTTTAGAAAGCGATGACTAGATTTCACTCATTCACAAAAATTTGATGAAGGAATTTTTTTTCAATCTTTACATAGAAAACAGCACTGCTACTTTTTCTGTCTGTGGGACTGTTTACAAAAGCAGCTGGCAATTTCTTTCAGCTGGATTTGTCAGGGACTGCCTGCATCCCCACCATCTCGTCTCATCGGACTATGTCGTGCGATGATATCAGAGTGATGATGGTACCGACGGAATAAATATAAGGCCAAATCAACCCATAATTTTACGCAATATCCTTCCTTCTTCCTTCTTACTTTTGCACAGTATGAACGCATTTAAACGCGCAACCAGAGTTCCATTAAGATTGCGACGAGAAGTTGATCCTGAAGGTAGCTTGATGAGAAAAGAGTGAATAGTTGTTATCGAGCTTGAAAGTTAACGTGTTTCTCGCTTCAATTGATGGCAAAAGATGCAAACAGAGAAATGAGGAGCGGTCCTAACTGGGGGGCAGCATCGCTGCTGATTGCAGTCGTGGCCGGTGGCTATTTCTTATGGACGAAGAAAGGTAGCAAGAATGGTATGTGTTTATTTACTCGAGAACTAGTTTGGAGATGCAATTCTGTAACATGGATTTGATCGACAGTTAAATCCGATGTTGTCAGCACGAAAACAACACCTGAAGACAAGGGCGATCTAAAGAGTCCGGGCGCACAAGGAGAATGGGGAGGAACGAAGATTAATTAAAATGTATGCAACTACTCGAAACACACTTGACACAATTTTTCAAATACAAGAATATAACGAATTGCCCGTAATCAATCAACAGTGTGGTATTCTTTGTGGATAGTTCATGTAAACAGTAACGGTTTATATATATGGACTTTTGTAGTTTACAGTAAGGATATTATGATACACATAAATAGGAATGTTTGGAAATGTGGGGAATACTGTACAGGGTAAAAGAGAACAGCGATAAGGACAATGATTGCTTAAATACGGAAGCGGAAATCGAGACGGTTGCTGCCTTCGTCTTTGGTAGTCTCGTTGTAATACTTCTTTTCTTCCTCGGTCATCGCATTCCATTTCTTTTCTCGCCAGCGATTTGTAAGGATGTAACGGGTGCGAATAGCGAGGAAGCCAACGAGGTTGACTGCAGTGAGAGCAATGCAGATGGTGTTGCCATAGTAATATTTAGGTGCGTCGCGCGATTCTAAATTAAAATTTTAGGTGTTAAATTAGCTTAGATGCATCAAAATATTGTCCTGGTACTTATAACTTACGATAGATTATAGCACCGGGAACAGAGCAGATGTTTGCGGCACCGATGATTAGGCCAAGTGCGAGAGAGCGTTTGCCGTTGGGCGCAACGTTTGAAGACATCCATGCGATATGCATTCCGTGCCAGCTAGGAGCTCCGTTTGCAATCAGCGCACCAGCATAGATACTCCATCGGTTAGCGTCCGGCGGTAGCGTACGAAGCACAATAAAACCGGCGAGCATCCAGGCTGCTTCAAAGGCGGCATGAAGACCAACGTCACCAAACTTGTCAGCACTCTTTGCAATCAGGATTGAGAAAGCTAGGTTGACCATGTATGCAGGCATAGTAAGCAAGTTGGCTGTAGTGACCTCGAAACCGCCATCGCGAATGATGGTCGGGAAATATGCACTGATGGGCGTTTGTGGAATAAAACCGACAAAGGTTGTAATCAGATGCATCCACACTTTGGTGTCAAGGAGCACACGCTTGATGTCCTGAAAGGTAACACGACTGTATTGCTCGGTCTTGCTCTTATCATCACGGATGAGCCGGGTGACAGCAATCTTTTTCTGGCGTTCGTCGAACCATCCCTTGCGTCCACGTAGCAAGCCAGGTGTCCGGGCAGGACCCCGTGGGAGATACAAGCTTGAAATATCGATCCGGATGAGTGATCAGGAATATAAGGAGGATAAATTCAATTTAATACTTACAAGGCAATAAAGGCCACGAAATGTGTGAAGATACCGTCGATCAAGAAAAGCCACTTCCAACCTTCAAGGCCGCCAACACCGCGTAGTCGAAAGATACCAAAGGAAATAAGACCAGAGAACGCCGATGCAAATGACTGAACGCCCCAAAAGAAAGCGAGACGTGTGCCGAGTTCGTTGCTCTTGTACCAGCTTGTAAGATAATACAGGCATGCGGGGATGAAACCTCCCTCAGTGACCGCGATCAAAATACGGATAACCATAAACTGTGGATAGTTCTAAAAAAGTCATCATGATGAGCCGCTTTAGAGTCTATTTGAGATCAGTAAGCATTTATCCTTACCTTGACAAGAGCGTGCGCCCAGGTGACAATGGCCCAAGAAGACATAAGGATAGGGATCCAGATGTTTGCACCGATGCGCTTTGCAGCAGTCGTGGAAGGCAGAGTGAAAATTGTAAATACAAAAGAGTAGACCATGATCGTCACGTTGTACATATCATTGTCGAAACCAAGGTCTTGAGGCATGTAATCCGAAAGTGCATTTGCTAAGAAAAAATATTAGAAACTCGAGAAGAGGGCTTTTCCGTTTATCCAAATATTGTAACTTACAGACGTTGGTTCGATCCATGTTGAGAACAAATGACATGAGGAGAATGAAGGGCATGAGGCGGATATCAATGATGCGGCGCACTCTATCTTCTTCTTCCTTGGTCCATTGAAGCTCTGGATCATATGCTTCGTAGTTGAGTGTGGTTCCTCCATCAGACGAGGCAGTCTCGAACTCGGATGATATTGAGTATCTCTTGGTCCCTGCATAATCGATCTTTTTGATGCTGGCAGTGTCAACACGCTCGTCGAGCGTCTTCTTGTCAATAGAAGACATAATCTGGAGGAGGAAGAGGATTCAAGGCTAGTATTGTGTATAAATCTCATGAGGATGACTAGCAAACCGTATTTATATAAAATTATGCCAATCTATCAAGATCCACAATATCAAGTATGATACAGTCATCCAAGCTAATTTGTATGTGTGTGTTACTACGCATCTTTGGAGTCGTATGGCGCCATCCTTGCAAGACTTCGCAAGATAAGAAATCGCTATATGTCCGGGTCTGCGGAATTTGGATCGTATGCACAATTTTCGTACGCGATTGCACAATTTCTTTAGCGTTAGTCTTGTGTTGCAAAAGATCTGCTAGAGCTCGCATCATCCCCGTGCGCTTTCACTTGCAAACTTTATTGGATACCAAGAAAATACAAGGTTGCACCCGTTCATGTAAAGTCTGGATCGCACCCATCTATCAAGTGCCATTGCACCATCTTTTAGCAGTAACGTGCAACAAACGGCGGGTTGGAAAGATGGGAAAAGAGAACAAAAAAAAGAATCCGGGCGCCAATGATATTACTTATTTCGCGGTCATGTAGTAGAGTGTTGGAAGTTGGCTTTGTTCATATCATCGAAAATGAGTCAGTGAATCTTCACTTTTACATTCTATTCTTCGCGGAGTCATTGGATGTCAAACGCAGGAATTCGTGCCAGCCCAAATCTTCATTGTTTGACATTCAGTACTGTCTTCACATTTTGAAGGCACTATGAGAAACTGCTCACGGATGAAAGAGATTTTTCCCATACGATGATGACCTGTATAATCGTATAAGGGTTATATTTCTACCATTACTCATTTTGCCACGGACCTTCTCTTGAACTTTTTGGCTATCGGAATCCTCTTCAAATTAGTGTAATTCAGCTAGCAAGGTCAACTAGTGATACAGTTCCTAACAGAAATGGAAGGGAGCAATAAAGATGAAGTTCTGAGTAATTTTGGTTACAACTTCTGGATGTCCGTTATTCGATATCCGAGAGAGAGTATTTATACCGTATAGATATTCGTTGCTGCGGTAGTCTGCTGCGAATACTGCGACACTTCTGACTACAGGATATACGTATGTAGTGCGATTCGCTAGGTGTTACTGCGGATTCGATCTTCGCTGTAGCAATAAGCGCCTTTTGCCGTACGTAAATCAGTCTTAAAATATCTACTAAGGTAATCGATAGAACGAAAATGCATCTGGACAACCCGTACAGGCAAAATGCTACATATTTGCATTTGCGTTTTGCTGCTAAGGTATGGTTCCAAAGAACAAAGAGAAGAAAAGACTGCCTACATTCCAGCTGCGAGGACAACGTAAACACGAGTCAAAAGGCAAAGTGTACAACTCGCGAACAATTTCTCGATGATTTAAAGTCGTCCTGAGGGATTTGCTTTGGACAAATAGTAATAGCCTATGTAGTTTATGTGGAGAAGATAAGGAACGTGGTTTACAACACCATAAAGGCATGATGCTTTCAAGTCGAAAACAATTATGAAAGGTCCATTCAGGCTAGATTACAACGATAAAAGCAAGATGGCTTCTTTATATCCCATTCTTTCTTTGTTCAAGTAAGATAGAAGACCTTTGTATTTTGTTATCTATTTAATTCATCCTATTCGTACGTTAAGCGCTTAAATCTCTCCGTCACACGTTTTCCGCTCTTTCCTTGGTTTTTCTTAATCTTCTCCATTAATGCGTATGTACTGGTGAAGCAAAATCTCTATCTCTTCCTTTGTACAAGGGTACGATCAGTCTGTTCAAGAGTGACTACTATATGTCCGTCCGAAGCAAATCCCTTTCGGTAAATCCTTGCATACACTGTAAACCGATAACGGATCTCTCTGACAGTTGGCGAAGCGACGATGAAAGATGTGGGGATTCCCTGTCCTCGGTACAGAAGACTTTTCTGAAATCCACCCAAACTTTCTGGACACAAAAAGCAGCAAAAAGCTTGCACTGCCTGGAAAAGTATAAAGTAGACAGAAATACGTTTTTTCACATTTCTTATTATTATTGTTATCAGTACCGATTGGGATACCTCACAACTCAACTTGCAACACTGTAAATAACTTATTCACATATTCAACGCTATCACTTATCTATGATGTGCAACATTTCCTAGAGTAAAGAATGCCTTTCATTTAGTATAGCTGCAAAAGATAGCAATTTCCCACCACACTTGGACAAGTCCTTCCTCGAAGGGACCATGTCAGCTGTGAATCTTTTCAAACATTGTTTGATTCTGACAGCTCCAATATACACATAGTCATCATTTTTTGGCCTTTCCACCGTCTTCAAGTTATTAGGTGCAATCACTCACCTCCGAAACGAACAGAATCCTAAAGTACGAAAAAAAGATGGAAAAAGAAATGTAGAGGCAAACAAGGGCCACTGAAAAAAAAATTTTTTTCTTCATTCCGAGCAATTTATTGGCTGTTGCTGCACACATCATCCGACAGCGTCTCATATCGCACGAGAGGTCCGTGACCAAATTTGAAGAGTCCAAAGTGGGCTTCTACGCCTTGTTTGTAAGGCTCGTCCATGGCTGAGAACCAAAACATATCAATTCCCTGACTTCGTGTACGGCATAGCACTTGTCTCAAATATCTAGAGTAATTTGTTAATAGCCCCGTGACCTAATACCTTGCACATACACAGGCACTACATCCCAGCGTTACATACCTGCTTTGGTTCTCAAGCGAAGCAACGGCGTCCCGAAAATCAGGCCCACTTGATGGCCATCCTGTCTCTGATATACGTACTCGTTTGCTATTTCCAATGCGGTTAACAACTTCGTAGTAGTGGTCAATCAATGTGTCCGCAGCCTTCTCAATCGGCACGCCTTCCCAGTAAGGAAAGATGTTGCTACAGCAATGTCCATACATCACGTCAGTCCATGCTGATTTTGTGCTCTTGTAAAATACGAATAATACATTACATCATGACAAAGTCAAGATGATCCGCTAACTCTGGTGTGATTCTATCAAACGTGTCAGCATTGGTGATTGGAATGCCTCGGTGGGCCGTTATTTCCCTAACGTGATCGATCGATTGCAGCAAAAATTGAAGCGATGCATCTTTGCGATAAAGAACCTCGGAGCCCACGATAATCCCGTCTACATTATCCATGCTGAAATGATCCATCAAAGTGGTCAATTCCGCAAGCTCTTGTTGAAACGACTGTTCATTCCCGTCCATCCACATGCCCACATAGAGGCGCATGCCGAGCTCCTGAGAGGCTTGCAATGCAAGTGCCCCTGGCAGACCATGTGGCTAAACTTAGCATTGACAATAGCTCTCGTGATAGCAAAGAAAACGTTAAATGAAATTCTTGATACCTTGATTACACAGTGCCAGACCAAAAATACGAATGCGGTTCGTATAGTTTCTAAGCGCGGCGAAATCGTTTCTGACGTGATCCAAACTTGGACATGAATAGATATTGATGCCGTAATCAATGCCATAAAATGGTAATGCTGATGAGAAAGTTGAGATAATAAACATGGAAAGCAACCAAAAGTGATAGAGGACCATGGCTGGAAAATACATGCTTGTCGAGTGTATAATACACTGTTGCCCGCCTCCTGAGAAGCAGTCTATTTAAACAGACGGACCCTCTGATAATGACGACACTGCACTGGCACGCAATAAGTGTAAAACAAGCAATAAAGTCTCGATCTTTTGTTCACACACGCAGGCAACATTGACCTAATTCCGGAATCGCGCATATTAAATGAGCGGAATGGGCAATCTTTTATTCACAATAAAATTGATTTCTGTAGTTCAAGGCTTAGTTGGTGCTAACAAAGTTCAGCTTCGTTGCGCCATGCTTAGCGTTTAAAAGAATTTTGGATTCGGTGTCCTTGGATTTGTAGTAACCGGCTTTCAAGTCGTGCTTGTACTTTTCAATGTGCAAGTCGGTCGGCTCTGGAGCAGAGACAAAAGGAGTCTCACCAAAGGCACTGTGAATGACAAACTTGCCTTCGTAGGCCTCAGCGTCCTAAAGAAGGTTATTCAGAATGCCTCGTATCAAATAATGCTAACAGTCAAGTGACTTACGACAGCAGCCTTGACATCGCCTCGAACAGCAGCGCCAGTAATTTTGACCTCCTCGTCTACAGGGTGGATGTTGATATCAGAGAAACCAAAGACAACGCCAGTGGCAATGGCTTCGGAAGGATAGAAATCGCCTGTGACGCCGCCGTTCAAGGAAGCAATCTTGGCTTTCTTTGCGGACAAAGCCTACAAAGTTGGAAACTGCCAGTTAGCAAACATACCGATCAAGATACCATAAGATTGAGGATGTCGGGGATTATGTGCATATTTATCCATGCGCAGAGACTTACGCCGAAGTGAACGAAACCAGAGCCAATACCAGCGCTGAATTCTTCAAATTCCAAGCTCTTGAGGCTGGGGCAGCTTCCGAGGAAACCTTCACGAATCTTGAGTTCCAGGTCCTCGTAAGATTCCAAACCAGCAGGGAAGACAACATTGACCTCATAAGTGAGGCAATGAGGTCGGTGGTGAGGAGGAGGATGGTGAGGACGGCCTTGGCGTCTGACCTCAACGACGTATTGGCCATCGTGATCAAAAGCAGTTGTCAAGACCTGTTTGCCGAGACGCTTCTTTTCGTAAAGGACAGTAACGTTGACCTTGATATCGGTGTCGTCAGAAATTGACTTTGATAGGAAGACTTTGCCACCCTCTGGGAAGCCTCTGCCAACGTAGACAGCGGCGCGCTTAAATTCCTCAGGAGAGAATGTGTATACAGTTGAAGTGGCTTCGAGAGTAGTGTTGGGAAGGCAGACACGGGGTGGAGGCGGAGGTGGCAAGTCCAAAGCCTGGGGCTCTTGGAGTTGGGTCTCGTTGTTCTTGTGGCCACCGTGGCGATGGTGATGCTGGTGCTTACCGTGATGTTTACCGTGGTAGTTCTGTCCTCCTGGACGCTCATCGTGCGGAGGAGGATGAGGGAAAGGAGCATCATCGCCAGGTGGATGAGAGAAAGGTGGATGGTCTCCAGGTGGAGGAGGGTGAGGAAAAGGAGCATCATCGCCCGGAGGTGGAGGATGAGGGAACGGTGTATCGTCACCTGGTGGAGGAGGATGAGGAGGTCCACCATGAGGCGGCATTGGAGGTGGTCCGTGCATGCGAGGATGGTGCTCACCGTAAGCAGCTTGCAAGCCCTGCATAAAATCTGTCAACTCCTTCATTTGGTCGCTCTTGCCCATACGCTTGGGAAGACCGAAGTCGAGTTTCGAAGGCTCAATGTCGAAAGGCGAAACATTGTCAAGTTGATGGTGCTCATAGTGCTAACGGTTACGATAGAAAGATGTCAATATTCTTCGCACTCCAAAATTTACTCTCTATTCTATTTCCTGTAATTTAATACTCACCGATCCATTGAACTTGCTCAAAGCAAGCAAGGCAATAGAACCACCGATCAAAAAAAACTTTGCGAAACGCTTAGCTTTATTACCTACAGCTGGTATCAGCAACCTTGTCATACGGATATATGGTTTTAGGCAGCGGTTGAATACATACGACGCTTTTTGCAGCAGTCATTACCATGGGGACAGGCAGCAGGAGCAGGCAAAGTGGAATCCGTGGTTGGCACAGCCACGTAGTCACCTTTCTTTTCGTTCATGGCTTTAAAGAACAGAAAAGAAAGGAAGGAAAAGTCGAGGTTTATACAGATAGAATGTTTGTTTCCGATCATTTCCATGTCATGCCAAGAATATCAACGATATGCCCGGAGCTCCCCGCGGGTAGCACAGAGGAGTGCCAAGGCTGAACGGTCCAATGAACTGTTCCGCCGTTAACTGTAAGATGCATGACCTTTAGACGATAGAAAGGTAAATATTTTGAGATGAATCTTGATACAGCTTGTAGGAGCCAGATCACGATCCAATAACGCGTGTAACTTGAAGTTTCGCGCGATTATGGAGCTAGAAAATAGAATTCAATACAGTAAATGGCGGTAACTGCGGTGTCCGATTTAATGAAGTAGATGCAACATTTGTGCACCACACCTGTCCTTTACATGTCGACTGACAATGAAGTGCGATGTAGTATCAAGATGCGGTGCTACTTGATCTGATAATAATTTACGATTCCTTGCATTGGAACCGCTTGAAATCGAATGTTGTTCAGTCAAACGTGGCAGAGTTACTTTCCTTTCCTTGCGCAGTTCAGAGAAAGGATGTCTACTCCAAGTGATTTCATTTTCTCCATTCGCTTTAATGCGCTAGTGACCATATCTACAGTTAAACAATCTCGGATGACGAAGGGTGGGACATCCACGGTTCACTTAGCATGTGCATTTAAGTTACTTGCATGTGTTGTAACGTCTTGCTCCTTATAGATAGTAACAATAGTATATCCTGGGCGGCTTTAGAGGCATCGAGGGGGAAAGCCTGACAAAGCACGATAGCCGTAAGCGGCAGGAACTTTTTTCTTTAAATCTTTCATACAATGGCAAAATTAAGAATTTTGTGCCTTCATGGCATGGCACAGAATCCGATCCTATTCAAGAGGAAAACAGAGAAATTTTTGGAAAGCGTCAAAGATCACGTCGAACTTGGTAAGCATGCGACGATGTACAGGATCACGAAAAGGCTGTGCTTCGTTTGGCTGACAGTTTATTGCAGTATACGCCAAGGCACCTCACCTTGTCCTAGACCCTGAATATGCCAGCATTGCAGAGCGAGAAATAGCTGCCGGTGTTGAAGTATCAGAAGGTAGAAATATTGGGGAGGGAAACTAGTTAGACTTGCAGTGTCACAAGTTCCATGTTGGACTGACACAGAAATGATAATAGAAATGAGGCCGTATACCTGGTGGTTTCATTCACGATACAAGCCGTTGACCGAGGACGGCTACTTTAGTGGATTTGAAGAGAGCATAGATTACATTAAAGGAGTGCTGCTAGAACAGGCAAGGAGACATACGCTGGATTAGCAACTATCGAGAACGATGCTAACAAGGAAATACTGTAACGTCCAGGGCCCTTTTGATGGAGTGCTAGGCTTCTCGCAAGGTAACTGAAATGTTGCACACTGGCCGAGTTATCCTTGCTCCTAACTCTTATATTAACGCTGCAGGTGCTTGCCTCAGTGCTATTCTAGCACATCTCTTGGAACGACCCTCTGTCATGCCTGAGCTTATACCTTCTGAGTTTGAACACCCTCCTCTTCGCTTTGTCATCATCATCGGTGGATTTAAGCCAAATACGCAAGATGCAACGGAAGATAGGCTGTTTACCAGTAAAGAATCGGTCGCAACACCTAGTCTACATATTATCGGGCAAGTGGACACGTTGATTTCCCCGGAACGTTCGGAGGCTCTAGCTGCCACGTTCAGAAGCCCGCTAATATTCCGCCATGCAGGAGGGTAATGATGGCAGAAAAGCGAGCTGACTCGCAATCCCGATGTTTAACGGCATTATTTAATAGGCATTTCGTCCCTAAAAGCGCAGCAGCCCGCAACAAATTGGCACAGTTTTTATTCGGTGGATCGAGGGAAATAGCTCGGTACTAGATAGTATCTTTGATACAGTTCTTATACACAGTTAATTACAGATGTAGCATAAGTTTGTTCCTGAGATCTAGGGTGTCGCTGATGGAGCGGAACCTCATAGTCTCTAAATATAATTCTGCTCCCTATCTATCAAAAATATTCTTTATTACCCACCAATAGTGCTGTCTTATGTAACGGGGCTCAAAATTTCCATTCTTATATGCTATTTCAGAAAGACCGTCGACTTATACTGAAGTGAACATCTTAGCTGATATATATGTCTATATAATCTAATCTAAAGTACAGGCAATCACAGCCATGTCTTTGCAATATTTCCTATGTCGCTTATGCGTTTTGTAGGCGTAGGCCCTGAAACTGAGAAATCCCAAATTTGGTCATGACGAAACCAACAGAAACAAAAAAATTTTTCCACCACTAGTTTTCTGGAGCCAAAAGGCTTTCCTCTTCTTCTGGCTTTGAAGTTGGGTTTTCTCAAAAAGCCTGCTGGAGTCTCTCTTAACAAGTCTTTGGCTGAGGTCCCCACGAATTCATCACTCTTCAACTGTGAAATCTTCAAGCTTGATTGCACTGATTGACTAGAAGCAAGCTTCTAAAGGACACCCTTTTTTTCCGACAAAACACCCACGAAACACCATCTCTGCCAGCCCTCGACGCCAAAAGCTTCTTCTTTCTGAGGTACGAATATTCAAGCAGCGACCCTCGTTTTGCTCTCCACACTCACTTGTCAAGTTCCGTTGTAGCAACTATGCAGTTCGTGCCTTCTTCGTATTTCCTTCAACAGCAATCACAGCAACAACAACAGCAACAGACATCGCAGTCACCAACCTCTACGTCAGCACAAGCAGAGCAGCAGCAGCAGTCTACGCAACCCCAGGGTGTCGCCTTGCCTCCTACGTTGCCTGCTGCCACCTTTACCCAAGTCGCTGGACTCCAGGCTCCTCCCGGTGTAGAGCTTAATGCTCAGGGAAAGGCGAAGAGAAAACAAGTCAAGAATGCTTGCGGTAAATTATCTCTATAAATGTACTACCAAGCTGTGATAAACTAACGCGAATCATACATCTGTAGTCAACTGCCAAAAGGCTTGCAAAAAATGTGATGACGGAAGACCGTGTCAGCGCTGCATCAAATACGGATTGACAGACACTTGCGTTAACTCCGTCCGAAAGGAGCGGAAGAAAGGCATAAAACGTGGTCCTTACAAGAAGAGAAAGCAAGGTATGGAAAGGATTAGTTTGTGCTATTATGCACAGTAAACTAAATTCTGTCTCCTTTCAGGTGACTCTTCCTCGGGTTCTGCCACGTCCGAGAACCCTGCCACGACTTCCTCCGCGCAGCCAGTTTCTCTTCCTCCTAGTAGTATCTACAGTATGTGGCACGAAGCGATGTGTGAAATGGGGGTGGGGGAAAGCTTGCTCTAATAACTTATCAAAGGTGGTGCGTATGATGCTTTCAATGCAGGCGTAAGTTATCCGGCCTCGGCGCCAATGATGCATGCTTATCTTCCTGCCGCCATCCACCAAATGTATCCTGGAGCTCCCACGCCCATTCTCACTTATCAAGCTGCGATGAGGATGCTCTCTCCTCAACAAGGCCAGACAAATCCAGGTCTGTATGGCCAAGAACAGCAAGATCGATCTCATGAAGGAAGCCCTGCTACACCGCAAGGCGACAATGAGGCCACCGTCAAGCCAGAGAACGTCGACTCAGATGACGAGGGCTCCAAACTCAACATTCTCTCGCAACTTTGCAGTGCTGTGCTTGATCGAAACGATGGTTCAAACCAGAACGAGTCAGAACATAACGATACATCGGAGAAGCAGGCAAATGAAACCGAGAAGAAGACCGAATCGGACGAGGCTTCAAAGGAGAACAATAAACAAGTCGAAATTAAAGGGTGAGTTCTATAAACAATAAGAGTCTTTTTCAGAGAGCATGCTTGCTGACATGTGGATGGCTGCATCAACAGAGAGACTGAGTAATAGGCATCGTCTGACATGCGCCCTGAACGCTGATTCCATTTGCAGTCATCATCCACATATATATATCCCCTTCTTTCCTCTTTACTCTTTTTCCTGCTTTTCAATCTGAAAGGAACGAAATAACGAATACATGTTCGCTTCTTCGCTTGTTACAAAATGAACTTGAAGAAGAAATCTATTGCATCTGGAAGCAGCAAACCAAGTTTACAATGCTAGAAGCAATCTAAATAGGAATTTGCTTTGTACAGACTGACAGTGGTTACTCTTGGACATACCAGTCCTATGGCTCAAGAAGGAGGAGATGGACATTTTGCTTGACATCAGCTCATATTCATTAATGAATAAGATAACAGAGATTTCGTCATTAAGTGCTTACCAAATGGGAACAAATCAATTTTAATAGCTACTACAAGCTCTGTGTTTGACAGTGCTCCAGAGACGGAACACTGACAAGCAAAAGTGTTCAAGCTTGACGTCTGAGGAGATCATGGACCTTACACTTGATTCGAAGATCTTCAATAGCTTATCGCTTCAAAATTCCCTCCTTTAATAACAATTATGATCACTATTATGAGATAATTTACGTCCAAATTTTCTCATTTTAATACAAGTTACAGAATGACCATGGCTTACCTACATCAAAGATGAAGGAAGTGCAGAGGTTCGGCGAGACTGATATTTATTATAAATATTATTATTCTGGTTATTGTTGGGGTGGCGGCAAATTTTTAACAGAATGCGGAGTGGATTCGGAGCCCCGTACGCCTCTTCACAGCACGGAAGAGACAGAAACAAAGAATCCGACGCCTAAATGTCATATTTGGAAGACACAGGCAGTCCCATTCGGACATGTCCTATACCTCCAGACAAGACTCTGAAAAGGATTGACAGCTTTTGCTACGAGGATTGCTCAGAAGAATGGTCCGAATCTTTTCATGGTAGGATTGTACCCTCGTCTTCACGTTCTCAGAATTCCTAAAGGACCACGACAGGCGAGATTCCAGGCACGGCAGAGCAGCATGATTTTTGGCAACGTGAATCACGTCGGAAACACGTCATTTCCGATGATAACGAGATATCATGGACAAGCCGGCATTCATCTAACTCAAATAACCAGCAGCAATCTTTACATGCAGTAACGTCGTCGAGGCAAACAAAGAAAATGACCGCACAAACTCGAATGGAAAGCATCGACCAGTGGGTAATGACAGCCCACTGGGGAGGAGGGGCCGATAAGCACGAAACTGGACAGATCCTTCCAACATCTCGTTCGAACAGGAGTCTTAGGTCAAACAGGAGACGGCAGCGACAACGACGGCGATCAAGTTTTCTCCTGAGTGAAAGCGTAAGCGATATCGATTCTTTCCACAGTAGCCAAGAAGGAGATATGCCCGCCACAGAAAACACTAGAAAAGCACCGACGACGTTTGTTCCCAGTAAGAATGAATCGATACCCGGCACTCCCATTCACCATCAACGTCATGAACAAGACAATGATATGTCAGCATTGTTTTGCAACGATCTTGACAACAGTAAGGATGCCATCTCATCATCCATGCTCAGTATCCAGGATACATCTTTCATACAGTCAGCGTCGATACTTGAAAATGTCATGGATTCACCTGTTAACAATACCCGTTCTCCCATGGAATCGCAAGCATCGCCAAAATATCCGTATAAATCCATGGCGTCACAGACTTCTATTTTGGATCAACTACAGTACTCTGACCTGTTTTCAACAGAATCATTGGATGGGCGTGTTCAGCGCTGCAACTTGCAGCAAGTCAAGACGCACGCATCATCAAGCAAAGACAATTCTAATGAAACTTGCCACATTGAAATAGCAGACAACATTGCTAATTCTGTATCAGATACTGCTATTTACGATCCTGAATTACCATCAAGCCCGGTAGACCATACAAATGAGGATATGGCATCGGACGCCGATACTCTTCCGTACGATCCAGGGCTACCTCCGAGCCCTTTCCATCCTGCAAACAACGAAGCTGAATCGGACGCTGATACTCTTCCGTACGATCCAGGACTACCTCCGAGCCCTCTACATTCTGTAAATAACGAAGCTGAATCAGACGTCGACACTCTTCCTTACAATCCCTTATCACCCCCAAAATCAACTGAATCCACGAACAATGCCAAAGGAAAAGCTTATGCAAACAGAATACAACCTTTACATCTATTCCCCACCACGTTGCTACAATCCTCAATTGATCAAAACACAGATACAAAGGACGCTTGGCTAGCTGCGTTCAGTGATGATTGGCTGCCAAGCGATCCAGAAGATTACAACAATCACAAACAGGAAGAGCAGACACAGCAAAGTCTGCAAATATCCTTTCCAAATAGTCCTAATCTTTCGGATCAGGAAGCTCCGTTCGGCAATAACAGTGATAACAAGAAGTTGAGCCAGATAGCGACGGCAGTGAAAGAAGAAGGTATGCATCTATGCTAAAATTCTGTACTCGCTGCTGGATAGGGATATCAACCATCGTCTCTTATAGGTAATATCGATGAAAAGCATTCTACCAGCAAGAAGATTGCGGGAAGTCGATTGGAAAGAAGCACGTTGCAACGATCATCATCATTTTTATTATCACAGCTAGATCAGACTCACGTGTCTTCTGGATCGTTCATGTCGTCGTGGTCCGACCCTTCGTCCCAGGAGAAGTCTTTCAGTAGCTATCCGTCACAGACCAGCGACCATGAGAAGCCGAAGCTCTTATCCAGCCAGATGACACGTGTTGTGAAACATTCACAAAATACTGCTGACGATAAGCATGATGAGAAAGCAACTGCGAACTCAAGTGAGGAAAGCAGCACGGATGATAATATCACCGGACACGATGGTCCTACTTGCACTGTTCCCGATAGTGCTGCTAATGCTAATTCTGCCGTTGACGATGATGACGATCGCATTGATAGCGCAGATGCGGTCGCTAACACCAGCACCATAGCATCGATGGCAACAAGGACAACGATGATGCACAGACCGACTCTGGGTATCTCTAAACGACAGAAACGCATGAATAACTCCATCTCCACAGACACGACGCAATCCGAAGCAAAGAAACCACATATTGTTCTCCAACCGCAACAGGCATCGTTATCTTCGCTCTTATCTTCCACAACATCTCGAGGATGGAGATACGGGATGCGGCCTCGAAGGTTTAAGTAAGGCACAAATGGCTGAGCATTTGAATGTACCATCGTTTGTCTTTACAACGTTTCTCTCGTCCTTTTTTATCGTTTTTCCTTCGTGTATATAGCAACGTAGCTTTGTAGTTCGATTCTCATCTATTGTTATTATGACAGAATTGACTTATACGAACCTTGATCCGAGTTACAATGGGGTTTCGCTTGATTGGAGTTAAGATAAAGTTGATATCAAGATCAACATTTTTGGTGTGAATTGGAAGGAATATGGTGTGGATTCCGGGTGACTGGTAAGTCCAGCCCGAGCTACTTTCAAGAGCATCATCGTTGAAGTTAAGATGAAAGTTACATCGGAGGTAAAAGTGTTTCATTTAGAAGTCAAGGTAACAAGGAGTGAGCTGTGACTCCCAAATATCTTTAGGTCAAACTGAGTTTGCGTTTAGGAAGACTTTTCGACGTCCCATTCGACACTTCAAAGATAAAACCGTTATCAGGCACCTTTTTATGTATTCTCGACAAGTCTTTGTCGGGCATGCCATTCTGATGCTGTTTACAGTCAAATAGAAAGCTCTCCGAGGAACTCGTAAGCCATATATTGGCTATAAAGTGGAACGTTTACGAAACCGCCATAATGTGCCGGCGTCGCAATTTACTTTCTTCTCGCTTTCTTTCCTTTGTAATTCTTTCCACATCTACACCAGAATATCCCCTAAAAGTATGCATACTTTGCAGAGTGTTCCACTACAGTCCGTCGAAGAAATGTTCGAACGTATAATCAGCAACAGATAAAATTGATTTGGTGAAGTCATGGCGGGATTTTACGAAGCTACAGATAGGATAACAAGTATAGAAGCATTACTAGGCAGTAAATTGGTAGAGATTCCGGTGAATCTTTTATTGTCGCTGTCAGATATACAAACACTAAATACTACGTTATTTATACTAGGGTGAAAGAAAGGTATGCGTGTGTTTGCATGCGTACGGCCGTGCGCAAGGCCTTACTAGGTGTTGCCCTTCCTAAGTGATGAAGACAGATGAATATCAGGGGTAAATGCCTAAAAAGCTAGGAGAACCGGTAAAAGTGACAGATAAATAAGGTATAAAAAAGTATACCTATGGATAGCGCATCATAGGATCGGAATATAGGCAAAGAACGAGTCCAAACAGGAATTTCATCTGCTGGTAATAACATTGGTTTATATCCACCGATTTATATTGGGAGACACTTAAGAGTCAATAAAGACATCAGAAAGAGTGTATCTCGAATGAGACTGTCAGTCCTTTTTCACGCCAGCTCCAGTGAGATTCAGCACAGATGCTCACTTGCTATTGAAACATAATCGAGTGAAGCCTGGGTTCAAGGACTCAAATTAAATCCAGGGCGGTATGGTGTAAGGTACAGGGTATGTTTTTTGACCTAGACGAGCTAATTTTGCATATTTTACTCCAAACTGGAATTAAGCGCATCAGTCTAGTTTACTCTAAGCTAGCTCCATCTTTTTCCATGGTATACTGTCTTCTATTTCCCTCTCCGTTAGGCCGTGCGCGCTGGCCCCTTTTTCTTTTTTTAACTTTGACAAAGCGAGATGTGCGCATAAACGACTAGTTTCTCTACTTGAAAAAGAAAAGGTGACATCGAGCCATTAATCCACCATACCTTATCTATAGCTTCAATACCATAGTCCAGCCGTTCTTCGATGGCGTCATTCATCGCAATCGTCTGGAGTTACGCAAATTCATGTAACGCACTGTTTGTGACAGTAATCCTGAAAGACGAAATATGTATTACAGCAAAAGCAAAGTAAAATCCGAGTTTAGTAAAGGTAACAATTGTGCGGTTTGTGCACAGAGAGGGGTGTGAAGTTTTCTTTGTTTCTAATAGTCGTAAGAATACGATGGCGGCGGTGTTGTTGGTGATAGTGGTACTACTTGCTGCGGGTTGAATGGTAAGCAATATGGAAGGAACACTTGTTCTCTTGAAAGTAATTGGGAGGAGGCAGCACATCAGTGCACGGAAGCAAAGGTGCATGAAGAGCGAGAGCAGCGTTGCTAACAACGCGTCGTGGCGTCATTTGTGATACAGGGCTTGATTGTTGTACATCCAAAGGTGGTGACATTCCGACATGATTATTATTGCTGAAAAATAGAAATGTCTGCCGCTGAATTGGATCGCGATTGTGGTGCTGCAGTGGTGCCCGACGATGCCCACGCTGCCGGTGGCAGCAGCGATGCATTTGGAGCTGTCGAAGCAGTTGTTTCCTTGCTTGTAGCTGCATCGCCAAATGATCGCGCTCGCTCTGTAGATGCGCCAACTCTTGTTCGTATTCCTTTGCCGTCTCCTTGCTACGAAGCACCCATGCTAGTGTCTTTTCAATGATATGATGCTTGGATGGACGCCGAAATAGTTTTCAAACGCTGGCAGTATTCCAGCGAGCTCGCGATACTTTGCATTAAGAGCATTGCGTCTGATGCGCTCGTTAGCATTGTGCAAGCTACGACGTCTTCTTTCGGCAACATTGATCGTTGATGGTACGTGGTTGCTTATTTTTGCTTCACTCTAGATGTGAGTAGCAACCGCAATCTAAGTGCTGGAGGAAGACTGGACAGCTTGACACAAAAGCTGCAATAAAGAGTTGCCAGCAGCGCAGGAAAGGCAATTTTTATATAGTTCGCGCAATTAATCAACAATCGAAACTTTGCGCTTTGTTTCCGCATAATCGTAGGACAAAATCCCACACTAGAGACGGTGCTTTGAGCGGGGAGAAGATAAAAGAAGCCGCGTCCATGGAATGGTAGTATGCTAAACAGACGAACGAACGAGCAAACGAGAAGATGAACTGTCGTCATAGTTCCTAATTGTCAGCGAGGGCACCCCAATGTTGATTTGTGCTCAAGCCGCTTACCTATTTGCGTATATGGCCGGACTGAGGAGATTTGCGTGCGGGTAGAGCGAGTCAGGGGGGAGAAAATGATTGCTTTCACACACAACTGTTCGGGAACACAAAGATGCTCAGACGGGCCTGTATCTAGATCGAATAGAAGTCGGTTTCAACAGCAGAATCTGTGTTACTGGGGGGGGGGAACAATAAAGGATCAAAGCGCCGCAGAAACTTGCAATGATTTCCTGTACGTCCAGCACGTTCTAGAAGTTATACAGAAGGATCCAAACGAAAAAAAAAGTTGTATTCTCTGACTTTTTCTTTTGGATAAAAACATGAGGACAGCAGAGATCCCTGGATGCAAGTATGTGACCAGACATCAAACTTGATTTGTAAATCATAATCAATCAAGTAGGAAAAAGAGAACGTGACAACCAAAAAATGGCAGCGTGAGTAACATCGTGTAAACCATACATTTGACCGTATGTCTTAAAACGTACTAAATATCCAGCATAATGATTCTAAATTATGTTGTGGTGTCATGGTTACTGTGTTCAGCCCGCGTTGATCGCCTGCATGTTTGTTTCTCGGTTATAGCTACCGTAACTATTCTCAATTTCACACAGCAAAGCATCTTTGCTCCCACAAACAAAAGAGCTGTTGGAATCAAACGGTTCAAAAATGTCTGCGTGTCCGCGGGCGGGCGCAAAGTGCATGCTCGATGATTTTTGATAGCTGGGTCATGTGTCTTCACAAAATTTGAAACGCTTTCCCTTTTACCCTCTACCCCTCCTCGATTTTGCTACCACAATGGCAGTGTCGCTCCTCGCTTACGTCGTGACATTCTTCCTGTTTTTGTGCAATTATGCTCTGACCATTACCGCGCTTATCATACCGAAATGGTAATGTTGCCGACACCGGTCGACAAAGAACTTGGCACCAGCGGCGATCTAGCTTATATAACTATGATACGATAGGCTATCGTTTGTCGCACCAATGCCTTTATATATGGAAACAGACTATGGTCTCTTTCGACTCTGTAGGAGGTAAGAAGGGGTGATAATCCATGTGGAACAAGAAGAGGAGGGACATTTTAGATCTTACACACAAGCGTGGTAAAGCTTCAACCGAGATTGCCGCCCGTTCCCTTCGGAAGATCAAGGAGATTGCGGTGAAGGTTAGAGAAAGAATCCGACGCTCTCGTCGCATTTTAGTAGTTTGGTGCTAACAAGATGAAAACGAAACTTCCTGTTGCTAGATGGATTTTGTGAATTATGGCAAGTATCATATAAATGATGTCATGAGGGAATGCTGACATCCAAGTGCCAGGAGAGCCGCGGGAGCAGGAATGGTGCTTGCCACAATCCTAGGCGGGCTTACCCTGATCGCACTCCTCGGAACAATGTGCAGCAACGCTCGAAAGCGTGGAAAAGCTTGGACAACACTGGCTGGGTATGTATGGCTCTAGCGACGATGATGATCCATTGTTCTTTTTATATCTCACTCATCCCTCTCACCTCCCTTTTTGGTGATAAGCATGTTTGTACTTCACGGTAAAGTATTCACACCCGAGAATTCCGAACACTGCTACTTTTTTTAACACGTCGATTTTCTAGCGATACCGCAAGCCGTTGCCATGGGCATTATTGCTTACCTTTTTAATACGAGCGCAACCTTCTACGTCGGCACTCGATACAATGTTTCCTTCATCGTATGTACGATAAGCTGGTGCATCAGCATTTTCCTTGCAGCCGTGCTTTGTCTCGTTGCCATCCTCAGTCCTCCTGAATACGCATACCAACCCATTAACTAGACCATTTGATCGTTTCTAATCATACGAATGAAATCATATCACACCTTTATTAAATGAATTTTTTATGGAAAATCGGCAGCCTTGCGTTGCTCAAAGTATATCTGCGGCATTGGTAAACATGCAATGATTTGCTGTCTGTTGCTGGTATTTAGCATTAAATTTTATCGCTACTCGAGTTACAGTCGAAAGATCTTTGCAGCGTTTGCGCCCAAGATACCAGCTACAGTCGCTTCATCTAATCCTGCTCCGCGAATAGCAGCCAAGTTGCTATCGACCGATGCCCAGCGGCTAGCCTTGTCCTTGAGAGGTGGGAAGAAAGGATGGTCGGTACCAAACATGATATTCTCTGGATTCGCAAAATCCACAGCTGTCTTGATGCCAGTCGGGTGATAGATGACAGCATCGTAATAGAGTTTTTTGAGGTAGAAAGATGGAGGATGCCTGAGTTTTGAAGCGACGACCGGATCATGCGCGACGCATGAATCGAGTCTTCCCGCCAGGAACGGCAATGTTCCGCCCGAGTGCGCAAGCATCAATTTCAAATCCGGAATCTTGTCAAAGATACCAGAGAGAATGAATCTGGACACGGCATACGTAGTTTCAAAAGGAAACCCGAGTGCAAGCGAGAGAGAGTGGCCAGTATCCGTGTGAGTCCCAGAGTCTGGAAGGTTTACACCATAGTGAGGATGGAGGAAGATCACGAGGTTGTTGCGAGCAATAGCTTCAAACAATGGAACAAGTGCAGGGTCATCCAGTCCTTTACCGCAGCCGAAAGTGCCCATAATCACGCCTCTCATGCGCGGCAGAGAGGATATGCGCTCGACCTCAGCGACAGATGCTTCGACCGAGCTGAGCGGCAATGTACCCATACAGTATAGTTTTTCTTCCGTGATAGGATCTTGACATATGGCTTCTATCGAATTGTTGATCCTGCGAGCCAAGTCAAACGTCTCTTCTATAGGCGGCAAAAAGTCTATCCATGGATTGGCAAGACTGATGACAGATACATCAATGTTGTGCTTCTCCATGAACGCAAGCTTCTCCCGCACGTCATAATATGCTGGGCCGACCGGTCTACCATTCCTTGTAGACTCCCCCTTGTCCTCGTCGGGTAAAATGACGAGTCGCTCGTCCTCCTGTTCGTCTAACGGCGGCAAGATGCGGGGTACAGTCTCGCGTCGTCGAAGCAGCTCGAGGTATTCAGGAACGTATACATGCGAGTGGATATCGATCAGTATCTGTCTAGTATCAAGTATTTGAGTCCCCACGAATGTACACCACCCCTTCGTATGACTTACTTTTGCTCCTGGACCATAGGAAGCGATTGTGAGAAAGGAAGAAGAAGGAAAAAATAGATCAAACGGTATTTGATAACAACTTATCTGCATGTGTAGTGCAGGTTTGAAACACCGAATGTTTCGTACGCATATGCCTTCTATATTTACGCGTAGCCTATCTCTATTGTGATGACAAGTTCCATGATATGCTAATCTATCAAGAGTTCAAGTGACCAATGAATATCATGAAGGCGTTATATGCGCATGGTGAGCTCATAAGCTTAAATGCTTATACAATTTTAGGATTTTTTCGGCGTTGCTAAGGATGGATATAAACAAGGTATATACACTACAGTGGCATGATGAGCCAAATAGGAAAAGAATATACTGCAACCAGTCATATAAACGAAGGAAGGACGGGAGGAGAAGAAAAAACCAAGTAAAACGCAGGCAAGAAGAAGCGGCCCCTCCATATCTGGGAAGAGTGCTCAACGTCGGAACGTGGGGGTTAGGTCTATTGTAAATTACCTACTGGCGTGAAATAACGATTAATTGGAGTTTCCTAGAACTCTGTCACGCTCTGGGTATTGCTGAGGCTTGATGTAAGACAAGTAATAACCTACTGATCTCTTACTATGCGTGAGCAGCAGCAGCACATCATCAATTCGTTAACTCTCGCAATAAAATTGTGTCTCTCACCGTTGAGCATAGTTTTCGGAAAGAGCTCTATTGACTGCAAAGCAAAAATCTTCGTGACGTCTGGGCGGTTAAGGGAGCTATCGATTCCGGGCAATGGTATACTGACTAGTTTCATCAACCAATGAAAATATCAATCCTTTTAAGTATGACAACAGATCACTATAGAGCTACAATGATCCTACTTTCTGACGGCTAAGAGCAGCTCTCTGAGGCTCATTTTAGGAGAGTTCGAGAGCTGCGTTGGCTGTTAAGCATGCGCTACGTACATGACATTTCTATACCAGATATGAATACTGTACCTACGAAAGGAATGCCAACTAGCTTTTTTATCGATCTGACAAGGACAATGTTCTTTCCACAGGAAATGGTCTCAAAAAACTTAATATTGATGGAATATATACATAGAATCCCTTATATGCAATGTTAGACGGAGCTTCGGTAAAAAAAAAAGGTCATCACTAAATACCAAAGCGTGTTTTTTCTACGGATCCGGCAACACATCGCACTTCCTCACGAATATAGGTAAACACTGTCGTGTTATAATATAGACAGCTCTACCAGGGCAAAATCCTGCCTTAATATTGCTATCCTTTTGGCAGCAATTTATTTAGTAGTAGCACAAGAATTTTTCGCCACTGCCTGTAGCATCCGTGATTACAGAGCCAATATTATGTTGTTAGAACATTATCGCATATCGACAAAGTCGTTATATGATATCGCATGGTGGTAGTCCCTGCATCAGCGGTAACGCATGGAGAATCTGGTCTTTCGATTCTCGAAGCAGTTCACCAACACCAATTCGAGCGGTATAATGATCATTATCATCTATTTATTCTTATTATTCAAGATAACTGATTCCAGCAGTTCATAAAATGAATATTATCTCCACATCCTAGCGCTCCGTCTCTGTCTACATCCGTGTAGGCAGAAGTGGTGTTCGATCGACTGGTTTCCTGCCTAGGTTGCTTGCCAGCCGACCGACGTTGTCGCTCATTACTTTTTGATCGCCTTCTATCAGTCGCCATTTGAAGAACATGATATAGTGTTAAGATTTGATTTCCGAAGCAGGAGCCGGGAAAAAGGGAGCCTGAGACGAAGAAGCAGGCTTGTATACAGCTCTACAGAAAGCGATGGTGCATGCAGACGAGTGATCCCTGAGAGTGTTCAACATCCCAGTCTATGCAACCATAATGTTACGGTTCTTCATTCTGTCGGACTATCTCGAATTTATATTTTTTGTATTATTGACTACATTTGACCGCAGAACGTGACCGTGCCTTGATTTTTTGTTGCTAGGGGACCGAGGCAAACAAGCTTGCTTTATCCCCCACTTTTTTCTGCATCAAATAGCAATGGCATCTCGAGCTCTCTTCAACTCCCAGTTGGTTTCCGGCGTCAAGCGCGCTGGTGTCCGTTTCCAGTCCACCTTCGACGCTGCCGAGCGCGAGGCCGTCAAGAAGCACGCTGCCGGTAAGCATATTCGAAATTAAGGGCAGCCCGTACGCACCCAGCATTAGTGGACTTGACTATTAACCGATCACTTGTTTTTTGAAATCAGAGTCTGCTGCTACCTGGAAAAAGATTAGCATTTTTGTCTGCATTCCTGCGTAAAGTATCTAAATATAAATACTTCTTAGTATGTGCCTTTCATAGTTACTAACTTTACATTAGTCTCTTGGCTGCCGGTGCCAACGCTTACAACCTCGCCTCCGCACACGCCGAGCACCTTGCCCACCACCCTCGCGAGCAAGTCAAGTACGAATATATCAACTGGCGCGTCAGGGTAAATACGAAAAAAGAAATAGAGACTGTTGCGTTGCAGATCAAACTCATATCTGCGTTGCGTAGGACTTCTTCTGGGGCAAGGAATCCCTCTTCTTCAACCCTAAGGTTAACTTATCTGCTGCCGACCAGTAGATTCTACTACAATTGCGTTGTATAATAGAATGAAACCTTTGTGAACAAAGTACAGTAGAAGAAAGAAAGGAAGAAAAAAGGAAGCGGTCGGATCAGATCGCCTTTTTTGTTTTGCAGATACATACACAGTTGTGCCCTTGACGACATAATCTGGACTGCGCAAACCCCACCCCCCCCCACCCCCCATTTTGCTTCATGACTATCTGTGTGTTGTGGTCGGATCCCACGCTTTTGACATTTTTGCACATTTCCCCTGCTTGTCTTCTCTTATGCAACTGCTCTTACTACCGATCCTCACCTCTCGTCAACCTCCATTGCTTTTTGGCGATCCGCGCTTGCTACAGTTCGCTCCAGGTTCACAGATTGACCCGATCGCGCCAGCGATTCAGCACCCGGTTCCTCCTCCTCCACCGCCGCCTCCGGGAGACGGCGATGAGGGTTGCAAGCTCCTAGATAGTTTCGCGATTGTGGTGCAAGTCAGCTTAGCAACCACAGCGCTTTTGACTCTTGTCTACAAGCGTTGGCGCGAGCGGCCTCAGCGTCCGGTTCCTATATGGTAAAATGCGGAAGCAACTATTGTTTTGCATCGATAGAATAACGTTGTTGGAAAGGGCGTTGGATGTGAGCAAGCAGTTTATAGGCGCCGGGGTGATTCACTTTTTAAATCTGCTTGTAAGCTACATAGTGGGACGCCCTGTGCATGGACCGCCAACAAATTTGTGTGTTTGGTACTTTTTGAACGTGTTCATCGACACTACGGTCGGCGTAGCCATCCTGTGGTTCTGGTTACACGCATTGCAGTGGGTCCTGCAGAAACTTTTCCATCTTCGATACATTCGCACGGGTCACTACGGCCCGCCGCCACTTCGACGTCAATTGGGGCCTTGGGCACAACAAACAGCAGTGTTTGTCATATCAGAAGGCTTGATGAAGCTGTGTGTCTTGGGCATATTTCGACTATGTCCTTTTCTTTTTGGCTTTGGTAAATGGGTGCTTCAATGGACACGTGGGAATTATAGATACCAGGTGGTGTTTGTCATGTTCATGTAAGTAAACTAACATTCATGTAACCGTGCAGCAGATTCAAAAGCCTAACTTAATCATGCTTTATATATCTTATCTAGATTCCCTTTGATAATGAATGCCATACAGTTTTGGATCGTTGATACGATTGTCAAAGTTACCCCCAGCTTGGTGGACCCTACAAAGCCATCACCGGCTAGCTACACATACCCTGACCAGGAGCGCACCGCGTCTCATGACCAAGCTGCCGCATCGTCACTTGGCGATACAGCCATTTCTGTACCGAATATTGATGAGCGGACGCCGTTGCTGGAAAGTACGAACGATAGACGCGCTGCATCCGTATAGACATGTCATTTTTATATTTCTATTGTTATTATTCCACACCACATTATATACATGAGAGTCATTTCATCGAGTTGTGCAAACGATTCTACCATAAATAAAATGGTATATGCTACTGGCATGCGCGACGAAGGAGGGCTCCAACACGTTCAAGAGATAAAGAGGTGAACGCCGCTATTATGGACTAAGCCGAAAATCGCGGGCGTATGTGCGCCAACACCAAATCAAGGCGTGTTCCATCGAGTGCCGATCTGAATAAACCGGGATTTCGATGGCGCTGTGTTTGCAAAACCACCGGAGAATGGTTTATGAAGGCACAACGCCTCGAATTCACTGAAAATGTTACCCAAACGTCGAATTCATCCTGAAATTTATACAACGCTTTGTGCAACTTCCTTCTTTGTTGCTCGATTTCCTTTTGGATCGCTAAAATTCAGAAATGTCAAGCTTTCCCATAGGTTGCCATGATTTTTTTCCTCTGCATGCATATAAAAGCTTCGAAAGACGAATCAACTGGAGTTTCGTCTCCAACTTAATGTCATACTTCCCAAAATACTGCGTCAATAATGTTGCAACCATTGTGGTGAAACCGGTCATGTTCGACGTTCCAGCAGACTATGCATCTACAACAGTGCCGATGCGTACGCATTGCATGTCAAACTGTGATATATCATCATCGAGTGCTGTCAATTGATATATACATTACAAAGTAGATTGCATCTCATTTTGATAGCCGACTTATACATCATCCTATTCTCACGTCCGGATCGTTCTCACG
>NW_027192144.1:0-46245 GCF_041956525.1 Rhizomucor pusillus | reverse complement strand
TCGACCATTGATATACCTCTTGACCGAATTATGCTTGCAGCTTCTCTGCTCTCTGGAGTCTTCCCCTGGGCTCTGTGATCTCTTGCGTCTATACAAATTCTTACTCATATTCTATGGCGTGCGTGCGGCGTGACAAGTATATTTTGCTTGCAAGTGCATATCATTCTAACCAGGCAAGTCTCTCTTACCTAGAAGCATCTCTCTGTCCCGGGTATGACGTTAAACTGCCCACAGTGCCTGCTGGTGTGCCGCCCCCTCAAAAATGTATTTTTTATACATTGTCTTTCCGCTTTAAGCGGGATAACAACAAACTTGTTTGGGCGGCTTAATTCGAGCTTTTTTTGAAGATCGATCGTAGACGATGCCATCCACCCTCCCAGACAAGAAGAAAAAGAAGCACGACGATTCAAAAGGAAAGCGGAAACGGCAGGATCGGGAAGAATCGGGCGACGCAGTTAACATTGAACGGGAAGACAAGAAACGTCAAAAGAAAGATAATGACGATGTCATAGAGGTCACCAAACCACTTGGAACGCAAGAGATTTCAAACCGCCCAGAAACAGGACAAGTGCAAGAGCAGCGACACAACGTAGATATTACTGACGCCCACATCGACAATGAAGAAAGGGGTTCGAATAACAAAGATGTGGACGAAGACGAAACGCCAATGGAAAGAGAAGAGGATCAGGGCTTGGTAGCCTTTCCAAGGCTTGCACAGCCAGCTGGACCATCAAAAGACGAATTGAAAAGGCTTGAAGATATGACTATACCCGAATGGCTGTCGCACCCAACTGTCGTTTCTCCGGATCAGACCTGCGAGCTGGATAAAGTCGGGTTATCCGAGCGAATTATCAGTCGATGCAAAGATCTGGGGCTTGTCAACTTCTTTGCAGTGCAGATGACGGTTATTCCAGTTTTCTTGCGGCGGCAGGCACTGTACGATACCCACCGACCACCGGGAGATCTTTGTATATCTGCACCAACTGGCAGCGGCAAGACGCTGGCATACGTGCTGCCGGTTGTCGATATTTTATCAAAACGCGTCGTTCCACGCTTGCGAGCGCTCGTTGTCTTGCCAACAAGAGATCTCGTTATCCAGGTCAAGGAGACCTTTGATGCGTTCGTCAAAGGTACTGATCTGAAGGTTAGTTTAACCTTTCTATCTGCAAAAGCATGTTATTCTTAAATATCGTACAGGTCGCTGCTGTGTATGGACAACATTCATTTGTCCAAGAACAACAAATGTTGGTAGGGAAGTCTCAAGACGGGTACGGACAAATATTATAGCAAATGCAAATCCAAGTTGAGCCTTACGGAAAGCATTGTAGATATCCTGGCGGGCAAAGTCGAGTGGATATCTTGATAGCGACTCCTGGCCGACTCACTGATCACATTCGAGAAACACGAAATTTCACCTTGCAGCATCTGCGTTTTCTCGTCATCGACGAAGCCGATCGTTTGTTAAATCAGAGTTACAATGATTGGTTGAACCAAATACTTGCAGCTACACGCCCGACTGTGAACCCTGATGCGCCGTCTTTAACTTTCAAAAAGGACGAGTTTGGTGTAAACGAACCGGATGCCATTTCTCCAGCATTTTTAAATTCACACTATACATTACCAAAGACAGATCTGGATATGCCCAAAGTTCCATCTGTAAGTTAAAGAACAAACGCGAAAACACAAATCTTTTTGGTTACTGACAGTATGCAGATACAAAAACTGCTATTTTCAGCTACATTAACAAAGAATCCCGCGAAAATTGCCGGGTTACATCTAATGAACCCAGAGTACATATCTATTCAACGATCCACATTAGACGGCGACATTCCCGCTTACACAACACCAGCTGGACTGAAAGAATACATGACTGTTTGCTCATCAGAACGAAAACCACTCACATTTATCTATCTTGTGCATCAATTCAACATCAAATCATGCCTGTGCTTCACAAAATCTGTCGAGTCTACAAAACGGTTGCAAACGCTGGTGGAAGCGTTTGAAGAGAGGCAGTCGCAATGGCCAAAAGTAACAGTCGCCGAATATTCTAGTGAGCTGCCAATGAACGAACGCAAATCGATGCTCAGACGCTTCCGAAACGGTGAAATTAACATGTAAGAAGGAAAGTCATTCGAATTGAATTTTAGATCATATTGACGCATTCTTTGAAAACATTTAGACTTGTATGCTCGGACTTGATTGGCCGCGGTATCGACTTGGATACTGTGCAAGTCGTCGTAAGTTACGATGTCCCTTGGTTCATGGAAAAGTACATCCACCGAGTCGGTCGTACTGCGAGAGCTGGCCGTGAGGGTGAAGCCTACACGTTGGTGGAAACTCAAGAAGCCAGGCCTTTCAAGGATGTCCTCAAAAATGCCAGCCATCTGCAACAAGTCAAGAATCTCAAGGTAGATAAAGCAAAACTCGCAGCTTACCAGGCAGATTACGATGCTGCTTTATCCAGTCTTGAATAAATATATAATACGCAATGTCCAAGTATTCATACTTTTGATTCTCTTGACGATGATCCCGCTAATGACCTATCCCGACGTTGGAATCTAAGCACATGAAGAAAGATATATAAAGTCATCCTCCGTTAATTTCGACCTGCTCGTTCCGTTGAAAGCGTTGATCTTCGAGAGGTGTTGAAAATAGCGAGGTGAAACGTTTTGGAAGCTGATAATAAAGCTGCCTCAGGCAACATTATGCCAATTATGTTATGGACTCCTCAGTATTTGTTTATGTGGCGTCTTCTACATACACTAAATACGTTCCAGCATTTCGATGACACTGGATCTTTCTTTCACGGTTTATCAATGGTTTCAAAAAGACGACGTAACTGAGAGAATGTCAGTTTTACCGCTGGTCAGAGGCAGGAGATACTCTAAAAAACGATAGAGTGCCCGAAGATGAACATGCAAGGTTTGCAGATTGGAGCAACCTTTAAATTCCACCTCGACTTTGCCCACACAAGTCTACAATAAGCAAGGTCGTAAAAAGAACCAAAAGAGGTGCTATAATTTCACCAATGCATGGAAAACACAAGCGATATAGAAAATCTGCACATCCAGTATGGCTTCTTGCGTTAGTATGTAAATATATATGTATACACTTTGTATATACTAAGATAGTCGACAGAAACTCAATAGGGCATTATCATTATGGATCCGAAATGCTGAAAACAACGGCATTTCCAAACATGGGATTTAAACGAACAGGCTGCGAAAGTGCTTGCGGAAAAGCTAAAACTGCTGGATGATGCTTTGAAGTGGTCGAACGGCTGGAAACGCCGCTTCAGGAAGCGGCATAAGTTGAAAAAGCATTCCTTGCATGGCGAGTCTCGTACGTCTGACGTCCAAGATGCCAACGACTTCATACACAGTATTCAAGACAAGTTATCACAATACGCGCTACGTGACGTTTACAATATGGACGAGACAGCTCTGCTGTATCAACGATATCCAAGTCCGGTTTCAAGGATGATAAATCCAGGTTGACTGTGACCTTAACATGCCATGCCGATGGTTCAGACAGATAGAGACCATTGATTGTATGCAAGCATCAAAAACCACGAGCTTTCAAGAAAAAAACGTTGCAGCGCAACTGGGCTTCTCCTTACCTTATTACAACGAAAACGCCTGGATGCCCCAAAGTATTTTTAAATCTTATCTTAAGCGATTCGACTCTATTATGCGATCGCAAGGACGCCATGTCTTGCTGCTTCTCGATAACTTCTCTGGCCACAAGTGCGATTATGGACCCACAAATGTGTGCCTATACTATTTGCCACCAAACCACCAAACACAACATCTATAGTCCAACCACTGAATGCTGGGATCATTAAGAACTTTAAAGGCGTTTACAAATAAGACTTGACACTGTACACACTTTAGAAATTTAGTGACACGAATAATTATTACAGAGAACTTCAGACCAAAGAGCGTACGATGCTGCCATGGGGGGAGCTTCCATGGAAGAGCTGTCATTGAACCGGAGACGCTTTTACGGGTAGATCAACTACAGGCCAAGCAATGGATAAGAAATGCCTGGGAGAATGTTAAGCAGGAGACTATTCAAAACTGCTGGAAGTCTACGGTTTTGAAGCATAATAATCTGAAACTGCAGGAAGCGAAGGGTGAGGTTCTATCGGGAGATTGAGGAACAAAAAAAAAGATATTCAGTCGCTTTGTCGTGACGTTTTCAGCGAAATAGTAAGCGCTAACCATATGATTGATCTTGATCTAGCTAAAGAAAGAGAAGCCGTGCATCCATACTTGACAGACGAGCAGATAGTCGAAGTGATTGAGGAAGAGGAGGACCGACAACTCAGTAATCAACATGCCGAAGAACATCAAAATGATTTGCAAAGAGGAATATGTCAAGCCGAGCTTCACAGTACAAGAAAAGCTTACTCATATATGCTCTGCATTGAACTTTCTAGGTGAGGAGCTGGATGACTTTATTGCTTTGAAGAAACCTTTGGGGGATCTCAGAGATAAGTTGCGCATCAAGCTCGATCGAAACACAGTATATTGACAGATTATTTTCAGTAACTCAAGTAAATGTTGCCCATACCCAAAGCACTATCACTTGCAATAAACTTCGTTAAGTTTGACGGCATCCTTGCTATTGGAATTAGAAAATAACGAGGTATTGGCATATTTCCATTTGTTTTTTGGTGGTTCCCACCAAGAGGATTGAAATTAAGAGGGTCGAAATTTACGGGGGATGACTCTATATATTTATGTTATAGATAGATGAACAACCTATGCATCAAATGAATTTTATAGTGGTCATACAGCATGAATAGATCTTTTATAAACGTTTTCTATTTGAAAGCAGGAGCCTTTGTGCTGTAAAACATATCTTGGTCTCCTCCTCTACATGATCTATATATTGCAGTTATATGTCTGTCCGAAGCAAATCACTTTAATAGATCACTCCAAGTGCCACTGGTTCTGCACGATAAAAAGAAATAACGATAGCAACCTAGAAGATATTTGCAAAAATTGTGTTTATCCTCTTTTTTCCAAATAAAAAAATATTGGTGCCATTTGTCTCACATTGATGGCGATTGGCAACGGTATATCAGCTTCATGTATCATGAAAGGGTACTCAAGGCAGTAATAGATTAGAGTGCTGTCCCATTTTATTTCCAATCCTAAGATTACTAACAAGTCTACAAAAAATATGATCCAGTAGTAATTCGCTTTTGTTTCCTACCGACGTTGTGCCTGGCTTTTACAGCTTAGAAGAACCGTATATGCTGTTGCGCCTTGTCACGCAACTGCTTGCGCAATATCTTCCCCGCTGGAGGCTTGATCGTAGACGCCGATAACAGCGGCGTTCTCAACGAGAGGGCACTGGAGTAGAAGAGCTTCCAATTCGGCAGGAGCAACTTAGGAACCTTTAAACTTCATCAGTTCTTTGACACGGTCGAGGATATACCAGTTGCCGCCCTTGTCCACGCGACCAACGTCACCTGTGTGCAGAAAACCATCCTTGTCAATTGTGGCGTCTGTCGCCTCTGGATCATCCAGATAGCCAATCATGATATTTGGTCCCTTGACGCATACTTCGCCAATCGAGCCTTCTGGAAGATCTATAAATGCATTGTCAATATCTCACTAGCATTTTAATTCGTAAGCTGCGTTGTGCACTCACCGCGACCGCCAGGATCCACCACTTTGGTCTGCATGCAAGGAAGCATCCTTCCGACCGATTCAGGTACCACTGTTTCCTTTGTTTGCATAGTAGCTACGGGCGAAATCTCCGACATTCCATACGCCTAACATCTCCAAAAGTAAGTGTTAATCCACGCAAATGTGTCGCACTGTATCCGGGCCGATCGGTGCAGCTCCGACGTTAAATGTACGAAGCGAGGACAAATCATAGTCGTCGACAATGGGATTGTTCAAAAGGTGCAGCAATATTGGCGGCGCGGCACATTATATCAACAGTATACTTCTCAAGTACGACAACTGTAGACCCATTGATAATTCCATTATTGATAAGTCGATTCAGCCCGGCAGCGTGGTACATGGGGAGGATGCCCAACAAAATTCGGTTGGTAGGGTCCAACCAGCTCTTCGAATACTCGGAATGCTCAATGACCATCGCGATACAGTTGTAGTGGCTAAGTTTGCAACACTGCGCGGAAGATAAAGAGATAGAGATGATGCATCGTTGCTGCTTCTACAAACCTTGTCATGACTCCTTTGCTTTTGCCTAGAATTCATATATATACTCGTAAGGATCAATGTGACTCGAGAACTGGGTCTACGTAGTTACGTACCTGTTGTTCCGCTTGAAAAGCACAAATAGGCAATGGCTTCTCGCGACTCTTGATCTGTCATCGCTAGCGGCCTTGGACTTTGAGAATAATCGACTAGCACGTCAAACCACGTTGGAACGCGTTGATGTGGATCGTGTTGGATGGAGAATACGCGGTCTTGCTGTAAACCGGCTTCTGACGCGGCCTCCAAAGCAACGTCCAAGAGAGATGGATGCACAATAAGTATCTTGGAGCGTGTCATACTCAGCTGACGCTGCAATTAAGAGACATTGTAGGATGCATTGGCAGGAGAAATGGTACCTCCTGTTACATACAATAGAGAATAGCAAGAAACAAGATTCAGACAATATTTTCGTTGCGATGACCACTACATAGTACACTCACCGGCTGACAAGGTGCCCAGAAAGATAGTAGACATGTGAATCTACATAAAAAAAGGATCCCACGTAAGTTTTTAATGACTACTACGTGAGTCGCTGCATAAATACATGCATTGTTTGGAGAAAAAACGCATAGACGATCTCCTCTTTGGAACCCCAGATTTTTCAGGCCTGCATGTACGGCAGGAACAAGGCGCTTCAAACCGTACGAGGTAATACTCTCACCCGTGTTTGCATCAATGTAAAGTGGATGCGTTTCAGGCTTGTTAGTGGGGTTGCTAAGCACCAGATCCACCAAGTTGGTGTACGCGTATTGTCGAGGATGAGTCTGTATATGTGACATATGCTATGCTGAGCGAAATAAACGAAGGAAAGGCGTTAGTGATCCAATGCATGTATCTTGCCGTTAAGCATTTTATATCTGAATGCTGTGGGAAAAAGATTTACCTTCCCCAGATCCTTAAATTAATATTCATGGAAAAACTTTCTCCAGCTTCTTGTGCCTGAATCAATCTTTTGAGTGATAGACCTATTTGGATCTGTTGTCTCATAACCAACAAATAGATACACTAGCTCTTCAGATTAAAATGCTTATGAAGGCTATTATAAACCTGAAAATATGTTGTTATCTGTTAGACTCATGTAAATAGAAATTTGCAGTTGGGATATTGCTTACGAGGAAAATGGAACCAAGATTCACACCCTCCGACGAGTTCCCAGAGCACGGTGTTTAGTGCAATGTGATTCCGATCTATTGCTCTAACTATGGTGGCGTACAATAGTAAAGTGAAACAAAACGTTTTTGCGGTGCATGCATTGATACCTCCTGTAGTTGCTAGGAGAGCAGATCGAGATACCTTGACTAGGGGCGACGAATGTTGTACAGCCTTATCTCCACAACAGCCTTTAAACTTGATAATCTAGCAACGCAATTTGATATCTGATGGTTATTTAACGGATATTTCCGTTGAAAAATGAAATACATTATGCTATCATACATATGGGAATGCCGATAGTGGCTTGACTCTGCTGGATTCTATGCAAGTCGCGGTTTGACGTTTGTGCATAGGCTTTATGGCGAACAAAGGCGAAAGTAAGACCACAATATTTGTAGGCAAGTATAACACGCTGTTGCGATGAACTATCTCCCGTACAACGTATTAACGGTCTCAAAATTAGGTGGTCTCGACAAGGATGTGACAGAATCCATCCTACATGCAGCATTCATTCCCTTCGGCAACATTGTGTCAGTACAGTTAGCGGTAGATCCATCAACGAGTACGTGATGCAGACCTGTCCAGCTTCGTTTTGTAGCGTGTTCTCTAACTATTGAACGCTGCTAAACAGGCGCGGAGGAACATAAAGGATATGGCTTTGTAGAATATGAATTACCGGAAGATTGCGAAGCGGCTATAGATAATATGCACCAAGCCGAAATCAATGGAAGGGTTATTAAAGTACGAAGAGCACAACCACAGCGTATCATTGCTGGATCTAATCGCGCAAGTAAGTATCTTCTACTTGTTTGCGTGGATGTTTGGATAGTCGAACCGTTGCTCACATCGGCGCGATAGTTTGGAGCACGGACGAATGGTTACAGCAGCACGCACTACCAGAGAACGAAGATGCGACAGATGCAAAGTCTCCACCAGGACCTCCTCCTCCGGAATCAGCATAGAAAGGAAAAAAGAGAGAGAAGAAGAGAAAGAAAGATAATCAATATCTATCCCCTCGTCCTTACATTGTCGCTACGGAGAACTTGTCCGTTCGTGCATACACACAAATCTTTCCGTTCAAGTGATGAACAAGAAAAATTTAAGAGAACTGTAGCATTTAAGGATGCATATTTTCATAGTTGAAAGTTCGTTGGCCTACTTAACACTGAGAAATCAAATTTCAAAACCAGGCAGCAACGACAATGCGGGCTGTGCGTTCTTTTCCGTTCCAGACAACCCCACTTACCGCCACTATGGATCCTGCATCGGAGGAAACTTGTCGTTCATTACTTACAGAATACTTGATTCATCATTGCTTCAAGAACACTGCCAAAGCTTTCATAAATGAGACCAAAAAACTGGACGCGTGCAGCAACGGCATACTCTACCGTAAACTATGTCATGACAATGGCATAGATAAAAAGAAAAGAACCCATCCCAATGGTACGTTGCAGCAAATACATAGTTTAGTGCTTAGACCGGTGACTAGGATGTTTCCCTTTGCCTTTGTCGGCAGGGGAACTAGTGGGCAATGGTTGATTATTACTAGGCATGACAGGAATTTTTTACTCAAGCAAACGCTGTTGGCGCATAGGTGATGATATGGATATTGATCAAGTGCCAGTTAACGAAGGTACTCTACAAATATATGTATATTACACAATATAAAGTGCAGTGTGTTGACAATGACAACAAAAAGATCCGATAGAAGATGATTTACGATGGTCGCTTCTGGACGCACGGAAACGTATGTGCTCAGCTGGCTGGTCTCGTTTCGCTTGTGCATATATCTAAATTTGCTGCATTTGGCAATGATAGAACTTTACGATGCAATAGTGCAAGGCAATATACCCCAAGCATTTGACTTGATTTACCGACATTTTCCTTCACTGGCTGCGCAGGATCCTAACGCTCCACCGACACCCGAACCCCGAGTTATCGAACACAACAGCAGCATAGACCCGTCGCATCTGCGATACATACTTTTCAAGTTGCGATGCCAGCAATTCATTGAAATCATCCGATCATCTGACTCTGTGCAAGCAATTGAGTTTGCAAAGATGTACCTGAGACCGCAGCATAAAGATCACCAACATTTACGGGACGAGGTTTCAGTCTTGATTGCATATTCGTCTCCTGAAGAATCCAACTATCGGCATCTACTAAACCAGGAGCGCCGTCAGGAACTCGCTGATCAAGTGAACACTGTAGTGCTAGGTAAGAGCATCGTTTGCATTATCATCAAAGCTTCTGTTATTCTTATTACTCCTTGTTTTCCTGCAACCAAGCCTTATCCAATCTTAAATGCGAAACAGCTCTGGAGAAGATTCAAAAGCAGATCACTCTTGTCCAAAAGGAACTCGGTAGCATCGATGTGACACAATCGAACATTGATGACAAGGATAACCGAGACAAGATGTCAATGTAAACTTCCGCACACGCACGCACGCATGCACGCTCCAATTCCATCTCCAACACGATTCTCAACACATAGCTTGTAAATAGACCAGGGCGACGAATAAAGAAATGTTACAAAAAAGGGGCCGAGTTCAAAGCAGGACGACGATAACGATGTTGGGTCCAAAACATGGCTCGATCGCTTCCTTTTTTTTTATTTGCTGATTTCAGTGACAGAGAGAGCTATCGAAGCAAACATGCAACAACGTTAGCAGCTTGGTGGGTTAATTTGATGTTGTACCGTTACATACCAGGAGGAAGGGATTGTCTCAACTTTTGAGCCTTCTGCTTGTCCTTGACGACAAGGGTGTACAAGTAGCGGGAGCAGCGAAGCTTGAACTTGACATTGTCAGAGTTCTTCTTGATGCGAGCAGCTAAAAGGAACCATATGTTAACGACCAAAATTTGTTAACAATGAATTATAACAAACGTACAGCTAGCGTCCTTTCTGCGGGCAATTTCGAGGAACTCCTTGATATCCTTGATCTGCTTAGGCTATTGAGACGCAAAAAGGAGTCCATGTTAGCTCAATTGTCCACTGCAATGCGGTTTGACATGTCCCTCTCCCGGGGTCGTCAAATACTGATTTCATCTCATCCATCCATCCATTCATCCATCATCCATGCTACTCTGTGTGCACAGAAACGAGGTGTGATCCATTATTGTGGTATACGTACCATCGCTGTTGCTAAGGAAAAGAGGGATTGCCAAAGGTTGCCATGCGAAGTCGGCTTTCAGCGGAGGTGATATCCAAAAATGGTAATGGCGCCCATACTGTACTTGCTTATCCTTTCTGGCTGATTTGCTGACAGAAACCCACTGCAAACATTCTACTATCACAGATATTAGACTGTAACTACACTTGAAAGAAGATTCGAGATTTCCATGTGTATACGACAAAAACTCTAGAATGAGAATATATTTTTGAGAATGGTTTATGGCAGCAGAAGACGTCTGCTAATAGCGTGGGACATTTTGAATATTTTTTTACAGTTTTGTATAAACAGTTGGGGCTGGCATACATAATATGTCTATCAGATTTTCTTGCTAACCTTACTGCTGGAAGCTTGAGCAGTAAGCTCGTGTCGCCAGCCTTGTTTCGGAGGAAACCTAGATATGAGAAATTATGCTCGGCGAGTTACTGACTGTCTCAAACAGTTGACAGGATATATAAAGTCGAGTGTACATGTTTGTTTGTGAGCTGTAAAAACAAACAGTTCTTCCTCTGTCGATCCAAACATGCACGATATCGAGCAAGGAGAAATCAAAACGACGATCCATCAACAAGAATTTGATTCAAGGCCAACTGAGACCAAGGATATTAATAGCAGTGGCAGCATCAAAAGTAGTAGAAAATTATCATACTTTGTCAAAGGATGCATTCTCCTTATCATTGTAGCTATTGTTGTTGCGCTGGCAACACTGCCAAACATTATTCGAAATCTCAATGATGGCCAAGGTATTATTGCGAACACAGGCAGTGATGGGCTGTTCCCTTCAACAACAGTATCTCCTGCACCTACTGCTACACCAGATCCACGGCTTTCACGCTCGTTCTATGGCATTGACTATACACCTCATGGCGCCCAAGCACAATTCCAATGCGGTATTTCACAGCAGCAAGTAAACCAAGATCTCCAAGTCTTGCAGCAACTTACGTCGCGCATACGCTTGTATGGCATGGACTGCGATCAAGCGTCACTGGTCATGGAGGGTATCAAGCAGCTGAAACTCGACATGGGTGTACTTTTGACACTGTGGGTGGACGGCAACCAGACAACGTACGAAAGACAATACAAAATCTTCTGGGATGTAGTCCGAAAATATGGCGGTGACCACATCCTGGGTGTCTCAGTGGGCAACGAAGGTAAATCGTTTCGGCGGGAACAAGTTATAATAAGCAGCTGGACTTACACCGTAAATTGCAGCAATCTTTAGAAAACAAATTACAACCAACGATCTTATATCCTTGATCAAAGATGTCAAGACGAAGCTCCAAGGTCTCGGCTACTCGCATATCCCGGTTTACACAACCGAGATCAATGATCTGAAACACTTGATACCAGAAGAAGACGCGGTCCTCGACAATGTCCATCCGTTCTTTGCTGGTACGCACGTGGAAGATGCCGCCAACTGGACATGGCAGTATTTCTACGACGTGGACCAGTATCCAACCATCAAGATCGCGAGAGAGCTGGGACTCAACCAGACACAGGCAAAACCGGCGATTATCAGTGAGATTGGATGGCCAACGCATCCTCGAGAGCGCAATATCGAAGGTGCAGTTCCATCTGTTGAAAATATGCAGGCTTTGCTCGAGACATTTATCTGCGAAGCCAACGAGCGCGGTTTGCCTTACTACTGGTTCGAGTTTAAGGATCAGCCGTGGAAGGAGGCTGCATTCAACGAGACCCGCGAGGCATACTGGGGATTATTTGATAAAGATCTCAATCTCAAGCCATCAAAAATGCCCAAGTGTCCACTGGCGCCGTGGAAGAAAGGAGATACCAGCATACCCCAACCTGTTCCTGTCGGAAGCAGGACCAACGACGCTCCTGAGGAATAATAGGGTCAATATTATTACTAATAAAGTACAGGATGTGCATATATTATTGCTTGCGTTGTTGTTTGCTAGCATCCATGATGGGTAAATGCAGTAGTTGTCGAACTCTGTTGGATCGAAAAGCGATGTTTTGGGCGACACTGTACCAGCTGGATGTAAACCAGTAAAGCCCTAACGCCATTGGCGCCTGCGCCGCGATAGGGATAAATAAGAGCGAAATGACTCGGAAAATGTTAGTCAAAACTTTCTGCGTAGTCGTCTGCTTGCCCTTGGCAAGCCATGCATTCATCTGATGTTTCCAAGCAAAGAATTGTTAATTAAAAGATATACTATTGCTTTTTTCCTCAATAAATTACCTCAACGTTGATCAGATTGCCCGCACCTATAAGCACGGGAAAGACCATCGTAGGATCGGGAACCGTGAGATCAGTCACCCAGCCGAACCCGCCGTCCGCAAGCTCTGCAGCCGGTCCATCTGCTAACTGACCATAATATGGCAACTCTAGTCCACAAAGATGGCGGATTGTCATTGTCATGGAAACGAACAATGGAAATTGGATGTAAGGTAACAGCAAAAGTTTCCAGCGCTGACAGCCGTGATGTGCATAAATTTCAGAGACTTTTCGTCGGTACTACGGTGAGAAGAGCAACGTGTAAACAGAAGGTAGATGATAGGCTTGATTGAAAAAGAAAGAAAGCACCTGTTTTTGAAGTTCACTCTGGTACTTTTGATAATCCATGTTTTTGCCCTTGGATTCGCGTGCTACCTGCATTTTGAGTGTTTCTGCCCAGCTTTGCAGCATGGGTGCAAGTTGTATCATGCGGCCGATGCTTCTTTGCTGGTATACGGCAATGGGTAACGTGAGACAGGATCGCAAAGCGACGGTGGAGGTCACAATGGTCGCCCACCACGGTAACCCGACCGCTGTCGAGTGAAGCGTCTCAAGTACAGATGCATTCCCTGCAAGAACAACAGGCAAGCTTGTTGCTTGGTTGATGCACGGAAACCGTTGTCTTGATTGCTGCAAAAGTACCCGCCTCGCTAGTGTCCGAGGCATTTCACCGTTTGATCAATGACAAGGGGAATGCGGTAACTCAAAAAACGAGAAAGGAAAAGTGAAGCCCTTCTTCCACCACCATGAAGATTTACACAAAGACGGGAGATAAAGGTCATTGCCCTGATGCTTTGCTTTAGCATGCGGGCATGTTTGCAAAGAAAGAAGGAGAAAGCTCATTCTTTATGGTCGTACAGGAACGTCAAGTCTTTACAATGGTGAGCGACGCGACAAGGACGATCTAATCTTTGAAGCGCTTGGTAAACCGAAAATGACGGTGGAGACAAGTTCTATAAAGTTAAACAAACTGGGCTCGTAGGCACAACCGACGAGCTGACATCGCATTTGGGCTTGGCTTTGGAGTTTTGCGAAGAGGGTGAATTGCTTACATTATGCGCGCAGATCCAATGGGTACGCGAAATTACTTTGTGGGGAAATGATAGGGGAATGCTCAGATAGTCTCGGTCTATCCATCATCACCAGGTGCAATGCTGTCTCCAAGACATTGGATCAAACGTAGCTACTCCACGAGAACGTTCCAACGATGCTAAAAAGGGTAACAGAGCAGCCATCGCCGCAATCCACGTATACGCCTTTGCTAACATGCGGTAGCACGCACTATATTTGATCCTGATGGAAACTTGTGTGCGCAATTGGAACGCTGGATTGATGAGATGGACGCTCATTTGCCGCAACTGACGCAGTTCATCCTTCCGGTAAAGACAAATATTCGAATTGCGTTTGAGTATCACTGATGAGTCAAGGGTTGTTTGTAGTCCGGTGGAAAAGCCAGCGCCAGTCTGCATGTAGCACGAGCTGTCTGCCGCCGCGCAGAGAGAAGGTTGCAACCACTTGTCCGGTCGCATCTCTGTGACGAAAGCACTGCTGTTTACCTAAACCGGTAAAAAGCAATCCATCTTTGATATAGCCATCTTCCCAAGTGCTCACTCAGCCTTTCACGCTACATAGGTTGAGTGATTATCTCTTTACGGCAGCTCGTTTTGCCGCAATGAAGCAAGGAAAGATGGAAAAGATATACAAAAAGCAGTCGTAAAAAGCAGGAAAGAGGTCTTGATTTGTTTAGTCGGTTACAAGCAATGTGATGTTATACCACTATTTATTTGCCTAATGAAGAGAAAGAAAGGCGTAAATACAACGAAAGGAAGCCAAGAGCTGACAAATAAACTTTTGGATCGCAAGCACATACCATCATTTTTACAAACTCCTCGTAATTAATCTGCCCATCCCCATCCCTATCAGCTTCGCGGATCATTTCATCCAACTCTGCTTGCGTAAGCTTTTCGCCTGCAGGCATGAAAATAGATATAAATAATCTTTGTATTTTTTGCAGCATAATATACACTTGACAACTTACCGATTGACGTCATGACACTTCGAAGCTCGGTGGCAGAGATGTATCCATTACCATCCTTATCAAACACTTGGAAGGCTTCCCGCAACTCCTGTTGCGGGTCGGTTGAGCGCCTTTGCCTGGATTCAGTGTCAACGGTGGTCTAACAGGACGATGCAAGAACATTTACCGAACAAGCATGGACAGGAACTCGTTAAAGTCGATGGAACCGCTTCCGTCCGCATCCACCTCCTGAATCATATCACGAAGCTCAGATTCGGTCGGTGTGAGGTTGAGCGATCTCATGACAGCACCGAGTTCGGACGCGTCAATGGTTCCACTTCCGTCCTAATTTTGATGACGTCCACAGTCAATAGACGATCTATGGTTCACACTCTGGCCTTCCAGCTACTTGCTTTGTCGAAAAGATCGAATGAAGCCTTGTACTCTGCGATTTGTTCTTGCGATAACTGATCAGCCTGTGCGACCTGTGTGTTAGATATAAACTTGCGTGCAACGAAAAGAAAGGGCGGGAGATAGGAAAGCAGAATTCTGTACCATGATTGCGTAAGGACGGAAAATAAGGTAAGGAAAAGGGAGAAAGAGAGAAAGGAAAAAAGAAACGACTTTGAAACGGATTGTTATGCCCTTTTTATTTTTTTGTTTCTCGGCGTGTGCGCGCGGGAGGGGAATTGTACAACCTGATGAAGATTCTATAGACTCTTGTGTGTGTGAGTCTGTTATTTCGCCTCATCTTCCGACGAAGAGTAGCCGAGTGCGGTGGGAGTGAATCCTTTTGGATGGACAAGGCATCCAGGGCAGGTGCAGCCGAAACCACAATAGCAGGTCATGATTTTCGAAACGGTTTGAGCATTCATCACGCATGACGTCTGTAGCGGCGTTATCGTCACGAGCACCGATTCTCCCTGAAAATTCTGAAGACAGTTTGTGGTACACGATGGGTGAGGTGTCAGGCTGCCACAGGAGCCACCTATCAGGCTACCAACCGCCGACGGCGCCGATGCCGTTGTCGCTGCCATCATGCTATCCGCATTGTACTCGAGGGTATTATCCAGCAACTGCAACGAGTCTAGTCCCAGGTCAGCCACTGTAGACGGCGGTGCGGGCTCTTCCTTTTCCTGCTGCGGCCTGCTGCCGTTGATGCTGCTAACGCTGCCGTTGTTGTTGTTGTTGTTGTTGTTGTTGTTGTTGCTACCACTGACTGTGGCGTGCAGCGAACATACGTTCTCCATCGCTTTGGATTTTTGATGACATGGTACAAGGACTACTTTAGCTTTTTCAGTGCATGTACAAGGGGTCAGTGATCCTTCTTGACAGTTTGCCGATACATCTAACAGCAATGCAGATAATTAGCCAGGTATGCACCGGAAGAAAGAAAAACAGCCACGAGAACAACTTACTGTTCGATTTGCAGATACATTTTGCGTGGATCTGCTTGGTCTTGCGCAGGTCTCTGCAATACGCACACTGACTGATTGGACGCCCTTTCCTGCGAACTTCTAATAGGGGCCGGTCGGTATGATTGCAGTTGGAGGAACGATGTCCCTGATTTTGGTATCCAATTTCAAATTAGAATCAACTCTGCTGCTTGCTTGCATCATTCTTTAAATTGCTTACCCTGATACACGATAGACATGCAAACTTTACACCGTCGTAGATGACCATTTTGGATTCTTTTCTTTTCTTTTTTGTTCGTTTCTTGTTGCTTGTGACAGACAGTAACGGATGTATATAGGGAAGAGGGAAAATAATCGAGAGAGACGAGAGGAAGAGGGAAATAGTTGAAAAAGTAGGATGCACAAAAGCTCAGTTGAGCTTGTAGTCGAACAAGAGAAGAGAGAAAAGTGCGCAAGGCTCAGCGAGCTTGGCTTTGTTCAGAAAGCAAAAGAAGTGCAGAGAATACGTCAATAGAATCAACACGAATGCTTACAGTGATATCGTGGAAGAAATTGATCATTACCAAATGCTAGCAGAATGAAACAATGGTGCTTTGGATTAAGAAAGAAATAATCTGTGGATATAAATACAAGCAATTAGATAAGAATGTTCAGTTAGGTTATTCAATAGAAAGAGTAAAAAGAAAGAGAGCACGGAAGTGAAGAAGGAAAGATGGAAGAAAAAAGCACAAAGAAAGGGGTGGACAAGTGGACAAGTTTTTGAGAATGCAATGCAATAACAACGCTGCGTGGCAGGCAGCTCTCATTTTAGTGGACCCGTTCACTCTCCGATTCCGCCTGTGCTCCCTCCTAAATCTTTTTTGTTACTTTCTGTGCCTGCACCTGTTTTCACTGTTCATTGACTCGCTACTACTGAAGCCTTCGACGTATACAGTGCAACCAAACGACGACATGCAGCTCATGCTGGAGAATCTCCAGTGCTTGCTGATGGACGCGTCAATGATCTCCATCCTCATCGCCACCGTCGTTGCGATCTCAAGCTTTCTTCTTGTTCTACGCATGTCTCATTGTTATCCTGAGTACAGCTCGTATCGAGAGTTCCTACAATCTCTTCTGTCTGGAATTATCATCATGTGCGGTACAATTGCGCATTACACTGGTCTCCGGTACCTTGCCGCCTTACCTCGTATTTACGTTCAATCCGGAATGATATGTTACGGCATTATTTCTCTCTTGCATCCAATTCTCCCCAGACTCTCAACACTGCGATTGTCCTTTGCCACTGTGCGCTGGGCTCTACGATCACGCTCAACCATCCTTGATGACGATGTGTCCTGTGACGACTGCCAACGCTTTGATGGCTTGTCTTATTCTCGATGCAATGTAGCCACCAGAAGCACTGCCGTCCACAACCTATCCAACCCTTTGCAGTTCACCCGATACGATCCAGATTCAATATGCATACGACCCGGTGCACCGCTGCCGTTAGTCTCAGGCCTCGTAAACACCGGCAATTCTTGCTATCTCAACTCTGTTCTCCAGGTAACGAAGACTAAGTAATCTTTCCCTGAAATCCAGAACACTTTGAGCTCACTCGAAACAGGTGCTGTCTTCTCTCCCAGGATTTCATGCATACCTTGAGCGAATACACCGATTTTCATCTGTGCATCCTCGACCGATCGCGCGATCATTGTTAAAAGTTCTACGACTTTTGATTCGTCCTGTCTACGGTCGAGCATCTTTCAGAGCTAAAGACGTCCTGGTGCCCGATTGCCAATTCAATGGTCACGAGCAGGAAGATGCGCATGAACTTTTCCAAACCATAACAAACGTGGTCTATGCAGAAATCGACAAAGTCAGAGCGGCTTCAGGGCTCAGGGATATTTTGACTTGTCCACCACGACAAACAAGGCGTTCATCGATTTTTTCCATATTTTCCACCTCGGATGATTATGATCTATTGAAAGATCCTTTCAAAGGACTACTAGGCAACCAAATTACATGCATGCAATGCGGATACTCGGTACGGTCAGAGACTACAAAGGAAACAATTTTTTCTAACTGTGGCAAATTACAGAAAGGAATTTGGCATTCTCCATTCAGCAATATACAACTTACATTACCGCAGACAGTAAGTTTTACATTTTAATTGAAGAAGGATATGAGCTCATTTGTATGGTACCAGTGTTCCACAACTTTGGAGGCCTGTTTGCGACAGTTCACAGACATTGAATATCTGTCGGATGCATCCTGTCGACGCTGCTCTTTTGTTGAAACCGTGGAAAAGATGTCCGCAGAGGTTGCTGGATTCAGAGAATTGGCGAAAGCTACAAAAGTCCCAGCAGAACGACGAGCGTTTCTGAGTGAAATGATTGTAGTGGAGAACCAGCGGCGCGAGCTTCAGCAAGCACTTGATCTCGATGACATTGAGAACGAAAAGTACGACAAAATCGTATCACGCACGATTAGCGGCGGAACGAGCAAGCAAGCGATGTTTGCCAGATTACCGAAAAATCTGTGCTTTCACCTATCCCGAACAGCTTTCGACATTTACGGCGATATTTATAAAAACAACTGTAACATTATCTTTCCTGAATACCTCGACATGACACCATACTGTATAACCGATGCATTACATACCAAAACATGCATACCTGTACCTACGAGTACCCCTACGAATACCAACCAAACAACTTACCTGTACAGATTAATGGGAGTAATTGTACATATCGGCGACCATGACTCTGGGCATTACATAGCCTACAAACGACACCTAACCGCGTCAAACTGCAACTGCAAGAGATGCAGGACATCGAACGGGGACAAAAAACAGCATACGACACTAATTGCAGATAATCTTTGGTACCGTATTTCCGACGAGCATGTGCAGCGCTGCACTGTCGACGAAGCACTGTTCCGAGCAGATGCGTATATGCTCATGTATGAAGCAATCCCCCAGCAACCAGTTGACTTGGATAACCTCTCACAAAACCATCACCTGATGCCCGAATTGATGGAATCCTTTATGTCTCTGTACTCGGAAGGTTCCATTGAAGCCCTGTCTATAGCACATACTTATGAAAATTGAAATTGCATTCTATCATATTAAAAGCGCATTGTAGGTAGTATTAAATATTAAGATCTGCGAGAAGGGGTTTATCTACGGAAAGTTCACATCTAAGAGAGTGTTTTAATATTCAAAACCGAAAGCATCATTCTTGCATTAGAGATTCACAAGCTCCCCCACAAAGAATCCTGTGAATTTTGTGTGGGGATGGAGCTGCACCGTGTAACCATATCCTGATCCCGCCACTTTATAACGGCGGTATCCTTTAAGCTTCGCTCCCAACCATCTCTTTTTCTTGTCCTTAACACCAGAAAACCATGCCGGAAGGATACACCGTTGACCTCTCCAAAGCAGTTGGACACAAGTTTGAATCTGATATTGTAACATAAAAGAAAGCACTTTATATCGTTAGCTGAATATTGACAAATAACGTGATAGGTCGCATCAACCCGACGCGATCACTTGCTGTATGCATTGTCGGTAGGAGTTCCTGAAGATGACTTGAAATGGCTTTACGAGCTTGGTACAAATATCGTCATGAATTTGATTATAGACATACGGCGAATGCTTACTTGATCATTAGATATCGATCACGGTCCATTGCCTACATACCCACTTTGCCTGCTTTTGAAAGGCGATGACTGGGATGTCAACTCGTTTGTAGAACGATGGTCGGCAGGCGGCCCGCTTCCCGGTGTTCCACCTTATGACCCCAACAAGATCGTCCATGGTGAGCAAACGCTAGAAGTCATTAATCCGTTCCCAGAAAAGGGAGGAAGATTCAAATCCATTAAGACATGTCGCGGTGTCTATGATAAAGGTAATGTATAATATACAAAGATCAATTACAAACAAGAGCGTAAAACTGAATTAATTACATCCATTTTCATACTCTTAAAGGCAGCGGCATGGTGATTGACACGATTGTTGACTTGTACGGCGAAGAAGACAATGTACATTACTGCCGTATGGGCACTTCCATGTTCGTTCGTGGCTATGGTGGCTGGAATGCAAGTACCATTCATGCAAAGGCAGATTTGTATGGATGTTAACATGTTTATATCCAGGGTCCCAAAGGCCCCAAGGCAGAGAGCTACAAACCACCATCCAGACCAGCCGATGTTATCGACGTGTTCCCGACGCGCCGCAACCAAGCACTATTATACCGTCTCTCAGGCGATTTCAATCCTCTGCATGCGGATGTTGACTTGGCACCACGTGTCGGTTTCCCGCGTCCGATTCTCCACGGCCTGTGCTCGTATGGCCACTGTGCGTACGCAATACTGAAAAACTTTGGAGGCAACGACCGGCTCCGGTTCAAGTCGATCCAAGCACGCTTCGCAAAGCCGGTTTTTCCCGGGGAAATCGTCGAGGTGCACATGTGGAAAGTCCCTGGTCCAGACTCCAAGACGGATGGTGTCATTTTTGAAGCAAGAGTCGGTGATCGCGTCGTTTTAAACAACGGGTTTGTAGTATTGTACAAGCAAAGTCAAGGAGAGCAATCGAAACTTTAAATCCATCATTGTTACAAAAGTTTGAGTTATAGCTACACATTATCCTGATCCCTTGCGCTGATGCTACCACTGCTTTCGAGTTTATAAACAAGCGTCTTGTTGAGCACGAGACAGCTCCAAAACAATGCCTTGCATTTCTTGCCAACATCCCAGCGTCCCAAAAATCGTACCGGGACGCCGTGCATAAGCGGATGCACGGATTTTGAAGACCGCATGTTGATGAGCTCCACATTCTCTGCTGCGAAACCCACAGCACACCATTCGCCATCAAGACAGATAAATTCAACGTGAGACGGTTCTACTGACCAGCTGTATACCATAGTTGAGAATAACGCGCCGGAAAGATCAACAATGTAGCTGTGACGACCTAGTGTAGCAAAGAATAGCTGAGGTGCGATGGCAGAAGATAGACCGACCGGGTCGGATGCAATGTTAGGACTGGAGGAGATGACGGTGTCGTAGGTTGGAGGGTTTGAAAAATCAGTCGTGAGCAAGGTGGTTGGAATGCTATCGGGATAGAAGGGAAGCTGGATCAGGGACGTCCACCGCATAGAGATCGGTTGGAATAGTTGCGGTGACGAATGTGAGCGAAATCGATAATTACTGTGGATATTAATATTATTGCTATTATTACTGTCGTGATGAACACGCTGCTGTTGCGCGAGCAATTGGTCACGAAGAGCCATCCGATGATGCAACTCTTCCCACTTCTTATCTATAGGCACTGTGCGAACAATGCTATCTTGCAGGCCAATGACGGTCGCCTCGCTGGAGAAGACGGCAACGAGATATTTTAGCGTTGCACGATCATCTGCAAAAGAGATAGAACGTGGCTCGGTAGGTAACCAAAATTCTTTGAGCTTGTGAAAAGGTCGAAGGAGAGTATCACGCCTCCGTTGCCACACGACGACCTTGTTTTGCATATGCATGGCAACAAACAAATACGCTGAAGTCTGGTATGTTTGTAAACTTAGCACATCTTTGCCCTCTGGCAGCTTGTAGTAGTAATTCTGCAGAGCAACGCCGTTGCAAAAATAGCAAGGTTTCGCGAGCCCAATACTGTTCTTGTTCACCAAGGCCAAGTGATTTGTGCTCAGCGATGATTGTGTATCCTTGCCACCGTCTCCGAAATGGACGTCGTTGTCGCCACCATTGACGCTAGTGTTGTTATTATCGTTGTCGTTACCGGAATTATTATTGCTGTTCTTTGCAATCGGATTGGACGCGCCCAGTTTTTGCCAAAGTTCCAAGGATGGTACATTGTATTCAGGATGAGTGCGTTTGGACCAATCTGCATTAGAAAGCGCGTAGCATAGTCGAAGAAGTGCATCTAATGAGTAGCATCGAACACGTTTGTTTCGACCTGCGATCATTAGCACGAGTCGACATGATTCGATGAGCACCATGTGCCGCGCACGTAGCCAGATAATAGTCCGCGGTTCAACGGGATATGCGAAATCGAGACACTGGACGCCGTGGACAACGTGGCCCAAAAGAAGAAATCTGTCATCAAGCATACAGCAGGACTCGTATGGCTGCTGTGGGGAGTGATGGCTTGCAACCATTTTCAAATCCATGGGTGGAGGCGCGCTCTTTTAGAATATTTTCCAACTCTTAGCAACACTGGAACATATTCCTAAACTGCTGCCGTGCATACTATGTTGGTTCTTTCTTTCTCTTCACGCACCTCATGTTTCTGAGAAGAATCGGTACGCGTCGACCGATCACAAGTATAAGATGGAGGAGGAGGCAAATCTTGGAATGAGGCTGACATTTGTTGGTCACTGGCTCTCGAACCAAGTGCCGTTGAAGTAGCGCCACGACCAAAAATGACAAAATCTGTTTATAAATATGGCTGGAGAAGAAGGGAAAGGAAAAAGAAAAGCAGAAATGCAGCAATGATATGAACAAGAAGACAAAGGAGAGAGGGGAAAGACGAATAACAAAGACAGAAAAAAGGGTATATAGAAAACTATCAAATTCGAGACAGCCAAGTGTTGTTCAGCACCGACTTAGACGAGATAAAAAAGAGAGAAAGCCGAGAACGATAATCAAACTGATGAGTGTGAATGCGTTGTTTGCGTATGCGCTCAGCCCCGCTCTTAGTTGGACGAGGCAACCAAGAATGGTTGTTGAGGTATCGATTTTCGAGGCGTGGGGAACTCGAGTTTTCTGTGTAGGCGATACGTGATATCAATGTAGTCCGGCTCAGTATCGGCAGTGATGATTGAGTGGCGCATTAAAAAGTCGATGGTAACTATACATTGCTAAAGTAAGCCTTGGGAATTCCGGGATGCTAAGGAAAGATGGTGCTTAATTACCTAGCGCACAATTGGGTTTCCATTCGCCGTTAAGCAATGTCTCTTTGACCTACATTGTCGATCAAGTCATTAATACGAGGCGGAGGAGGACGGGCAGGGAGGGAAGCAATCGCGTGAACTACTTGCCTTTTCCAGGGGCCATAAATAGAAGCATTCGACCTCTCCGTCCTGCGGAGTGGGAACTATGTCTCGAGGTAACTCAAGATCGTACGTGTACCTAGCAGCAGCCCTGTTAACCCGTGATCGCAAGGAGAAAAAAAACTTGTCTTCATGTTTACACTTACTGCGTTTCAGGTACAAGCCCATGCTCGGTGTACGTAAAGTAAGTCACTGCGCCCGTGTTGCGTGCCTAGATGGATACAAACAGTAAACATATAAACATTGAGTACATTTTATCTGTCATTTTCCATGTAGTAAGTTAGTACCTGCTGTGCAAGCTCAGCAGGGATGCTGGCCTCCTCGTCGCATTCTCGGACGATGGTATCCTTGGTTGATTGCTTATAGGTAATGCCTCCCGCAACCTAAAATAGCAAAAAAAAAATAATAATGACAAGATCGTGTTAGCAAATCAATTTATATTCACACGACCCCTAACCCGATTCAGCGGATACTTGCGCAGTTATCCAACATGCCAGGCCAAGTTTGCTTCGTTCGACTACGACGGGCTACCCATAGCTTGATGGTACCATCAGGTTCACGGACATAGGCATTAAGGTGCGCGCCGAACTGCGAGATCCCAAACAAAGGCGTGCCAGCACGTTCAATCACAAATGCGACGTTATCATCTCTGGTGGCATCCCCGTAGACTGGGAATTGTTCATTTCTCCATCCTAACAGTCCCGTTCGATAACAGATTATTATATAAATTCACATTCAGCTTTTCCGTATGTTTCGTTACCTGCTAAGACAGGAAAAACCTTGTGTTCCCGCCAGGTATCCAGCAACTCCTTCATTACTTGTGTTCGTTTATCAAAACAGTCGACCCAGGTGGCGAACGATACATGCGAGCCTTCAACTATCTCAAACGGCGAAGGTCGCTGTGCGTTGTTATATTCAACCAAGTGTGCAAGCACGCTCGGCAGGACGCGGCCAACGATGTGTGAATCCATGCGGAAGGGGATTGTATGATGGACTTCATCTGGGTTCTTTGGATCGAACTCGTGCGGAAACTTGTCCGCGTGAGTAATAACTTGCAAAAATGAGCTGTATTTGGACATGATATGTGGAGTAAATATGAAACAAGAAGTAGAAAAGTAAAAAGAAAAGAAAAAGAAAGTAAGTGAACAATAGACAAAGTTCGGTGGGTTCCTTTTTAAATGAACAGATTTCGTTTTCATGTACAACATGGTGTTGATGGCCGCTTGTACGATAAATATGGCAATAGCTAATCGAGATGGGCGGGTTTCTGTCCTCCCCTCGCGACACCAACAACATATTCTAAGTTTAGGTCTCCCCGCCTCCCCTCGTATTTTGTTTACATTGCTATCGAGTCTGCTGTCTTTGCATCTGGCATGCGTAGTGTAAGAGCCTGCAATTTCTCCAACATCTGAGAATTTCAGACTGCCAACCCGTTCAAGCGTCTCCTTATCGTTCTAGCTCATTGGAGACTGGGGGCGTTTAGGTAAGGATAACAATAACAACAATGCTGCTATCACTAAAGTTTCGAACATTACCCTCCCCGCCTCCCGTTTCCACTAGATCGTTTCCTAATTGCTTTTGTCAATTAGAAGACAAGGTTGACAACGTCAGAGTGAAGCTCCTTCGATCCCATCAAGCCCCCAAACTCGTTGCCACTTTGCACCAAGCATTGGGGGGTCTGACAGGTTGAAGCTGAGAAGATGGGGGTCTCACCGGGTCACGATTCGCCTTCAGATGATACGACAATCGGTTCACAGCAGAAAGTGTAAGCCCAGGGTGAATTCCAGCAAATGGATTGTTCAAGCTCCTATTGTCGCTAAGCAGTTTCCTAATTACAACAAATAGTTTGAAGAAATTAAAAGCATGAGGTTTTTTACTTGAAATGACGATGTAGTACAGATATCCAACACTCATGCCTGTGCTCGATCACTACCCTAAGGCTCGTTGAGTCCGACATTCGGGACTATTTCGTGTAATGGTCTTGCACGAACCGTGTATGCGTGTGTGCGCAACATATGACGGCCCAGAACCTGCACTTACCGATCTATGCAGATCTCTCTTCACATTTCTTCTCAAACCGAATAAAGTTTGAAATCTCCTATTTCACACAACAAGAGACATGCATGTAAAGCTTGGAATTTCTCGTAAACAGCTGCGTAAGCAAAGAGAAACACACGCGCAGACGATTACCCGACGACAGCCTTGCTGGTTGGCAATTCCAATGTTCCACAAGATTTTAAGCAGATTCAATAAAAAATTTTCAAGAAGATTGCAGATCGCTCTATTCATACAAACAAGAAATTCTTCAGGCACCAATTTTGGTCTGTATGTACGTAAGTTTTTCGATTACAGAAGAAGCGTAAGAAATGGGAAATTCACTGCCACCGATTTGGTTGGGAAGTGGGCGCTGCTCCCACTGTGCTTAGACCACGGGCCCCTGCCTCTTCCGTGCTGGCTTTTTGGAATTGCACTGGCCCAAAACGACTAGCGCTGTTCCTTGCAGTTACCGGTTCTCTGTTTGCGCCTGTCATGTATCCGTCATCTGACAAAGGATCCACGGATATTCAGCATTTGGCTCTCTCCCGGAATACCATTCAAAGCGATACATACCTCTAAATCGCCCGGTTGCTGATCTTCCTGCGCTGCTGCTGCTGCTTCCGATGCCCCCTCTGCGCCCTCGTCCACGTCCACGTCCTCTACCGCGGCCTCTTGATGCACGACTATTCCTGAACCTTGCATTTGACATTGCCAAATTGAGAAGCTCTGAGGGCACCGTTTGCCCTGAGCTTTCAAAATTTCTCACCAGATCGCCTGCAAACTTGTCTTCTTTCTTAGTAATAAGAGTGTAGGCTGTGCCTTTCTCGCCAGCGCGACCCGTTCGGCCAATGCGGTGGACATGTGAGTCAATATCTCTGGCAATGTCATAATTGACTACTGTCTTTACGGATTTGATATCAAGACCTCGCGCCGCCACATCTGTTGCCACCAAAATCGTAAACTTGTTCGCTCGGAAGTCACGAATCACCTTATCTCGTTCGTGCTGCATAAGGTCTCCGTGTAATGCAGAACCTACACTCAGACGCTTTGAATACTTTCCGCTACTGCATATGGGCGCCAAAGCTTCTAACTTACATTCGTATCCGGATTCACCAATGTTGGAAGCCAATACGTCCACGGCCCCTTTTCGAGAAACAAAGATGATCACACTTCCCTCTAAATGCATATACTTTAGCTTTTCCGAAACAAGCCTGATCAAAGGTTTAACAACTACTTGCCAACGCAAAAGCCAGGCAGATGATCCAGCAGCCAATCCCATTTCAGCACCTCGTCTTCCAGGACAACCGCAATCTGCGTAATGTCTTCATTTGCTTGGCCCGTTGCACCAACACTGATACGTATCGGATCACTCGTGACCTGTCGGGCTAAACTTTCCACTTTTCTGGGGAAGGTAGCACTGAATAGCAACACTATTTTAGAAAGAGAATGTTTTAGAAGAAAAACGCGTATCAGCATAGAACTTGATATTGTGCATTATTACCTTGTCTATCTGGTCTAACATTATCGCATATTGACCGTACTTGCGGTTCTAGATTATCATCGTGTCAGAGTCTAGGGAAAAAAAAAAAAAACTTTGCCAACCGATCGCCCTACCAAATCCTAGATCAAACATTCGATCTGCTTCATCCAGCACCAGGTATGTCACTCGTCTAAGATTGGTGGCCTTCATTTTGATCATATCAATTAAGCGCCCAGGTGTCGCTACCAAAATTTCGATGGTGCCGCTGCGCAGATCTTTGAATTGCTGCATTTTTGATGCGCCACCGTACACTGCAGCTACGCGCAGGCCATACGCCTTGGCAAACTTCTTGGCTTCTGAATATATCTGCGTTGCGAGCTCACGGGTTGGGGCTAGTATCAAACCAATGGGGCCGTCTCCCTTTGAGAGCTCTTCCTGATCCATGATATGCACAAGCATAGGCAATACGAATGCAGCTGTCTTGCCGGATCCGGTTTTGGCGATACCGATGATATCTCTTCCTTGCAACGCTGCTGGAATTGCTTGCTTTTGGATAGCTGATGGTTCAGTATATTCTGCCTTGATGATGGCAGACATGAGATCCTCGTCAAATCCAAAATGTGCAAATGATATACATGGATTAGGCGGGTTCGAGCCAGTGACGTGAAGTGAAAATTGCTGCCTAATATCTCGGATGCGCTCTGGACTCAACGCCGCAATGTCTGGATGCTCTTCGTAAAAATACTTTTCAAATTCGGGATATTCGATCTCGTCATGGTTCACTCGCGCAAGAGGCTCAATGTCTTTCTTGACTGGTCCTGAACTTTCATCGCCGGAATCTTCATTTAACTGTGCATCGATAGCTGCTGCAGTCGCATAAACTTCGTCGTCCGAATCTGCATTCTTTTCATGCCCCCTTGAGACAAACCGTGCCTCCCATAAACGCTTTCTTTTCTTTGCTTACTTCATCCTTTCCTACAGCTGCACGATTGTCCGCTTTGCCAATCGTTATGCCTTTTTCCTTCAAGTGTCGAACGTAGCTTTCGATATCATCTTCCTCTTCAAAATCGTCTCGGCGAGCCTGATGTCACACGTTGAGTACAAACTTGTACCTAACAATCAGCATTAAAAGAAAATTCATACTCTTTCCACTTTAGGCGCTGCTTTGGCTTGCTCATTCATATCAGCCATAAAAGCATCTAGCGGATCCTCTTCGTCGTCTTGTGTATTGTCGCTCGCCTTTTGCTCAGCGCTCTTTACATCTAATACGACGAACACGCACGACATATGTACGTATGAATTGTATGAGAACAATTTATATCTTGATCATGATGCTCACTGGAAGAAATTCCGGCGCTTGTCAAGAAATCTTGCTCGTCATCGGCGTCAATAACTGTAGATCGAAACTTTTTGCTGCTCGATTCCGGTTGTTCTTCTGGTTTTTTCTTTTCTGCTTCACCAGAGCTCTGATCTTGAAGCGTTCTTTTCTTAGAGGGAAATCCAAACGTAAACTTGCCCATTAGTGCAGAACGAAAGTGTTTATCTTTGGATGCATTGCTGATTTTCAAAGTCATCTCAAAAACTCAAATGTTCGCATGACACCGAGAAATTCCAAGTGTGATTGGATGTGTTCTCTCGAGCTTTTACAAACCAGTTTTTCCACATCTAAATCTTCAAGATTCTCGGTATCGAAATAATCACTATGCGAAATGATCACTATGTAATCAAATAGAAAAATAGCTTTCAGTGAAGTTTTTATTTTTTTTCTTCTGATTCTACTTGTACAATTTGACAGACCAGCTGTCAATTGTCTAAAGCCTTTTATTTACCACCGCCGTTAGGACAGAAGGTTACAGTGTACTTGTTAGCCTTGCAACCGAAAGTGCTTGTCTTGTCGTCGTAAGCATAGCTGTAAGCATCCTTGCAGCCAGACTTGAACTGATCGGCAAATTCGCTAGCCTTGCACTTTTCAGGAGAATTGTATTCGCCGCGGCAGCAGTATTCGTCGTTGTTGAAAGCAGCGCAAGCGCTCTTGCATGCCCCTCCGTCAGTTTGAAGCTCCTTGGGACAAGAGGGAAGCGAGGGGCAAGAAGGTTTACCACAGTCGCCTTCACCACCTTCAGGAGAGATATCGAGCGGCAAGTTGAAACCATCGACGAAGGAGATATCGTAGAAGTCTTGTCCACCGTAGCCCTTGAACAAGAACTCAGCTAGAGACACAGCTGAACCATAGTTACCACAGTCGCCACCATCTTTGCAGCCCCAGAAGCGGCCAGACCAGTTGGAATCGACTTGGAAGTCGTGCGAAGAGCCAGCTCCTACGTCAGTGGATTCTTGTGCACCTCCACCGTTGGTAAGTTTGTACACCTTGAGACCAGAACCACAGCTGTTCTTGACAGTAACGGTAACGCCACCACCGTTGCCACTGGATGTAGAGTTACCAGACGAAGAATGGGAGGGGCTAGCGGACGAGGAGGATGCCGATGCCGATGACGAGGAGGAGTGCGAAGACGAAACTGACGAAGAAGTAGGAGAAGACGAAGAGGGAAAAGACGAAGATGCAGGGGCAGCCAAACTAACGCCAGCGATAGCGGCAAGGGAAAGGATCTTGAAAAGCATCATCTTGAAGGACTGTAATGAGAGAAAAGAGAGGGAGTGCGTTGATGTGGAGATATGTAAAAGAATGAAAGGATGAGGCTAGAAAATTGAAAACGGCTCCCCTCTTATAGCTTTCGGATACCATTGAGACTAAACCATTGCCAATGGTAATAATCAGAGTGTCTGAAACAAGGCACACCATTCTGGTTCGTTCAATGGTAACGAAATATTCCGCCTGCGAATAATATTTATGTTCTTCGCTATCGTAGAGAAAAAAAAAAGGCCGCTGTTGCATATTTTCAGGCACTACTGCTGACATCACATAGACTCTTCTACCGACGATCCAGACCACGTTTTACTGAAACACGTCGACTAACGTTAGGATGAGTTCTGACCATTGTCACTAGTGCTTTGTTTTGAGAACCTTAGACCTGGGCCCTCCTATGTCCCACACGCTCCCTCTCTAAACGCTATTACGAGCGATGCAGGTTTTTTCCTCAATTTTCCTCAATGCATCTGTATTTAAGCGATCACAACGCAGCTGTCAAAAATTCCTATGATCGAAAAGTCGCAATACAATTGGATGATCCGGGCCGGGATCGGTGTATGGACGATCAAATCAAGCAAGGGTCTGCTCTTCATGAGGTCTGTGCTTTTTGAAACAAACGTAGTTTCGAACTCTGCAATCTATTCTTGGCATTTCCTTCCCTATGACGTTTCCAATAAAATTTGCATTTGAAACCTGTACAAGCATATTCTTCTGCAAAGAACTAAAAAAATTAGTCTACATTGACCTGATCTGTTTTGTATTTTCTGGATCGAAGTTTCAGATGGTCTGAGCCTCGGGTATTCATGGAAAGTAGAATGCCAAGCCGTTTTACTACGCAACAGATTAAGGCAAATAGAATATAGTAACCCTACCCCGTGCGCAAGTTGTCTGATTCACATTAACGACGATATAGATTTTGGCATTCTTTCTGCTATTGTGCTTATGAATGCGGACAATCATGAATATATGATTGCTCACTATCTCACAGTGGATATTTTCCTGAGTAGAATTTCTACCCAGTAGTTTCAAATCTTTCTGCGCAAACCCATGCTGGCTTTCTATTTTTTTTAAAAAATCTAATTTTCCAAAGAAGCGACATTGCTATCTAGATATATCTACCTAGATTATATCTTCGTCTCAATAGTATATTTTCAGCGTGAACTTTGCTTTGTGATATCCGGAGCTAATCTGGGAGATTCCCTTGCACCATTGAATCTTTTCAGTATTGATGTATGGTTTGCTTATGAAGCTTCTTAATTGATTAATATGTAATGAATTACCAACGCACAGAATTTATCTGAGCACTCCTTCGAAAACTTTCTCGGCAACCTCATTCCTGAACAAAGTTGAACACCAGTCTTCCCAGCCAGGCTCCTCTGAGTTTAGAAGATACCTATAATACAGCAATTATCTTATGCGTAGTCTTGTCAAGCGCGAAAGGACCTTATGCCGCCGGAGCTTATCAAGTCCAGTGGAGACACAGGCCTGAGCTGAAGTCTGGTGGATATATTGGACCTGCCCATTTCAACCATTCTACTTTAATATATGTAGCTATGTGCGTTGTGAAAGATGCCAACGACATTCAATCTTGCTAATTGCTATTTAAAGAAATGAAACACAAGTGATTGTCTGCATTGCTTTACAGCACTCCTGAGATCTTTTCGGTGTCACGAGCTAGTGCTCTCTGAGTCTTCTAAAGTCATTGTACTGTATGCATAACAACACTTTGATCTTTATTGTGTCCTCCATCATGTCCATATATTTCTTTCAGGTCTCTTATGTCCACCCGACTTTATCAAATTGGGAGGGCATAAGAACATTGGCCTGCTTGGAGACATTGGTCACAATTTTCGCCAGCAGATATAAAACTATAATGCAACAGCATACGCAAGGTCACACCAGGACATCTTCAACCGTCATTCTCATGCTCACGACCTAGTGGTATCAATGGATATCTTGATTTTTGTTCCAAGACAAGTATTCAGACAATCTCGACCTACAACTAATACACAATCCGTCGTTCACTACATTATATCGCTTGCGACAATTCCAGGGCTACAATTGAGTATCATTCTCAAAAATGCTGCATATTTCTCGTCATCAGATCGAATTGATGACGCATATCAATACAAAAGAGATACAACAAGGAGTGTCACGGTTCGGACATATTTTCTTTTCCAACTATAACGGGTAACGGCAGATGGGATCAGCACCTAAAACGGGCGACATTGCAACGAATTTCCAAAACCCTGTATCCACAACCATGATTATCCACGCTACACAGCAAGAGCAAGCATAGCAACGAACAGCAAAGACTAGGTCGTTATAATTTCGGACATCTTTTGGTCTGTCGGTGATCTATATGCCTATCCGATGTCTTGGGAGATAATTGCCTCCTGAATGATGAGACAAATCCTGGATGACAACCAGAGATTGGGACGCGATAGATATCCTGGCCGTCCGTATATCTCTCGAGGGCGGTATCCTGTTTCGCGGGATGGAATAGCTTCAAAGAACGTCGGTTGATCGGCAACAGAGACGGTAGCCCGATTGTCTATCGATGGACATGAGGACATGGATGACCTCCATTACCACCTCCAAGCGCATGAAAAAAGAAAACGGAGCTATATGGAAACATTTTTCGTTTCGGGCCTTGATGAACAAAGAAGATCTTACCGCAGCAATCGCTGGGACACAACGCAAGACAAATTGAGAACAGCATCTTATGAAACAGAACAACTTCGCATCTATTTAGTAATTCTCTATCTTTTCATACCTACGGGGAGCCCTTACCCGGGCGGAGAACAAATGATCCATCTTTTCTTTTAATCGCCGCATCCCTTCGACGAATTAAAAGGGATGCCTAAACTATTGACGGCGGCAAACCACCATTGTTCCAACTGTTTGATTTATCAAAGATTTAAATCATCGAAATATCGACTCTAGGGGATGTAGTGTAGTTTATAGTTCGTTTATTCTAGGGCAATGCCATGGCCGCATAGGGCATTGTAGGCTGCCTGTTGAGCGATTGGGAGGGGGGTATATATAATAAAAAAAAACCTCTGTCGAACGAACCAAGAGGAAAAAAAGGTACGGATTTTACATGAATGTCGGGAGTGCGGAGTTACATGATGATAGGGAAGGGAGAGGAGGACAAAACTCAAACTGAGAAAAACCTCCTAGGAAAGAGAGGATAAAAAAGAAGGAAAGGAATGGGGGAGACATCAGACCATAACTGGCAGGAGCTGGAGCAAATGAAGACGAGGGAGTACATCGGGGAAAAACGAAGTACATATCGCGTAGGGTTAGCGGGAAGCGAGGTTCTGCGACGCCTCTAGGAAGAAGGGTACCAGGACGAGGTTCATCTTCGAAGGGAGTCGGAGAGGTAATTTAGTCTATTAAAAGTAAAGCCGGCCAGAGCGTTTTCCACCTTCCGAGGTTAGACGGTACTTTGCTCGGCAGCAGATTCAGCGCCGTGTCAATGGCTTCGGCACCAGTGGGGAGATCTGGGTGAAGAGAGCTCAGCGACCATCGGAATTAGCGAAGAGTCGACTGAAGAAGATGGCAGGAGGAGAGACGATCCCGGTTCGCTTTGGGAGCGCCACACTGGCAGGCAACAGACGGTGTTGGAGGCAGCCAAGCAAGACGCCAATTCAGCAGCCGATGGCGTTCTTTCTTACTGCACGGCAACGACAGGATTGGATCCCATACCGGTCGACGTAACCCGCGTTTCACCGCCACAAACTTGTCCGGCGTGTTCACGAGCTTGTCAATGTCAGCTTGCATGAGCTTTTCCACACCTTCCCACAGCACAGCAGTACTGGTGTGCGGCCGGTCACCGGGCTCATGAGATGCTTGCGGACGGGTGCCCAAAGAACATTGCGTCGAAGGGGACCCCAACAAGCTTCTCTAGGATGCTTACGGAGCTGAGGGATAACACACGCCACGAGTGTATCTGGAGGCAGGGTTCGTGCGCGAAGGGCAAACTTGGTCTGCAAGACCCAATAGCGAATATGCATGCGCGGTAGGGCAGAAAGTGTTTGGAGGTAGACCGTTCCAATAGCCTTTTCTTTAGGATCACGAAGAAGACACATTCTGAGACTTTGTCACTGTGTTTCCTCGAGTCCCTCGGAAGCAGGCTTGGTCAGGTACAGGAGGGGGAGGCTATACTCCAAGATCGGACGAACAAAGACCTTGTAAGCGCGTAGGGGATGTAGTGTAGTGGCTATCACATCTGCTTTGCATGCAGAAGGCCCCGGGTTCGATCCCCGGCGTCTCCATTTTTAACATTTTCTCGAAACTCATTGCACTTTTCTACTTTTTTCTTTTTCTTTTTGCTATTTCTCGCCTAGCTTTTTAGTATTCAAAATTCGTAAAAAAATAACCATGAAAATTGGGTGGAACACCAAGTTTTAAGCTGGAACGAGCAATGGCTATATTGTTGAGTTGGTATTGGGCATTTCCGTACCATGAAAAATGATATAATGAAAACGCAGCCAAGACATCACTAGAGATAATATTTTCGTCGAAAAGATGCAATGAGACGCTATCCTTGCCATAGATTATCGGTGTTTGTGCCGCCTGTCAAAATAACAAATGTTCATATCTCGCAAACTCAGTTTGTTACTCTGGAACTATGGCACCGGGCCTGCTTCGATGGCGAACCTTGACTGCATTAGCACTTAGGAGACAATCAATACGCCCTATAGGTCAGCAACGGGCGTTTTGCAAGAGCGCTGCAATGCGCAATGCGCAACAAGTATCTACTGGGTACAAAGATGCCGATCGGTACCACGGATCGTACCCGAAACGAACACACTTGTGTGGCGATCTCAGGAGCAAACACGACGGCGAGCGTGTCGTTTTGAATGGATGGGTTCAGTCTCCGAGGTATGATCAAAGAGCGTTTTGTTCCATTACCTATATGTGCCAACACTTTGCAGAGCTCTCTCTCAAGATTTGATATTTATCCCAATCCGCGATGCTTCAGGCACCACCCAGCTTGTCTATCGCTCGACAGATCCAAAGCTAAAAGCTGACATACAAAAGCTGACGGCAGAAAGTGTCATATGCGCGCAGGGCATTGTACGAAAGAGACCGGAAGCCATGATAAACAAGCGACTTTCTACCGGAGACATTGAAGTAGAAATTGAAAAGATATATTGCTTGAATCCCGCATCCACATCGTTACCTTTCTGGCCTTCACAACAAATCAAGTCTTTGGTAAGGCGATAGTCTGCGTAGTTCATCTTTGGCTGATAATTGACGCTGCATTGACGACATACATAGCCTAACGAAGAAGTTCGGCTTCGGTACCGTTACCTGGATTTACGAAGGGATGAGCTTCAACGCAATATCAGGATGCGATCGACGGTAGCAAACGCTGTGCGTAACTACCTGATTGAGAATGGTGCGGCTACCCTACCCAATTTCGCTCCATCCATGTTTAATCGCTAAATTGCATCGTAGGGTTTGTGGAGATAGAGACGCCTATGCTGTTTAAATCAACACCAGAAGGTGCGCGAGAATTCATTGTTCCAACTCGAAAGAAAGGAGCTTTTTATGCATTACCTCAGAGTCCTCAGCAGGTAATGAATCAAAATTCTCAGAATCGTTATATTATCAGAGCATTAATGGCGTTCCAAAGCACAAGCAAATGCTGATGGCAGCAGGCTTCGACCGATATTTTCAAATAGCACGATGCTTCCGAGATGAAGACTTGCGAGCTGATCGGCAGCCAGAATTCACACAGGTACGTATGCAACTAAGTAACAGAGTATTCCAGAAAATGCTGAATACCGGACATAGATCGACCTGGAGATGTCGTTTGTTACTGCCAAGGAAATTCAAGATATTGTAGAAGGTTTCGTTACCGTGATATGGGACAAAGCATTAGGTGTCAAACTAGACAGGTCTTCGTTCCCGAGGATGACTTATCAGGAAGCCATGTCAAAAGTAGGTATTCTTGCAGATTAGTTATTACCTAAATATTAGACTCAACAGATCATATTATCTAGTACGGATCTGATAAACCGGATGTTCGCTTCGGCTTGCAGGTATATATGAGATATGGTTTTGCAATGAATCAATCTGCTGAGAAGACTTGTATGCAAATAGATCAAAGAGATAGGGTCGTTGCTACCGGATGTCGTCGGCAAAGACGAGGCATTGGATTGTCTTGTCATAAAAAAGGGTTCTGCAATTACCGGTGGCGAATTGAAAGCGATGCAAAAGTCACTAGAGCTATTGGAGGAAAAGGTAGACTCTACATCAAAGCAGTATACATAAACTTTGTATTTATCCAGGTCTGTTGCAGGATTTTGCATTTGTCAAGGTCAATGAAAACAATATCAGCAGCTGGCTATCTAAGCTCGGAAAGTTGAAGGAGTCTAAAGCCGTTGGCAATGTAGAGCATGAACTGAACAGCAGCTTGGACATTGCTGTTGGTGATCTTGTGCTCGTCCACAAACGTACGCGCTATCTTTATGTGAGTATCTATATCAATTTTCGGATGAGTTCACGTTGATTAATATCGTCATGAAAGGGCGGAAATACCTTGATGGGCAAAGTACGATTGCATATCGCCAATCTGTTACAGGAAAGAGGTCTTCTAAACATTGATCCTAATGCTTACAAATTCTTGTGGGTTGAATCTTTCCCATTATTTACGCCGGACGAACAAGGCATCCGCACATGGCAGGCGACACATCATCCTTTCACTGCACCCTTCGATGAGGATATACCATTGCTAGCAACCGACCCTGCAAAGGTACGGGGCCAGCATTACGATCTTGTGCTAAACGGAATGGAAATTGGTGGCGGATCCATTCGTATCCACTCACCAGTCATGCAAAATTTCATCTTTGAAAAAGTGCTACAGGTATGGAGGAGAGCATTGTTATCTTTCCGAAACGGCTCTATTGAACCTATATATGCAGCTAGAAGAGCATGAATATCGTCGATTTGATCACTTGATCGATGCTTTAAGCGGAGGATGTCCTCCACATGGCGGCATCGCACTTGGTAAGCGCATCTTGTTATATAAAGTTTGCAGAGAGAAATTACTGAAACATATTACAGGCTTCGACCGACTTATGTCCATCCTATGCAACGCTGGCTCCATTAGAGATGTGATTGCATTCCCCAAAGCAGCCGGCGGAAAGGATCTAGTCGTAAACAGCCCTTCAGAAGTGACTGTTGCACAACTCAAGGAATACGGATTGCGAATAGAATAAGATAAATAATTTATTGCTTAAACTACCTCTTTTCACATAATTCTTGTAACACAGCTCTAGACAAAGTAACCTGCTGCAATTGTATTCAGAAAGGCAACTACTCCGAAATGCGTGCCATTAGATTTCCCGAATGAAGAAATCGTAGAAGCAAGAAGAACCTCTCTCTTTCGTTGCCGTAAAAAAGTTTATTACAATGGACGCATCCTCGTCCAGCACTGTACTATCATCCGTTACTTCCACGGCAGAAGCTATCTTATCGACCGATCCAGTTGTCGCAAGCCCCGAGTCAAGATCGACCTTGTCACTGATCGCCGGTTTCCTGCCGACTGCGCTGATCAAGTTGATCGGTCTGGCGACATTCTCTGTCCCTTTACTGTTTTACCGAATCCTGACATGGTCATTTACTCTTCATCTCAATTTCTCTTCGCTACTTGTGATCCTTGGTGTTATGCTAGTGGCGGCGTACCTAGTAGTCCGCTACAGGTACCTCAACAAGTACTCTCGTCTGCGATCGACTGAACCACCAAAGTCGACTTCTTCCTTTTTCGACCTGCATCCTGATGATTCGACCGAAGAGGATTCAGAATACAAGCCAGGCCTGAAGAACTATCCGGACGAGTTCCTATCAGCCTTCCTTTCGTCCATCAAGATTTTCGGCTATTTGGAGCAACACGTGTTTCATGAATTGGCCCGTCATTTGCAGACCAAGAAGCTTCTGGCAGGTGATACTCTTTTTCGAAATCCTGAGCAGGAGCGCTCGTTTTACATTGTTGTGCACGGACACGTGCAATTGTTTGCAAAGCCTGAGACGGATCACGAAGATGATGATGAGAATGAAAATATGTATGCTTCGAACCTCGACAACGACGAAGGTGTCAATGATCGCTTTAGACACTACACACTGATCAATGAAGTTGGTGCTGGTGGAACTCTGTCGTCCCTGTTCACGATCCTTTCCGTGTTTCGAGACAGTGTAGATCGAGAAGAACAGAAAAAGAAATCGCAAGAGCGTCAGCTCACTGCATTCAACAGGGATAGTTCTCACGAGAACCTGCGAACCGTTTTCCCGAACCTCCAGTCTGAATCTCTCGAAGGAACTTTCAAGAAACATCGGTCGGGGTTGATCTATCCCAAGGCCAAGCTGTCGTCGTCTCCTAGGCCATCGGATATGGAAAGCGATAGTAGACCCAGCAGAGACAACAGTGATCTGGATGAGATAGAGGACCCCGACCTGGATACCCGTAAGATATCTATCAGCGGCCGCGCAAAGCTGCCCAGCTTGCCTACTATTCAGAGACAATCTCGATCTGTTCATCCGAACATCGTTGCTAGAGCTACCGTTGATACTACATTGGCAGGTAATTATGCTATATTTGTCATTGTTTCACCCAAACATATATTTCTAACGCAACAGATTAAAGTTATTCCGGAAGAGGCGTTCCACAAGCTAACTCAAAAGTTTCCCAAGGCTGCTGCCCATATTGTGCAAGTGATCCTGACACGTTTCCAGCGTGTTACACTAATGACGGGCCATCGGTACCTTGGTTTGACGGAAGAATTGTTGCGTCTCGAAAAGATGGTCAATGAATCAGCTAGCTTAGATACGCTGCCGCAAGATTTGTTTGTACCTGGTGGTATCGAGCGTCTACGAAAGAAGTTTGCGCAGCCTAGTGACCATCATCAAGGAGAAATGGGCAATGCCATTGGTATGTCCTTGACAAAATCGGATAGCACTGGTTTCCTCCAGGCCATGGATATTCCACCGACTCCTGCTATCAATAGCACCCACAACACTCAGTCTCCTCCGCGTCCTCGCATCTTGCCATCCTCTCCTCCCAAACCCAATCACCGCGAACACAATGAATACAGTGTCGAAGATGACGAACATTTGCGCACATCCATTATGCAAAGTCTTTCCGATTGTCTTGGACTACGCGAGGAAAAGAAAGGCGAACATACGCCATCCTTGGCATCTTCACTTTCTCCTCAGAGTTCACGCCATCGACATAGGCCTTCTGGTTCTTCCAGCCTTGGACCTGAAAGCTTGAAATCCTCTTCAAGATATTACTATCCAATGGATTTATTTTCGCATGCTGGAACCGTTGATGCCAGTGCTTCTCCTTCATTGGGAGCTTTGTCTGTCCCTTACGATGATGACATTGATGCTATTTCGACGGTCTCCTCTGTCCAATCTGGAAACGACTACAGCGCCAGCGGCGAAGTTTTCTCATCGAATGATGTCCAAATCTTGTACTTTCCCAAGGATGCAATCTTGGTCAAGGAAGGCGAGCATAACAATGGTTTATTTTTCGTTATCGATGGTCTCTTGGACGCTTCTATGACTCCATCCAACGACGACGAGATCTCCTTGGAGGAGTCGCAGAGTGCATCAAAGGAATGGCAGAGCAGGAAACGCAAGTCGTCTAAGATGAAGAGACACGCCAGCTTCAACCTTTCTCCATCCACATCAACGTCGTCTGTATTGTCATCCAGTGACGAGCAACAGCAGCAGCAACAGCAACAACAGAAGAATACTGCTGCCGATGAAGGCGCACCCAACACAGTCAAAGAATCGGCTTCGGTCTTGCAACGCTACGGACCAGTGTACGCTCACAAAGCTCCTGTTGGCCGCACTGATATCAAGGAAAGAAAGAAAGAACGAGAAGAAATCTCAAGAAAAAAACCATTGTTTGTTATAAAGCCCGGTGGATTAGCGGGCTATCTAGCGGCTTTGACTGGATATCCCAGCTTCGTGGAAATCAGAGCAAAGACTGATACGTACGTTGGTTATCTTTCCAAGAAGGCATTGGACCGGATCATTGACAGACATCCTGCTGTCATGTTAAAGTTGGCACAGCGGCTTGTGGGACTCGTCAGCCCGCTAAGTAAGTATTTGTACATTTTATCCTATTATATGCATAACACTAATCCCGCTCTGCAGTTCTGCATATTGATTTAGCACTGGAATGGATGCAGGTTAATGCTGGCCAGATCATCTGCCGTGAGGGACAGCCGAGCAATTCGATTTACATGGTATTGCATGGTCGTCTCAGAACAATCAAGGGCAAGAAGGAAGGAGGCATTGAAATATTGGGAGAATTTAGTCACGGTGATACAGTCTGTGAATTGGAGGCATTAGGTAAGAAAATGCAGATGCGCGGGTAATTGACGATATATGTATTGACCGCTTCTTTTGTCGTCAGCTGGAATTCCTTCGCCTTCTACACTCCATGCTATTCGAGACAGTGAGCTCGCACGGATACCAAAGACGCTGTTTAATGCATTGACGTTGCAGCACCCTGAAATTACCCTACAGATATCTCGAATGGTGGCATTGCGCTCCCTTCAACTCGTTACCAAAGCATCGCCGCAAGGCGGCAGCATGATCCAACTACGAAACAAAACTATTACGCCAGCTGACGCTATAAACAATGCTACGCCTGAGCTCTATGGCTACAACAATGCTAACCTGAAAACCATTGGTATCTTACCTGTCAATGCATCGGTACCTGTCACTGAATTCGCCGAGAATCTGAAGAGCGCATTGATACAGTCAGTGGGTGCTTCATGCATTCTGCTAAACAGCGCTACTATTACCTCTGTAATGGGCAAGCATGCATTTTCTAGACTTGGCAAGCTCAAACTTGCATCTTGGCTTGCAGAGCAAGAAGAAAAATATCGCATTGTCTTGTACTTGGCTGACAGCGGTGTCAAGTCTCAATGGACACGAACTTGTATCAGACAAGCCGATTCCATTCTCCTTGTTGGTTTGGGAGATGGAGACCCCTCTGTTGGTGAATATGAACGCTTCATGATCAACATGAAGACGACTGCACGCAAGGAGCTGGTGCTCTTGCACGGTGAACGATCATGCACCACGGGAACGACGCAGAATTGGCTGAAGGTATGTATATATAGTCATGTTTGCAAACAAACGAGCAAATGACTCGAGATAAATTTTCATTCTATAGAATCGCCTGTGGATCCAAGCACATCATCACATTTTTATGCCTATGCGAAAGAGCACGACGCTCACGAGCGATAGAATGGTCAGACCGCCGTGGCTGGCCGCTCAGGGCCGAAAGATGACCGAAAATTCTATCAATATGATGAAGAACGTCAAGGGACAGCTGGTCAAGTACTACTCTGCAGTGCCCCAACTGCCTCAATTTGGACGTCTACTAGTGCTGCGAAAGAGCGGCAGTAGTCCATTAGCAAATGCCAGTGCCAGCAACGCGGCACGAGACGATTTTGCAAGACTTGCGCGCCGCTTATGCGGCAAGTCTGTCGCGTTGGTGCTTGGCGGCGGTGGCGCACGTGGTATTAGCCACATTGGCGTCATACAAGCACTGGAAGAAGCGGGTATCCCTATTGACATCATTGGTGGAACAAGCATTGGCAGTTTTGTGGGTGGCCTGTATGCCAAGAACCGTGACCTCGTATCCACGATAGCACGCACCAAGTTATTCTCTGGACGAATCACTAGTATTTGGCGTAATCTAACGGATTTAACCTACCCGCTAACAGCTTGGTTTACTGGTCACGAGTTCAACCGATCCATTTACAAGTGTCTTGGCGACAGCCAGATCGAAGACTTTTGGCTTCCATACTTTGCAGTGTCCACAAACATCACTTACTCGCGCATGGAGGTGCATACGACTGGGTATGCTTGGCGCTACATTCGCGCATCGATGACCCTTTCAGGCTACATTCCACCAATATGTGAGAATGGCAATATGCTCGTGGATGGCGGGTACATGGACAACTTGCCAGTGTCCGTCGCCAAGAGCATGGGAGCCGATATTATCATTGCGGTGGACGTTGCATCTGAAGATGATACCAGCCCTGTCAACTATGGCGATTCGATCAGCGGATTGTGGGCGTTGTTGTACAACCTGAATCCGTTCCGTTCATACAACATCCCGAGCATTGCGGAAATCCAGAGTCGACTTGCGTATGTCAGCAGTGTATCCAAACTGCAAGAAGCCAAGATGACGGATGGCACTTTGTACGTTAAGCTCCCTGTGCAACAATGGGGAACACTTGAATTTGACAAGTTCAAGGATATCTTCCAACTTGGATACGATGTGGGTCGGCAGGTAGTAGATGGATGGCGCAAACATGGCTACGCATCTGGTAGAGTTATCAAAGATTCCGACGAATCCATATCCCGGGGCCAAGAAGTCAAAGGCAAACGTGGCCGCCGCAATAGTATATAGAATCACGACCACGAGGAGATTTGTGCTACAATACTTTGCAAACATTTTCGGAGTGCTAGCATTATTATTGCGCCAAAAATTTCCAAACGGCTCTTGCACTGTTTCTTTCCTCTCTTTTCTTTCTTTCTTTCTGCGCTTTCCTTTTTCAGGATGTTTTCGGTGCAACGCTTGATTGAGAATCTGTTCCTACTCACCACAGGTGTATTGTCTCTTGTAAGAATTATAGACATGTATGATTAGAACCAAGTCAATTGAGTAACTGAACCTGGTTCTTCCCCAGTGTGCTTGGGTGATTGCTTTGGGCGGTGCATGCGCGTACGGTCACTTGAGCGGGGGCGCCTGGTGGGTTCTCGTTTATCAGATCCTGCTTATCATCGGTGTCCTGCTCGTCTTCATGTCTGGAACTTTTCTGCACTATAGAATGGGGGTGAGGCCCGTGTCGAGTTTTCGTAAACGGTGTAACATTATTGAAACTTTACATTTACTGTAGCTGCTGACCTTGCTGGGAATCAGCATCGCGCTCTTGACGATCAACATCGACGCTGTCCTACCAGTTAGCAATTATATTGGAAACACCGGCGGCGCAGGGGCCTACGCGGCTGGATATATTATTTTGATTATTATTCAGGTAACTAGAGAATCGATGGGGAGAAAGGAGGGGGGTTGGATCAGGGGAAAACAGAGGTCCGCTTCTCGGCGAGCGGGGATCCACGCATGTGCCACACTAAATGCTGGAAGGAGGACGTGAGCCATACAACTCACTAACGATCATATGCCACAGTTTTTGTGGGTATTTGTGTTTGGAAGCGAACCTAACAGCTATCTCGGCCAGTTTGGCCATTCGTGGAGCGCCATGAACAACAGTGTCGAACACCATCCTCAGCAACACCACGAAAAGCACCCAGCCTATGAAATGACTGGAGATAAGACAATGGTCGGCCCAGCAACGGGAACAGCACCAGCGCCGGTGGTCAACGCTTACAATCATCCTGCTGCATCTCCACCGCAGTCTCCCGATGCACCAGAATACAAGGAACGAGTACAAGCACTTCATGACTGTGAGTAGTAGAAGACCAGGAAAAACAAAATTGGAAAGAATTATAGGCTGAGCATATACATATATCTGCGCGCGGTTACATAATAGACACTGCAAGTGCCGATGATCCGAACGAGCTCAGCTTCAGGAAAGGCGAGGTACTCGAAGTCGTTGAACGAAAAGGAAACTGGTGGCAGGCTCGAAAGAGCGATGGCACAGTCGGCATCATTCCTAGCAACTATGTAAGTTCGATACATGGAACCGTAAATGAAACGAAGCTTTTGATTATTAAATCTTGTTTTCTTTTTTTTTTCTTGCGCGTTCTGCTGCAGTTTGCTGCACCTTAAAACAATAGTATTTTAAACGCATCCATTTTGTTTCCTTTCCTTTCTATATCATTATCTTTTTTCCTCTTATTGTTATTTGCTTTCTACCAGGTATATCATCTTTTTATTCATTGCTTTGTAATACATGTGCTTTTAGCCTACTCGGCGTTCATTTCAGCCACACGCAGAAAGCGAGTAATTTCTTTTTTTGTTGTTTAACAAGGGGGGCGCTAAGGCTACTCCTAGGTTGTCGTGGGGATAAAAACAATGATTACTCAATGCACATGAAAAGATAAATTACGCTTAATGTAAATCAGCACGAAAAGGAAACAAACAAGATAATGTGGAAACACAATAACATCAATGGTTCAATAAAGTATAGAATGATAGGAAAACAAGGGGCGGCTGGTGTACGTGCGTGTGCGAGAGAGAGATAGATAGAGAGAGAGAGAGGTGCATCACCCGGAGAATGAGGGCTCGTGACGGAAGGTAAGAAAATATATGTGTGCAGCTTTTTCTTTCTTCTAGAAAGCCTTCTTGCTCAATCTCAAAGAAAGCTTTTCGATGACGTCCAATGTCTTGAGGACTTCTAGGATACCGTTGAGGAATGATGTATCGTGATGCTTAATGTTGTATTTCTTGCAGATGGATTGAACCATTGGTTTTACTTTACGGAGGTTGTGTCGTGGCATGCTCGGAAAAACCTACAAGAGCACACGAGCATAAATATCCACTTTTCACTCCTTTTCAATAAAACTTACGTGGTGTTCAATCTGATAGTTCAATCCACCCATAAACCAGTCGCCGATAGGACCAAGAGACACATCACGACCGGTAATAACTTGAATTTCGAAGAACTCCATGGATTCAGCCTTCTCCTGGCTAATAACCGGCATACCATTATGGTTGAGGGCGAAGACAAGAGCAAGCAAGTAGCCTGTGGCGGTCTGGCTGACGAGGAAGAACAGAATCATGCGTGGAATGGTATCGATCCAGGCAATGGTCACGTAGGTAAAGATAATCCAGTGCAAAGCAAGACTGACTCGTTCAAACAAGCAAAGACGAGCGGACTTGTTGATAGCGCCTTCGTTCAGCATATACAGGAACGACTGGATAGCCCACGACAAACGAGCAAATGCGAGGATAAAGAAGAAGTAACGGGTCTGATAAGGAAGCACATTCTCAGCAAAGAATCGGGAGACAGTGCCGGGTTCGCCCTGGAAGGAACCATAGTAATTGGCAGAGGCGTATTCGTCCCAGAGCAAGATGGGTGCGGTGTCGATATCGGGATCGTGCCCGTGGACGTTTGTGCTAGCATGATGCGTGTTGTGTTTGTTCTTCCACCACGATAGCGAGAAGCCTTGGCAAAAGTCACCCAAGAAGATAACCACGGCATCGTTTGTTTGACGATCATCGAAACATTGGTGGTGTCCGAAGTCGTGTGCAAGCCATCCGCATTGCTGCCAGAACAGACCCATAAGCAAACCAGCGCCAATTACAGCGAGAAGCGAGGTCTTGCCCCATAAGTACAACATCAGCAGCGATAGCCCGCAGATACCGAGTGTCGAAAGGACCTTGTAAATATAATATATCTTGCTGGCATGGAAATAACCTTGTGCTTTCAAGTTGTCGCGGAGATCACGCATTTCCCGGGCAAAAGCAGCCGAATTGTTCTTGCCGGCGTCATCGGGGACGGCGGTCTCAGGCTCCAAATCACCTACGTAATAGTTTGCCAGCAATTCGTAAGCGGAATCAGGGTGCATAGCATGGAAGACGTCTGCATGTGTGGGTAAATAATCAGTCAGATCAGGGGATCGCCGCCCTATTTAATATACCTGAAGCATCTTTGCCGACATGCGTCAACAGAACCGCAGCTCCGCCGGGATGATCATCCACAAATTCTGTCACGTCATACAGCTTGTTATCCACAATAATGTACTTTTTAGCATCAGGCTTGCCATCCTTGGCGTCCTGCGTCAAAGCAGCGAGCTGTTTCCTAGAATACACTTGGGTCTCTACAAGGCACAGACATATCGGTAAGCATCCAGAAAATGCCATGCAGCTGCCCGAGCTAATCAAGGTCATTACCAGCCATGAGATGCCGTACTGATGAGAGATGAGGCCCGGACCTGAAAGGGAATGGAAAGGAGTGATTTGTAAAGTTTGGAAAAGTGGGGTCCAACTCAAATGTTGGTGCTACTGCGAAGGTCACTTTTTCTGAGAGAGAAAAGCCACTTTAAACCAGGCTAAACTTTCTCTTTTTTTTGCAAGGTACCGGGAACAGATGGGTAACTTTGGTCGTGTCTTTTATCCAAGTATCGTATGATATTATCAACGTGCTACCTGGGAACTTGCCCGTTTCTTTACTGCTTTGGCAAACGATGGCCCTGATGATGGCCGGGCTTGTATCTCGATATCATCAAAATTCTTGTGTCACTTCATGCCGAGCTGAGAAGGAACTTGAACAGGCTTGCTGGGTCCCCAAAAAAGGGGCCAGGCACGGATTTTACCTTTTTGTACATTTAGTGAGAATACAAGAATGTCACAGACAAAAATAAGCAAAATAGCAGGCAGAGCTTATTCATTTTACCGATAATCCGCACTCACATAATCCGGTAATGGTAGTTGCATCTCCTACTCTTGGATTTTTCCTAAATCTTGCGCTTGGATTTTTTCACCTTTGCGTTGCACGATTTTACATTTTGCGTTGCGGGGTTATCAGCTTTGCGGTGTTTGTTTTACACCTTTGCCGAAGACGTTTTTTACTTTGCGTTCAGTAAATTACTCTATTGCGCTGCCCTTTTTATGCATTGCGTGTGGGGTTTTTCACATTGGCGCGCTTCACATCATGTCAATATTAAAGCAGTACCATTATCACGCTTTCAAAATGCACAACAATGTAGCATGTGCTCTATTAAAGGAAGAGATGGGATTAATGACAAGAGATGCTTGTCGTTACCATGATTGGCTTATAGGCCGAGCTTTTTATA
>NW_027192143.1:2207421-2208845 GCF_041956525.1 Rhizomucor pusillus | reverse complement strand
TCCGAAGAAATCGCCTTGGAAACGAATCTTCAAACTCATCGTAATGTTCATCGGGAGCTGCACGATAACTTGATTGTTATGCATGATCTCGACATCTCGGTCGATTGCGGGTCGGGTGTCCACTCGAGACACGATCGAGAGTCATATCATCCAAGTCCTCGAAGTGGAGCCAAGAGATATTGTGTCGGATAGACATAAGGTTGATGACTGTTGTATCTCGTGGTTGTGTCAAACGACTGGTAATACTGTTGTCGATCTCAGGGTGAAGATATACAACAAATTCGTGCGGGTAGTCGAGTCAACCGATGCTCGTTCGTGTATATGATCGCAGCTATCGAACTTCGTCGCGAACAAGAGTGAAAAGTTCACAGAAAAGTTGCTGCGATTTAAGGATACAGGCATGACTCGATTCGAAATAACACTTTATACTAGGGATCTCTTCACATTGGACGACTATGTAGTTCTTATGAATGACTTGGTTGCCAAGATATCCGGCTGCACGACTTACCTGATAAGCTTTGAGAACCACTGGGTAACAATTGCTAACAGAATTCGGTCGCTTGTCGCTATCTACAATCCTGATACGAAGACCTTCGCATACTGTCATTGGTGGAACTCATTGACGAAGAGGTTTCAGGGATTGGTCAAAGAAGGGGTTGCGGAGAAATCTGTTCCAAGTCTTTTGGCGAATCTTAGTTTCAATGATCGGATCATCCATTACTTTATCGTACGATCGTCCGACAATACGTATGAAATCCCTGAGCATTTGAAATATTGCAGAGTCCCGGGCTGTACCGGTTTGACCTTTGTGCCTGGACCATCAAACAGCCTCTTTCGACGGGTTGACAAAATCGTTAATAGTACCGTCCTTGAACTTCCCGTTATGGGGTTCCGAATGGTCAACAATATCGCACTGGGATGGTCGCCTGGTTATTATCGTGATAATGCGATCATTGACGGTGTGCAGATGGAAGCTGTGACCGACACGAATCCGGCGGAACAAGATCATGGCGTGCTTCAGCATGTAGATACTGTTAATATGCCCATTTACCGTCCCGATTACGACGTCTTGGAGATTGGTAAAGTTTATAACATAGTCGCGTATGGTCTTGGAGTCTTTAGATGCAAGGAGTATTTGTGCGTTTCGACCGAATGTGACGTACGTGCGCGTTGTAGCAAGACCCTTGACCAACTAGTCCGGTCCCGAATCAATGCAGGTCGTCCAATACCTATACAGGTAGACAGGCCCAGAAAGACCCGGGGTGTCCGTGATCTGGTGTGTATTTTGGCCGAGTAATCCCGGCATGTTTCTTTCAAAAGCTCTTTAAAATGTCCCCCTGCATCCACGCGAATTTCGATCGGTGCAAAGTTTAACATTCGTCCAAAAAGGGATGGCCGAATGTTATCAGGCCACCATACTTTTC
>NW_027192143.1:2198330-2205824 GCF_041956525.1 Rhizomucor pusillus | reverse complement strand
GGCATTGGGATGGTCGAGCATGGATTACCGAGTGCCTCCATCCAAAGAATCCTTCCCCATTTGGAGCGCCAGCTCCACCTCCAACTAAACTTGGATCACCTCCTATAGGTGTTACTGCTGTTACTGTGGATGCTGCGGTAGAGACTGCTGCGGTAGATACTGTTGCTGCGGATTTGGTGTCCGCTGTAACAAAATGCGATGTATCGGCAAGATACAGGTCCAATTCACCGGAGCAAAAGAGTTGTTCCACACAGTCATTCCGTGTCGTTCGAAGGTTATGCTCGTCTGTTCGCAGGCGTCATACCACGGACAAACGCAAAAAAATGTTGGTATTCTTCCACTCCTTCTCCATCTGCTCTAGGCAATCGAAGCATATGCGCGCAATAATATTGGACGAGTCCAGGTCGCAGAATGACTCTGTCGATTTGTTCGCCGGTCGACGGATCAACATCCAGATATGCTTGTATGTATGCACCTCTGATGTTTCTAGGGTATTCCTAGCTTCGATATATTTGGCCCAAGAGCTCAATACTCCACACCTTCCGCACGAGGTTTATGACCATCGTTCTTCCATCATCCACGTAAGCATCTTGGCGGCAGAGATCATCGTAAAACCCGTCGTAATATTCGACAAAGCAATCGTAATGTTCTCTGCTCGGCTGTACATGGTTGCTCATCTTCAGCGAAGCATATGCTGCTGGCAATGCCTCCCATCCAGTGCATGTCATGCATAATCCGTCAGAATTTGGCTCAGCAAGTCTGCAGAAGGTACAAGACGTCGAATGCAGAGGATTGCTGGTTATTTTCGTACATAGTCGAAATAGTCTTCAGTGAGGGTATTAGAGTGGTCAAGACATTCATGAAGGATGAGCGCAATTGTAGCTGGCGGTATACTTGTCTGAAAGTGTCTGCAACATGATAGTTCTCGAGTAATTTGTTCGTGAACGTGATCTCCAGACCATCCTTGTTGTTGGTGTCGATGTTTTTCACTAATCCGTTAAAACGTCCAAAACTGAAGATCCAGAACGCATATACTGGACCGAAGTCCTGAATGGTCTGTTGTAAACATGTAACATAAGAGTCTGATAGTGCTCATCAGTCCTTAACAATAAATATTTTACCTCTTTTAAATGCATATACAGATGCATATTCGGCGTTATTTCTGCTTTTTCATACAGCCTCTCATATTGCGCGCAAAATTTGCGTCGGTTTTCGTGGGCTGCATCGAGTTCAACCAGAGAGATGCAAGGCTTTCAGAGCAAGCAGTTGGCTTGCACGAACATAAGCCATGTACGCATATGTGCGCCAACTAACTTCTCCTTCAGCAATCGTGGCGATACAGCAAGGACCCAGGTGCGCCAATCGTCCGAGGTCAGCTTTAAACATCCTGTCGCGACTTACCTCTTTAGCAAATCGTAGCTTTGCGGAAGAATCATCCCTTGCATCTGCTCCGCCATTCTTTGGAAGTCCTGTGGACTAAACAAAGGTTCTTCGTCTCAGGAGGTCATCTAGAACCACATGTACGATGGTTCTAGATGACCTCCTCAGAATCGATCAACACTCTCCAAAGATTCATCGCTCTCTTTGCCGTGCCGGAATATAGGCTGTGCATTGGATCGATGACCGTGCAGCGTACTGGATCAAAGTAGGGTAAGCGATGGAGCTGCGGCCAGCGTGTTCCATGCTCTCGTTCGAGGATCGAGCGTTCCTCGTACGTGCAGGCATTTCCCCATGCTTCCGCATGCCACTTATTATCTTCCATCGTACGTGGGATCCATGTCTGCAGGTCTTCAGCTCTGAAGCCTGAGAAGTCGCGCTTCAAAGGATTATCTGGTGCACTGGGGAAGTGTCCTGCATTTGTGACATGCGCAAAGAAACCGATGCCGGTAAAACCAGAGACTTTGCGGGCAGCCAGGATGTTGCAGGCGACCATAAGAAGAGCAGCTCGGACTCGTACAGCGGACGTGCCTGCATCGATGGAAATATTGATTCCCGTGTATAGCTTTAGCAGTTCACCGACCAAGGGCTCCAAGTAGTGGTTGATTTGATGCTTGCTGGGTTCTTTGCTACCAGGCATACCACCAACCAAAATAACATTCTCGGGTTATAGCGTTCATCGCGTGGGACGTTGTTGCCGTCAAAATTGCCCCAACAGAGTATAAACGTCAAGTTGAGAAAGGTTGGAACCAGTCCACGTTTAAAGTAAGCATAATTGAATGCTTGTCGTTGAGAAATCGCTCGCCATCAATATCTTTGCTCTCGTTCCACATCTGGCCATGATATATATCATACATGAATCAGCATCGGGGGTACGAGATCTCCAATGATTGACTTTTCTGATGAAATCAGGACGATTGAAGAAATTGCTGAGAGTGCTTTCCACAAAATTATAGGCTTACCCTTGATAGGGAATGTTTGTTTCCAGACGAGCGCTTAAATAAGCGATGTCCATAGGAAGCGACGCTTCGGGGGAATTCCTTGTGGGTACAAAGCATCTGTTCAACAGGATCTCTCAATCGGTCCAAAGGAAGTTTCTCTTTGACGTAGTTCTTGTGGCATTGCGGGCAAACGATATAGCATTTGGCACCCTTTGTTGTAGAGCCGATCGTTGCTTGTTTGCGAAGGGTACTGAGCTTCGTTGGCAACCGACAGATTGCTTGAAAAATTCCAAAAGAGCATTGACAAACTGCATCAGGAGTTCGGCAGCTTGTCTTGGATAAAAAGCGCAACTGGAAATGTGCGAGGAAAATCATGATGAAGGTATAGACTGGATCCATTTCAGGTACAGTGGCTGATGGTAAATTAGCATACAGGAAATCCAACTGACAATCTTTCACACTCACTTTCTTCGATAGCAATCGAAGTTTCTCCACGCAAATAATCATCGTCCTTGGCCAGCCAAGACTCCTCATCCAAGTACTCTTCAGCAAAATCTTCGCTGTCCTCTTCGGCTCCAAAAGCATTGTCAATGTCGTCGAAGGGCACATTGCTAGCTTGCATAATCGACGGCTCAGATTCTTCCTGGTCGACCTCCATTTCTGGTCCACATTCCTCAACAGCAACTTCAGTCATCACAGTGTCCTCGACTATGCACTCAATAATAAGCTCAAAGATCGTACAGAAATAATAGAAGACTAAATTGTGTACCTCTTGAAGCCGAACGTTCAAACTGAACACGCGGAATGCTGTTACTAATGGGAAAGCGGCCAGACCTGAAATTCATAAGCATGCACTCTTTAGTTAATAGTTCTGAAATGACTTGTATTACATACCTAGTGTCTCAGGTTTGAAACGACCGTAGAGCCGCAAGTGTTCACGAATCATCTTGCGCATTCGCTTGTTATGACGCATGTTGCCGAGTTCGTCAACGTTGGTGCAACGTCGACAATCGCAATCATAATAGTCCTTGAATTTGAAGCTTGCAGACATTTCGAAATGAACACGGTGAACGCTGAGTACAGTGAATAAAAGCAAGTCAGTGAAGTAGTCGAAATGCAGTATAATTTTTGAGACAGCGCCAACCCGTGGATTATTTACTTAATGTGGAAGTTAAAAGCTCCTGCTTGCAGGAACTTGATAGGAACCCCGCTTTATGTGCAGTGTTCGAAATAATTTTGAGGAGGCCTGAAAAGTTGCTACGCCTCGCGACAAATACGTGTCACTCCTCTATGGTCTAGTGGCTAGGATCCCGGTCTCTCACACCGGTGGCCCGGGTTCAATTCCCGGTGGAGGAAATCTAACATTTCTATGTTCATGTTGTTGTCGTTCATGAACTCCGTGCGCTGCTTTTTTCGTTATTTTTGCCGCGTGTCTTGTAACGCTAATTGTTTTGCGTTACGAGACCACACAGGAAAGGAACCATGAAGATCGCAAAATAAAGGTAGTTAAGTTTCGCTTTACTCTTTTGATTCTAGCGATCTTTATATGTTTTTCGATATTCGGTATAATGACAATTATGGGATGAATAAAATATAAAAAGGTGTTGAGCCCGAAGGATATCCATATTGAAAAGGAAAAGCGCCAAATGACGGTGAAGTGTCTGAAAAGGAAAATGCCAAAAGTCTGCGCACGACGCTTGACTGATTCCTTTTTTGATATTTCACCGTAAAGCGCGCCGCTATGCGCGCCGCTCTTCTTTGTACTTTTCCTTTTAGACATTACTTCCATCACACAACGTATTATATCTTATAGACTTCCCTTTATTATCTTATAACCGTAATGCTGACCATGGTATATATCACCAAACGCACAAAAGAGTAAAGAGGCCTCCATCCGTCTATCCTCTACTTCGTGGTTTCTTTTGTGTGCTTGTCTTCGTCGATTCGTAGCGTAAAAGATTAGCGTTACGAGGTTGGAATACAAAGCCTTGGTTCTCCGTTGTCGTTTCTGCGATATATCCCTTGGTTCGTCATCTCGTATCGTTCGTCTGCCGTTCCTGTTCGTATCTGCTTGATCAAGCCTTGATAGAATTCGTCATTCTTGTAGTTCTGCCGTGCTTCGTTTTCGATCTGGTCTCTGGCTTGGACTTTGGGGATGTGTGCAAGTTCCAACTGCGCTTCTGGATTCGATGGTTCGTCCGGTGGTTGTTTGCTGAATGCATCTGCTGCGTGGCTCCGTTCTCGTGGTACATAGTGTATGTCGAACTTGTAGCCCATGAAAGTCTCCAAGCAATGTAGTTGCCGTTTCGATAGGTTCGTGTTCGTCTTGAGAAATGATAACGCTCGGTTGTTGCTGAAGACTGTAAATGTCTGCATATCCAGGTGATGTCGCCACTTCGTAGACAATGCCTTAGTGCTAACATTTCTTGCTCGTAGACTGAGGAGCTCAGTTCCGTCGGTGCCATCGTCCTTGATGTGAATGCAACTGGGTGCAATTTGCCGTCGTCTTGCTTATGTGATAATATTCGGCCGATTGCTACTGTCGATTATGCATCCGTGTGTACGTAGAATCTCTTGTTCGGATCTGGTAGTGCTAATACCGGTGCTGATGCCAAGTTGCTCTTCAGGGTGTCGAATGCCTTCTACTTGGTTTCCGTCCATTTTCGTGGTGTGCTCTTGCGTAGCAACTTGTTGAGAGGATTCACGATACTTGCGTATCCGTCGATGAATCGCTGATAATAGTTCGCCAATACAAGGAAACATAGGATATCCTTCGATGATCGTAGTGGAGGCCAGTCCACTATCGCCTTGACCTTATCGGGATCGGTGTGCAGTCCTTGTCCGTCGCCGCTGTGCCCCAAAAATTCCAGTCGGTCTACTCCAAATTGGTATTCCATCTTGGCGTATAGCTTGTGCTCCTTGAGTCGTTCCAATACTGCTCGTACATGCTGCTGGTGTTCTTCCTCGGTCTTCCAGCATATAAAGATGAAGTCCAGATATACGATAACGCATATATCCAAGAGGTCTCTGAACACGTCGCTCATGAGTGTTATGAATGTCGCTGGTGCCGATGTCAATCCAAATGGGAGTACTGTGAATTCCTATAGTCCGTATCTCGTCATCAATACCGCCTTGCGCGTGACTTCCGGTGCCACTCGTATCTGGTGATATCCGCTTCGTAGATCCAGCTTGGAGAAAATTTTTGCGCCGTTCAGTTGATCCAGTAGTTCGTCCGTCCTTGGCAATGGATAGTGATCCTTTGTCGTGATTGCGTTCAGTGCTGGATAGTCCACAACCATTCGCAAGCTGCCGTCCTTCTTCGATACGAATAGCACTGGTGCTCCGTATGGTGATTTTGATGGTTGGATCCATCGTTTCTTGATCAGTTCGTTCATCTGCTTCTTGAGTTCCGCTAACTCGTGGCTGGTTAGTCGATACAGTCTCTGTGCTGGTATCTTCGCATTCGGATCTGTCGGTATCATAGTGCGGTTTACTTGTCTTGCGATCAGTAATCCTTCAGGTAAGTCGTCGGGGAATACATCCTTGAATTCGTCGACTACTGTCTGGATTCCTTCGTAGCCAAATCTTGCTCCGTTTGTCGGTTCGTCGAGTACGGTTGCGTAGAGTTCTAGTTCCATGTCTCGTTGCATCCTATTGAATTGTCGTCTAGTGATAAACTGAATTCCTGGCTTGGCTTGCATCGCTATGTTCTCGTCGTGTGTGATTTCATGATTGTCCTCTGTGATTAACGTGTTCGTTCTCCAGTCGATCTTCGTGTTATGGTCGTGATGCCATGGGTTTCCAAGGATAATGTCGTGCTTGTCACTCTTGATGCCGGTGTAAAGTTGCACTGTTGCCCTGTGATCTCCAATCGTGATCTCTGTCGTCAACTAGTGTGCTGATTTTTCCTTCAATCGATTTCCAAATGCGATAACGCCGTCATCTGGTTGCAAAAGGTTTTCCATGCCGGTTTCTTGTACGTAATCCATCGTGATGAAGTTGTGTGTTGCGCCGGAGTCGATGAGGGATCTTGCTGGTTTATTTTGACAAAATTCTGTTGTTCTGATCGCTTGATGTCGGTACGTATTTTCGTCGATTTTCGTGATTTCGTCCGCTGAATTTTCTTCGTATCACTGTTTGCTGATCATCCCGTTGCTGTTGTTGTGGTTGCCAGGTATTTTCTCCACATGGTCGACATGTCCTGGCGATCTCCATGTCGACTTCAGAAGTTTTTGGCTTGCCGGTCTTATGCTCAATTCGGACATTGTCTTGCAAAATGTCCCTTGCCGCCGCATTTAAAACATTTTCCGTCGCTCTTTTGCTGATTCCAAGGCGTCTTGTTCTTCTCGTTGCTGTCGACCATCATCGGCTCGTAGTATCGTTCGTCAGATCTGTGGTGCTGGTGCTTTCGATGTTTACTGTGGTCTCGGTCTCGGTCTCGTCTGGAGTCATCTCGGTCGTATCTTGCATGATCTCAATCTCTTGGGCGATCTCAGTTCCAATCGTTGCGCTTCTGGTAGTGTCCGTTCGACTTCAATCCGCTGTACTGGGATCCTTCGTAGTCTGTTGCAATTTACATGACCTTGCATAGCGTCTTCGGCTTCTGGAGCTGCATGTATTCCATGGTGTCGAAGTTGAGGCCGTCGATGTATCGGTAGAAGGCTTCCGTTTCTGCAACACTTCTACAGTCGCTCATTGCAGTCTGGAATTCGGCGTTGTATCGTGCGATGCTGCCTGTCTGTCGTATATGGCTGAACCGTGCTCGTTTTGCTTCTGTCAAGTCGATCGTGATGAATCTGGCGCGTATCTCCTTCTTGAAATCTTTCCATGTCTTGGGTACTTGATTCCTGATCCGGTGCGTTCGCCACCAAACTGTTGCGTTGTGGCTTAACTTGCTTGCTGCTATGCCAGCCTTCAGGTCTGGTCTTGTGTTTGCGTTCTGGTAGTATTCCTCGAGGTTGAAAATCCACTGTTCTAATTTGTGCGAGTTGCCCGTAAACTTTTCGTCAGGTGCCTTGAAGTTGCATCCAGTGTATGGTCGTTTCGTTCCGGTTGTCGTGGCATGTTCGTCTTCTGCATCGCTTGTTTCGGTGTCGCTATCGTTATCGGAGGTCAT
>NW_027192143.1:2194643-2198153 GCF_041956525.1 Rhizomucor pusillus | reverse complement strand
GCTCCGCGAGGCTGCGCGGGTTCTTGAGAATATGGGTGGTCGCTTGACCGATTTTGATCCAATAATTATCTGCCATCCAGAAAGGTTCAGACAATTTTATATGTGTCCGTACTTCAAGCGACCACCCATATTCTCAAGAACCCGCGCAGCCTCGCGGAGCGGGGAGTTCAACGGGAGGAAACATCATACATGTGGTTCTAGATGACCTCCATAGACCAGGTATTTTGAAAATAAAAATGCTGTTGAAGCGTTGGAGTTCATACAAATAAGAACCTAATCTAATAACCCTGTAGAAAACATGGAAGTAGGAGCATCATAGACAAGGAGCAGAGTGTGTGCCGGTTACCGCTCTATGTACTTGATGATGCTTTTTGGAAACGAAATCATTTACCATCCCTCAGTACTCACGTACTCCCGAGTTGCATTCTTAAGTATGCAGAATCTTTGTGTCGCTGCATACTTTTGCTTAATTGCTCTTTTACTACTTGCAGTTCAACCAAGACGAGTGGAAACTTCTAATTAAAGATAATGATACAAACATGTTTTTTCAAATTGCTGTAGAGGAGATTAGCCGGCAGCTATCATTATGGGAGGAAACGTTTCCTAATGTCATCAAAGCAGCAGTCGAGCAAGCTCCATCGATGCTCAGACGTTTAGCAATAGAGAGTTGTTAAGCAGTTAAAGAAATAGACTAAATTGCCCTGATCTATAACACTTTCTCCTTACACGCTATACGTTGATATATGTTACTATCTGATAGCATATAGCATAAAGCACATATGCATACATTAGCAAGCAGGATGTTTTGACAATCTGGCCAAGAAATCGAATGTTATCCTCCGTCAGTAAACAGAATTCCTCCTTCCGTTGGCAAGTAATTGTCATGAACTGATTATGATAATTGCAGCTTACCGCAGTACTTGTAGTCTTTCAAGTACTATCTCAGCAGAAGCCCAGAGCAGCCATTCATCAAAACTGACTTCGATAGCTACAAGCTTCAAGGCACTGATGGCAAGTAATATGCTTTTTGAGTCCATACTGACCGTTTACGTTTGGCACATAGCCAGACTCCCGCGACTTTGCCCTGGTTTGATCCGACGGCCACTCGCAATGCTGAGCGGGCGCGACTCCTAGACTGACTTCTCTGCTTGTTCGAAGACGACCAAGACTTTCGGGAGGGGGTACTGTCGTAGACTGACTTTAGTTCCTTCCCTTTTCGGCTGCCTCGCCGTTCTTTCGGCACTTTACCTTTTTGAAATGGATATCTTCGCACTTGTATACCTATATATTCATAGCTATCCTAATATGATTATAAAACCGAATACAGAGAAAAGATATAAATACTTGAGAACAATAAAGGAGAAAAGAGCAACTTTCTGCTCGCTAACTTTTCGTGCCTTCGTGGTCCATGCTCTTGTTTCTCTGTGTGGATTCGTAACACAAAACAAAGAATTACGATACGCCGCAGTTTGGTACTGCAAAAGTACATTTATCAGAGCTTCTATGCGCGGACCGGGAATCGAACCCGGGTCATCCGCGTGGCAGGCGGATATTATACCACTAAACCATCCGCGCACCCTGTGCGTTTGCTGTGTGCAACATTCCCTAGATGTCTGTCTCGCTCGATGAATCAACAGCCCGGGAAAAATGGCGTTTTAGCCTAGTTTTAGACGTCTAAAACTTTTCGTTGTCCGACAATTTCAGCCTGGTTTTAGCCTTGTTTTAGCCTTTTTCCCTTTTAGACTGGTTTAAGACTAGTTTTAACCAAACATGCCTTCGTTTTCAGAAAATATTCGCACTCGTTTTTTTAATGCTCAATAAATTCAACCAAAAGATTTTCAAGTTGAGTGCTCCTCTTCCCTTTTTTGTTACAAGTATATTTCTCCAGGCCAAAGCGACTAACGACGAACTTCAATGGGAGCACATTAAGTAGACAAGAACTATGGTGTGCTTTAGGTGTTTGCAAAAATTTTCAAGCATCTGAAGACACCTGTTTTCCAACTATATTCCAAAGTTTAGGCCGTATGCTCTCGCTCTTGACGAGTTAGCGAACGAATTCTAAGCCTTCTATTTAAACACGCCATTGGTATTAATTAGATGTAAGAGCGGGAAGGTGCTATACAACTAACAAGCTAACAACTGCAACGGTCCACTGTAAATTACTGCAATATAGTGGTGTCACGAAAATCGGTCTTTCTCTCCCACCAACTTCCGTGCATTCCAAAAACGTTTGCTTCATCTTTTTGTCGAACAAAAATCGCCGGCAGAAAGCAGCTATATATGAATTCATCTTGGGAGATGGCGTACGACTCCCTGCTTTTGACTCTACTGGAAGCTACGCTTTGCGTTTTCGAAACCGTTGTCATCTGGCGGCAGAATTGATTCTACGACGCGTACACCCTCAATCTTCATCACTCTACTATTTCCAGACGTTGGAATGGGAGCTTTCGAACGAGCCATATACGCGTTCTCTGAACCGCTTTTCTAGCCGGAAATGTTGGAAAACAAGACTTACAGAGCCAACTTTGAAGACTTTGCTACGATGAACGAATTCACGATCGTTGGTCCACAATGACGTTTGCTACTGAAGGGATGGAGGACTTTTGTATATACAGAGTGAGCATGTATGTTGCATATGATCATACCAGTATCTTATTTTGTTTTTGGAGACTCATATATGATCGTTCCGTATAGTTCACAGCAAAGCGATGACAACGTCGCAATGAATTGGAATACCACGAATGTGGAAACTGTGTGAGGATACTATGGTGGTGATTTTTACTTAAAGATGAGAAAGGTATATAACAGGGAATAGCAACACCAGTTTAAAGAGTGGCTAAAGAATATATTTATATAGATAATATGTTGTAAAATAAAGAAAGAAGGAAATTCTATGCGAAAGTAACTTTTAACTTTTGTGGTAAGATGATCATTCCAGCACTGTTATCGACAAGAGGGAAGTAACCAATTCCGGAATATAATCTGTGAACAGGTAAGATGCATTCCTTCGAAGGCTCCTCTACGTCAATTCGATAAACTGGGATGTCGATGTTTGCAAATGATATCCATGCGAGCGGACTGCGTTGAACTACTCGACATATGTAAAAACATGTTCCACGCCCTCCAAGCAATGCTGGAAATAGTACAGAACATTGGCAGGACGGAGAGCTTTCTTGCTCGTATCGTGAGGATCGCGGCAGACAACAGAGACAACAATATTTGATCGATATTGCCGAGACATGCTTGATATCAATGTCTGGCCTAGAATCTCAACGTCTCTGATCTTGCGAATCCTGTCGTTGACACTGATGCCTTGATGTTCGTCGCTTGCGCCAAAGTATGTGGAGTGTTCCTCGTATACAGCATAGTAATAGCTGACCAGCTGCTGGAAATGTGTAGGATCCAAGTAAATGAGCTTGCCGGTCTTGAGGAGGTTATCTAGAACTACATACACGATGATCCTCTCGTTAAAGTCTCCGCTCCGCAAGGCTACGCGGGTTTTTGAGAACA
>NW_027192143.1:2125939-2194374 GCF_041956525.1 Rhizomucor pusillus | reverse complement strand
TGCGGAGCGGAGACTTTAACGAGAGGATCATCGTGTATGTGGTCTAGATGACCTCCATGGGAAGGAGCAATGCTTCGGATGAAATCTTCTGCTCTCGCATATTCGATGAATCGTTTCATATATGTTACTTCGAATGTCATACGTTAGTTGGTGTTGAAATTGCCGAGAATACCGTTGTAACGTTCATAACTGAAAAAGCCAAAATGCATATATAGGGCCGAAATCTCGAAGCGTTTGGTGGAGATGGCAGTGAAGGTGCATATTCGACGTAATGATCTCTTCGCCATATAGGCTTTCACAATTGCGGCAGGATTCATGAAGCATATGGCGGGCGTCGTCAATTTCGTCATATGTTATCGAAGGCTTACAGATCAATGGATAGGCATTCACGGATAGCATCCAATTGCGAAAATGATCGCGCGGGAGGACATTGAAGAGAAGGAATGGAGAATATACGAGACACCAACTTTTCCATTCGGCAGCTTTCATTGAAGCAAAGCCGATCGCAATTTAGCCGTTGGATAAAGAATCCATATCCGGTGGGATTAGGATGCCTGCGGCGGATTTCTCCATGGCAGCGAGTGCTTGCGGTGTCAATATTCCCAGCTCGATCCATAATTCGACCATACGCTTCGCAGTACCCAAGAAAAGATTGTGCATTGGATCGATGACAGTGCATCGGACAACGTCAAAGTACTCCAGGCGGTGCAGTTCCGACCAGCGGGTGCCTGTTTCCCTGACGAGGTCTTTCTGTTCCTGCTCGGTTTTTGCTTCCAAATATCTTTTTGCGTCCTTCATATTTTCACAGCCACTTCTTGGAATCCAAGTTGTTTCATCAAAGCCGAATAATTTAGCTGCTTGGTTCCAGGGAAGACATGAAAAGATGGAGAACATTTATGACAAGCTTTGGTGCTGTTGTGAGACGAGAAACCGGACACCTTTCGAGCTGCAGGTATGTCACACGCAACGATCATCAACGCTGCTAACATTGTCTTCCGTTTCTGCGGCGGCATTTGGTATTTCAACTTCATTAACTACTAGAGATATCGCGAGCGGCTAAGGTAATGTGATACATCTCATTGTTCGTAAATAATCATATCATTACCATCGGCAACATCTATTTCCATAACATTATCATCATTGATAACGCCATGGAGGATCATAGCTTTGTCATTCTCGGATCTGGAGATTGCAGCTTTATCATGCATGTCAATAAAAGTAGTTTTCTTCTTATCAACGGTGTTGTCTATACCATCTTCCAATCCTCGCAGTCTGTCACGTTCTCTATGCGCGCGATATGTTGCCGGCCTCTGGAAGATGTAACCGGCTGGCGAAAGTCTGCAATCGGAACAGTACATTTCTTTAAACGAGTTTGGGAAGACATTGCGCGATCAAACAGAAATCAGGAAACAAACTGAAAGAGATGAATAAAGTTTTCAAACAGCCACCAATAATTTATTGGGAAGTACGCTTTCTTAACAAAGGACAGCCTGGTTGGATCAATGAGACGAATATTGAAAGAAGTTGCTGTTGCAGATCCTCATTGCTGTCATCGCTACCGGTGCTACATCGCGTTCCTTAGACGACAGAATATAGAAGGGAGTCATTATAGCTCTGTGTTTCTCTTTTTATCAATATGTGAGATGTCGAAGCAGTATTTCATGACGATGAAATGCGGATAAATGTGCTTGCAATTCGGAATTGGATAACACGCGGAATTGACCGCGAATTTTATCAGCATGAAATCCCAATAAAATGCCCGCATTTTCCGCAGTGGAATGGTCCGAATGGGAGAGAATGAAGTGGTTTTTATTCTTGTTCCTCCGGAATAACGAATAAATTATTCTTGTTCTGTTCTGTTCTTACTTACTCTGTTCTTATTATATTCTGGGGAAGAATTTTTATTCTTGTTCCGTTCGAACAAGAACATTCGAACGGAACAAGAAAAACGGAATAAAGTGGTGATCCCTATTTGTCAGACTGATCCATCGAACACCCAATATAAGTACATTGGTTTTCATGCACGCGCACGTTCTAAATCAGAGCGTAAATATTCTACTACCAAACGTGAGTTGTTGGCTATCGTCTTTGCTCTTAAGAAGTATCATCAGTTCCTCTGGGGTAATCATTCTACCCTATACACTGATCACAAATCGCTCACTTACCTGCACACCAAACCAGTGACAAACCCCATGATGGGTGGTTGGTTAGACACTATTTGCGACTATAATTTAACTATAGTCCATCGACCTGGTATCCTGAACGTACTGCCAGATACTTTATCTCGCCTTTTCACCCCTGACAAAAGGCTGGCGGAGGGTAATTCGCCCAAAGCTTCGCACTCAGGTGATTCACACCACCTGAATCAGAACGACAAAACCTACTTGAGAAAGCTCATTTGAACAGTCATTTCGGTGCTGACGCTATTGTCAACGCACTCCACAGTGACGGAATACACTGGGCAAACCTCAATCAGGAAGCTTTAGACCTTGTCTCCAAATGCGTCAGCTGTCAACGATTTAACATCGGGAAACACGGCTATCACCCTTTACGCAGCATTGCTGCCAATGGACCTGGCGAGCACCGGGCCATTGATCTTGGTGAGTTTAACACCACCACACCTTCAGGCAACAACTACTTACTAGTTATGGTTGATGTTTTTGCGCGCTTCTGTGTTCTATGCGCTATTCAGGACAAGTCGGCTCTTACCATTACACGACAAGTCATCCAAGTCTTCTGCGATTACGGCTTTCCCTAGTAGTCGAATACTCTGGCATTGACCACAGGCTCGTTACACCCTACCATCCACGTGCGTAGCAGAGAAATGGGTACACACGGCAAAGTCTGTCATAGTCAAACGTTTGCAGGGAAAGAAAGAGGACTGGGACCTTCACGTTCCAAGTGCACAGCTTGCTATCAATTCAAAGATATCACAGCTACACAAGTCTCGACCTTTCGCTCTAATGTCCGCCAGACAACCGAATGAGTTTAAAGACTACACACAGGATGATATCGGTACCACTCAAGACATTACTAACGAGCTTGAACAACGCTTAAAGCAAATGGACACGATAGTGATCCCAGCTATCAGCGAACGAGCGAAAACCGTATATCAGGCACAGCAGGGAAAATTCAACGATAAGAATTGCATCGTTCCTGACTTCCCAACCAGTAGTAAGGTCATGATCCCGAATGTCAACCGTAAATCGAAGACGGATCCAAGATATGAAGGGCCTTTCACCGTTCACGGTAAGAACAAAGGCAATTCCTATGTTCTGACAGATGAGACTGGCGCTCTCTTGTCACGCAACATACCGCCAGCGCACATCAAGCTCATCTCCCAAGACCCAATTGCGAGTGGTGACGACTTCTACGAAGTGCAGGCCATCATCGATAACAAAGGTACTGAGGGCAACTACCTTTATCGAGTACGATGGAAAGGATATTCTGAAGAAGATGACACTTGGGAACCTTTCGAGCACTTCAATGACGAAAGCCTGATACAGAGGTACTGGCAACGTCGGAACATGAACCTGAGCAAGCGTAGCAGAGCTTCTTCAAGTTCTCCTTCGAAACGCAGACGCACTTAGGAAGTCTTTTCCCTACACTTTTCCCCACTGGGTTTTTTAACAGGGTTTTTCAGAAATACCATTCAGTCAAATCGGACTTTCAGTCACAGTGCACGCACCATCCTTTCTTACTGCTGATCCAACCTGGCGGAGGGTAATGTTGTATCCAACACTTCGTTTCGTAAGAAATTGACAGGATCTCTTGATCTTACCCTGCATTCATATCCTCTCTTTATTGCTATGTAATACAGATAGCTTAATTGCCGCTATCTTTGATCTTGACAGCTCCAATTATACACCAGACGATGGTTTCCCGCTCTGATGATGACAGATGCTCGGCAGATGCTCACCCGTCACTGGTTAACGGTCTTCTTGGAATATATTAGATGCATACAGAGGAAAGACCGCCAAAAGAAAGATTCTCTATAAATACAGAATCATTGAGAATAAAGAACTTGCGTCTCGTTGACTTAGTCAGTCCCTTGTTTGATTCAACATTAGGCATTGTAGGCGAGAACGATCCGGGCCTGAGAATAGGACAGTGTATAACGTAGGCTATCAAAATGAGCCTATGTTCAAGATTATAACAGCAATGAAATGAAAATATGATCTCGATAATTACCCACTGTTAACGAGAATGCAATCTACTTCGTAATGTGTATATCAATGACAGCACTCGATGATAATATACCTCAGTATGACATGCAATACGTACGCATCGGGACTGTTGTAGATGCATAGGCTGCTGGAACGTCGAACAGGATAGGTTTCAGCACAATGGTTGCAACGTCATTGGCGCAGTATTTTGGAAGTATAACATTAAGTTGGAGACGAAATGCTGAAGCGAATACCAAAAGAAGAAACTCCCGTTGATTTGGAAGGCGAATTCAAGTTTCGTTTTTCTTGAAGGATAGATTCTGTGTTTAGTGATCTTTTACGAAAGGATATACTTTGGAGAGTAATAGTTACCCAACACTTGCCTGCCTCATCCGCCGACACCGTGTTTGGACCCAGCTCCTTTAGCTAGGAATGACGATGCGAAATAAAGCAAGTCTCATGATGTCCGAAGCAATTCGCCAAACTTAAGGCAAGGGTGTTGCTAACGTGGCCAGTCAGCTTAGGTTCAATCAGGCTTCAAAAATCTTGCTGGGATTGCTATACTTTCAAGTTAAACATCTTTGTCAGATGCTCGGAAATACTCGTCCCAGTATTCTGTCTTTTTGAACTGTCATCAACCCAGTAAATGAAATACCACAACCGAGTGATAGAACCACCAATAACCAAAGCTCAGCTCATACTTTCAATCATTTGAAACTCTATTCTATCAAATCGTGATTTGTTTCTGCGAGATGCTTGCCGGAATATGCTGAGCGTTCGGAGTCCACGCATGCCGATAGGCGTTTCAAGAACCCGAAACGCTTTTCGCCCCTTGCTGTGCGTTCCCGTTTCGAGTAAAAGAGTACTGCTTTCTCGTCAACAAAATCCAATCAAGTCTTGCTCACTCATTGACGTCCTTTTAGTCTTTATATAAGCTTGCGAAAATGACGACCGTTCGACCTTTGAATGAGGATGAAGTCTTCAACGAGATGAAAAAAATGGTGCGTGTTCTGGATTTACCTTGCTCGTCAAAACCAACGTTGGACTCAATTACTTTGATTACTTTGCACACGAAACATAGGTTGCCTTCATTAAACAAGAAGCTTTGGAGAAAGCCCGAGAAATTAAAGTCAAGGTAAGCCTGATTGACGCTTTCCATGCTGTCGCGTTATATGATATGATTGATATTATTTTCTGCAAAGGCCGATGAAGAGTTTAATATCGAGAAGGTACGAATAGTCAATTGCAGACTGTTCTCTTTCCAGATATAACCGTATATATTAATCTGCTGATAGGCAAAGATTGTGCGTCAGGAGTCTCTCAACGTTGAAGCAGTCTTCGAGCGTAAAATGAAGCAGGCTGAAGTTCAAAAGAAGATGTATGATAGTTCTTGAGTATTTGACACTCTGCTTCATGTATGACTCATTCAGAATTGGGTAGCGCACAATCAAACCATGTCAATAAGGCACGCCTGCGTGTTCTTCAAGAGCGCCAGCAACTTGTGGATGTCCTTTTTGAAGAAACCAGGCATCGTATTCACGACATTGCAAACGACGAAGACAAGTACTCTGAGCTTATCGAGGCTTTAATTCTTCAAGGTACTTTTACCTTGATGGAGGCCAATGTTACTGTACGGTGCCGAGAAGCCGATGTGGATATGGCCAATTTTGCTGCCGAACGCGTTGCACAGAAATACGAAGAAATCATGCGAGAGAATATTTCTATTAATGTTAGTGATGACTACTTGCCAGCATCTAGGTAAGGATCCTTCGTCAAGCTAGTGCGTTTTTTACAGTCCTTCTTATCGTTATTTCAGTGCTGGTGGTGTCATCCTTTCTGGTTTGGAAGGCAAAATCGTCGTTGACAACACGCTTGAGGCTCGTCTTAACATTGTTAAGGAACAGGTATGTTACGTTCTGTACACCGAATCTCTTACCGTTGCTCACTGGGAATCCTGATGCAGATGCTGCCTCAGGTCCGTGCTATCCTCTTTGGACATTCCCCAAACAGAAAGTTCTTCAACTAAGCACTCTTATGTCGTCGTTGTTCTCGGAAGCAAGAGTGCAGATATTGTTTAGAGATACCTGGATTCGTGCAATAAAGGGCGTCTCACCTTATTCCCATTCAGTGCCATTTTCCGTGAGAATTTGCGATATTTGAACTTATCTATCACCAAAGAGTTTTTTGTTACAGAAATGACTCCTGCGGTAGTTATATTACGTAACTCCATGACTCCGGTATCACTTGTTCAGAAGCTAATGAAATGACTTCCACCTTCACTCGTACTGTGTTTCCGAAAAATAAAGTCGCGTCTTGCGAGAGTTTGATATTGACGCATTTCACAAACCTGTCTAGAAATGTGACGAAGGCATGCCTGGCTCCTTGCCAAGTGCATGCAAGCTGCGTGCATAGTTTCGGATGGTGAGCATTAAGAACATATCATAGGAAAAGAATGACACTCACTGAATACCGGGCGCAAGGCCCTATCCACTTGACTCGTAGATCCCTTTTTGCTTTTTGGAGCGTAATCGTTCGGATCGCCTTAGCGCAGGAGCTCTGGACGATTCTGGCCTTTCTTGTGTTCCTCTAGTTCGACCCGAAGACGTCCGTTCAGGAGACTGGAATGGTTCCATTTCTCTGGATGGTCTTTGACGTCTCGATGGCTGGATAAACCAGTGCGGGCGTTGCTGGAACCGTAGCTCATATCGTATAATAGAAGACGCCAGATCGTCTGCAGCGTTACTATCGCGATGGAACAAATGATTGCAAGACGGACAACGAACTACCTGGAACACCTTTTCAAGACCATCGTCCAACCGAGTCGTGTCTGGTAGTGATACCACAGGGGTTCGCTGCAGAAAATCAACTCGTTGCTCCCGACCTTGCTTGGTGTAATAGTAGCACATTCTTGAGTAGAGATACTCATCAACTCTTTTAGCTATATCGGCTTCCGTGCTATCACGGCCACGGCTACGTTGCTCGATTTTCCGGTAAAGAGTATTGGCAAGCTTATGATCCATCGGTGCAAGAGCTCCCTTTCTCGATTCCCTGCTCATTCCGTCCAGGTCGAAACCATAGATAAAAGGGCGGTCGATACGCTGAATAATTCGTTCGAGATGTATTTGTTGACTCATAGCAAAGGTGCTGTTGGCTTGATTTATGATAAGATAGCAAGCCTCGTCAACACACGACCTTTGCGATACGGAATTGTGCCATGTCCGGCGGCGTACGGACCGGTTGTCATAATAGTTCCATACACGGAGGCCATTATCGTCTGCCTTGGGTTACCGAAGATACACCTGATATTTGGCATAAGCACTGCGCGTTGACCCTTCACTTAAACCAGACTCGATATCGTCAATATTGTTAGCTGATTTGCGTGCCTCAAGCCAGTCGCGGTTAGGGATAGTTCTGCCATATAGATATCCGCGTTTGATAATGAGTTGTGAAGCTTCAATTCCAGGGCTGTTGGTTGGTATGCCTGCGACGGCAGACTTTGCCGAAACCATACCGATTACACCATCGTGGTGCCACAAATAATCGAACTGCTTTTCGGGCGAATTCCTTTCCCATATATCCTTACAAGGTTCTCTGATAGTGCGCCTCAGCTCCGTAAGGTACTTGCACGTCGTCTTCGAGAAGCAAGATCTCAGCCAGTCATTGTATATGCAGTACAGACGTATGCCATCAGTGCGGAAAATACGGCGTCTCGTAAAACGGAGCTTCCTTTCATTACCTGTACCTAGTATTGTTTGGCATAACCAACGCATATAGCCTCTGTCTCGTATCTCCACATTTCCATCTCGTTGGATGGTAGCCTGTCGCCGTATGTCGAAGAGGATGCCAAAAGGATCAGCCTTATTGTTCAAGCGCTTAAGTACTGTACAGGCTTGATTATAGTCTTCTCTTTCTACAGTTACGAGGGTTAATAATTAACCATTAGTTGCGTGTTTAATAGATATTACATACTTCTCCTCAATTCATGTACTCGCCGTACACTTTGAGCAGTCTGCTCTTCCTGTTCTAGGTTCTGGATTATCGGGCGAGCCAAGTTACCAATATTGTTGAGGAGATCCTGTACAAACGAAACATTGAAGAGTAGAGCGACTCATGGCATGCTTCAAGAGGACACAAGACAAACGACTGACCACCTTCTTCGCGCCTTTGCAGGAAATAAATCAAGAGCGGAATCATTTTCGCCCCTTTCGCTTTGGAGAGTTTGCCGCCATGGATCCTATGGAGCGTATCGTCATCGTCTTCGTCATCGTCGTCTTCATCCGCCCATTCTGCCTTCCAGTTATGGCTGGATCTGGGAGACCGAGACATTCGAACAGGTTGACATCACGCGCACCGTCGGCATCGACGTTGCGTTCCTGTTCGACAAATTATCAATCTGTCATCGAATGTTTTCTTGCAGGTCTTCAAGCACGTCTCTCGGCCCTTGCCTCGTTCCTCTTGTTCTTCTGGCTCTCCTGGTTCGCCTGCTTGATCTTCTTGATCGTCGCCAATTTCACCAGGCTCCAGCGACATTCCCCAGATCCTTTGAAACAAGGCAGCGACAAGTTTGGTTCTGTTCCTCGACCATCCATTTGGCACTGTAGCCTTATTTTCAAGTTCTAGTCTGCACTTGGCACCATCAAAGGTTTCTATGGAGTTCTTATAGCGTCACACCATGTCCGTTATAAAATCTGTCGACTTGGTCGCGAGCTCTGCCGGTGCGGATATAATGGAACCTTTGCCTTGGGTTTGAGGAAACAGCGGCAGCCATCCGAGGTGTATCTGCACGCCGAATTCTGTCATGAACAGAGTCGACGATATCTTGAACAAATTCATCCCTCGGTGCCGGCCAACGAAGCGGAACGTGAGCCTTTTCTTGAGACGCAGCTGAAGGTAATCACGATAACGATCTTTGAAATTGTAAACGATATTTTTGCGGAAATCAATGCTGACGCCGTTAGCGATTTCTGTGACCAAATCAGCCATGTGCGCAATGTCTGATGCGGCACGCATCTCCTCCGATCAGTCCTGATACCATATTTTTTCACACCTTCAGTAAGATATTGCGCTCCAGTTCCTTTTTTAACATTTTTGACAAAGATTCGTTTGCATTATCCGTTGCAAACGCCTTGAAAAGCTCTATGCGATCTCCGTTCCTTGCAGCCGACCATGATCATCCAAAATGTTCGTGTCTGGCGTATAGACAGCTGCTTCGCGAGCTGCCGTCTAGAAAAACTCAGTTATAAACATTCTTCTCTCTCCTTCCCACTCTCTAAGTGTCACCAAATAACTCTCGTCTCGGTTAAAAAAATAATATGTGTAACCTTCCTCTTTGAGCGCTAAAATTCACGTGTGGAAAGCTTCACTACTCTGTCATTGACCCCTAGAGCCCTCAAATTCGAAAAATTCGGTGTGAAGACACCTTTTTCTGGAGGCTGTTGGAGAGTGGGTGAAGTGCCGGTTTTTTGGTAGAGAACCATAATTAATTCATTTAGACATCTTTTCCGCGCGCTGGATGGAAGTGCGCATAAGCGGTATTACCTGCAAAATTAATGTTCAATCTTGGAGTTTGGGAGATAGAACAGGCATTAATCTGAGGATTGGGACTTGAAAGTTTTTGGATATTCAGCAACTGACGCAAGGAGAGCTCCACCACGGTCCGCATGAAGAGGAAATTTACTCTTATGGACCAGGTATCTGTATTTCATGATTATTGGTGTCTTTACATGACGCAAGGAGCATCCAATAGCTGTTTTAGATACTACATTGAATTCTACGATATGGATTGACGGATCAATAATTTACTCCCAGACTCGGTCCTTTTCATTGCACCAAGACGTGGTTCCGGATAATGATATGAATTTCGGGCAATGGAATGAGCCTGTATATTACGGCCATCATTAATCTTGTGATGTGAAGCCCAAATCCATATTTGATTTCGCTTCCACATTTCGGTATTCCATCTGAATTCGGTTTCCATTGATCTCGAAGATATACCTTTGTGTACCTGATAAAACGATCGATTCGTGGGGATCTATCGATTAAATACGGGTTCTACATGATTGAAATTGATTGTCAAAAGATTCCATACTATGAAACTGTTTTACACGCAGACATTCTGAAATGTTGTCGAGTAGCTGAGCATATAGCCGTTTGGGCCATTGTTTCTGATAACAGCGTCGTGGCGATAAACGCGCAAAATTTTTATTGCCATGGGTATATAATAGCAAGACCGCTGCTCCTTTTCTCTCTCTTTCTCTTTCTCTCACAGAAATCAATGAAGACAGTCAAGAAGGTAAGCTGGAATACTGCCCATTTTAATATATGGACTGACTACTGATGGTAGGATAAAGCATGCATATGAACATCTCTCCATTGCTTTCTTTTGCATCAAGTCGCGCCTTGCTTTAACCTCGTTTCTGGCGTCTATGAATGTCTGCATTTTGTTCTCTTTGGCCTATCAAGTCGAGGTCTTCTTTCATCATCGGCTCTGATGCGATGTGCAGTCCTTTGCTCTCTCTCTCGGTTATCAAGTCGAGGTTCCTTTCATCATGTCTCTGATATCGATAGATCTTTTCTACTGTTCTCTTTTGCTTATGATTGTAATGATTCCCCTGCGCAAATCGGTACCACCCCTCCCCAAATGCCATCCCTTTGGGCGCATGTTTTTTCTTCTTCACCCGAAACAGTGACTGGTGCCCGCTCCTGCAGCATGGAGGACGATGCAAATAAAGCTAGTCCTGAGTAAATCTATTTCAAATGTCGGCCAAAAATTGCACCAAATGCGGGAATAACAGCTATTGAAAAAGCTTCGGCCGGAAAATAAAGGATCATACTCCTGTTGTTCGTGAATCACCTCCGTTTCAGAGTGGCAGGTCAATGTTTGGGATCAAGGGCAAGCCGAAGCAGCGTCGCGGACCAGGAGTTGGCGCTGATGGGCCTCCAACGCCCACGAGCCATCGACCATGGGACTCCACATCTGCGCATAATAGTCTGTCTGCCAGCGCCGCACCATCTTACACTCTCGATGATTATTACCAAGGTACACAATGCAGAAAACGTGTTTATATCAAATAGGAGTATCTCAGATATCTACAGGAGATATTTGCTCAGTGACTAGCTCGCAGTCTTCAAAATCCTTTAGTGCGCATGATAATAGCAACAAATTTAATGGCATGAGCGAACGGCAAGTCGAAGATTTGTTTGAAAAGATGCTGGTACGCAGATACTTTTCCTTCTCCCTATTTAAACAATTGTGTATAGTTAATCAGGAATATGCCTAAACGTTACCGTAGACTCGACGTGGAATCCATGACCAGAATGCGAGAACTGCTATGCTTTCATTTCCCGTAGAAAAGAAATGGTTGATGGTCTCCCAAGATATGCAGGCAGATTCTACCGGGCCGCCAGCATCGGTTAAAAAGAGCAGCAGCGACATCCGAGAGCCGGATAGAAGCACGCCAGAATTTTACATCAAACAATTTTTAGAACCTGATATGCGTGGCGTTACCCCTCGATTGGTTGCACATTTGGCTGTCAGCCTCCGAACAATGCCACTAAGGTACAATGCGCCCGCGGTTCAGCGAATCCATGATATGCTAAGCGAACCTTGATAGCTGGGTGCGACAATTTATCGAGGCACGCGGTTTACAAGTCATCACCAATGTGGTTGGAATGCTAAATAAGCATGATACAAAGTAAGTAAATTGAACCTGCGGTTGTATTTTTCTCGCATTCTTCTAATATTCAACGCCCGATAGGACGGAAGAGGACTTACAAATGGAGGCAGAAATTCTAAAGTGCTTCAAGTCTCTAATCAATAACAGGGTAAGTACTCGCGGAGAGCCCGAGGTCATGATTTAGCAATAGCAACCATTCCTCGGTTTCATCTAGTGGGGTGCACGTGAAGTTGTTTCAAATCCACAATGTGTATATCATGTCGTTTTATCGCTTGTATCGCCACCCATACAAACGCGCAAGCTTGTTTGTGAAATCCTTGCATTTTTGTGCCATGTCGATTTGCCGAAAGGCCAAGAGTTAGTATTGAAAGCCATGGAGAAACTCAAAGATCATCGTCGTGAATATGCTCGATTCGATGCATGGCTCAAGCTACTTGACGTGACGTTGGACGGTCGGGGTCGTATGGGAAGTCTAGTTGGAGCTAGTGAAGATGTACGGAAACTAGGGACGGACAATCATCTAAGCGACTACGCGGTAGGTGAAAAGGCTTTAAGACAATGTTGGCAGTGTTTGCTCAAACTATAACATCAAGCTGTCCAATATGATGCTTGTAAACTCCATTATCAGCGTCGTCGAGGATCTAGAGATCAGAGTGCACCTTCGAAACCAGATGAATGCCAGTGGACTGCAAGTCATCATGGATAAGATGATGGAATTCAATAACGAGCACTTGCGGCGACACATCTCTATTTACAAGCAAATGAGTGACAATGATTACGAAGAAATGCTTGAAATATACAATGAAAAAATCCTCAGCGATATGAATGATCCTCGAGACGTTTTTGAATCGATCCTCACCCGGGTAGAGGGTACTCGAGGCTATGACTTTCTGCTCAGTGCACTGCAGCACTTATTGCTCATTCGTGATGAAGAAGGAACACAGTAAGAAGACCTGTCATTTTTCGTATAAAAAGTCTAATCTAATCAATTCTATACAGGGTGCGCTACTACCAGCTTTTGGATAATTTGGTGACCCAGATAGTACTCGACCGTAAAGGCCTGTCACCTGAAGACTTCTCGGGAGGTTTTGGCTTGTCGGTAGCGAGTCTTATTGATAAGTTTGCTGAGCAAGATCAATTGGCTGCTGCCATTGCAGAAGCAAAGGAAGCCAAAGAAGCATATGAAAAGGCTATACGGGAGAAACAAGAACTAGAAATGGAGATTAATCTAAAAGGAGGTTAGTACATATCATCTGCCTCGAGACACCAACTAGAACTCTATTTCAGATGGACTTGTGGGTCAGTTACGTGAAAAGACAAATTCTTTGGAAGATTTGCTACGAATGTCCCGGCATACTATAAAAACTTTACAGGCGAAACTTAAGGACGTTCAAGAAGAATATAAAGCCAATTTGGCTGCAATGGATGCACAGTTGAAGCAAATGTACCAGGTAGCAGCTGCAGCCAATGCAAACAATAGCGTAGCAAGCCGTTCGGACAGGAGATTATCGAGAGAAGACGTGACGAACGTACTTGACCGCCTTAGAGCCCAAGCAATACTTGAAGGCAGACCATCAGATTCCGATGTTCAAAGTGAACTACAATCGGTATGCATTGCAATTGTGAGGATTCGATTCGTAGACGTTAATGGAAATTTTGCTACTGGTAGCTACCAAAGGCGCAAGGATTATCGGATGCCTTCAAGTCGAGTCTCACGGATCAGCTTGGATCTAGTGTACCATCTGGTTTTGTTATACCTGGAACAATGCCTCTGATTGGATCCACCAGACGCGGTGCACGAGGAACATCAATGACTTCGGATGAAGGCAAGCCTTCGGACCAATCTTCAACAGACAATCAGATCGTCGACGCCATCGTATCATCCGATACGGTGCCGATACTGACAGCAACAACTGAAGAAGAACATGAACCGACCTCTGTCAACGAACTAGCAAAGGAGATATCAATGAAACTCGCAAAATCAAAGCAGAAAGATGGACGACAAACAGAGGATCGGGAAGGGTCTTCGCCAGACATTATTGTTCAGGAAAACGCTTCAAAGGAATCAGTTATAGCAAAGTCGTCAGATAATTTGGATCATGCTACAACCATCGCTGCAGCTCCTCCTCCATCACCACCTCCTCCACCGCCATTTTCATCTTCAGCTTCCTCAGGACAACCATCGCCAGCAACTGCGATCGCTCTACCTTCAAATACCTTGAGCATAGTATCAGGAGATGTAGGTGAAATGCTTCCTCCTCCACCACCACCACCTCCTCCGCCACCGCTGTCTACAACGGCAGTCAATACTGGGACTGCAGGTACAGGAAAGGATCTTAAGCAGAAAGTGTCATCAATACCTTCACCACCTCCTCCACCTCCTCCACCTCCTCCACCTCCTCCTCCATCTGGAGGTATTGTGGTAGTTGCTGGATGTAATGATGATGGTGCTGCTGGTGCTGCTGTTGCTCCACCTCCTCCACCCCCACCTCCTCCTCCATCTTCGCTGGGACATTCTGCGCCAGTACCACCTCCAGTGCCGCAGGGACCGATAAGGAAGGTGATGCGATATCAACCCGATGTAAAGACGCGTGCGCTCCAATGGACAAAATTGCATAATATGGCACTTAATAAGACCGTGTGGGTGACCTCTGATGTGGATGAAGATGCGCTGGAGGATGAATTACAAAACTTGGGCGTATTCGCATCTATTCAAGAGATTTTCGCGCAGAAAATTATCGAGCCAAAACGGAAAAAGGGGGTCGAGAAAAAACAAGAAATCTGCATCATCGACTCCAAAAAAGCCTATAGTATCAGTAAGTGTTTAATGCTTGATATGTAAAATGTGCTGTCGATACCTAACATTCTTTGCATGGATTAGATATCGCCATCCTTGCTAAACTCAAGCATATATCATTCGCTGAAGTTAAAAGAAGGATTTTGGCAGTGGACGATAAACTTTGTACGGAGAATTTGTTAAGGAACTTGCAAAGCTATGCCCCCACTCCAGAAGAGATGGGCAAGCTATCTGTTTTTGTCAGCGGTGCTTCAGAAGAGGAATTAGAACAATTATCAAAACCCGATGCTTTCTGTTACGAAGTATTATACTCATACTTCCTGGATAGGGATATTGCTTCCAGGTTGCTAACATTTGTCTGTTGAAGGTCATGAGGATTGATCGTTACAAGGAACGTATCGACAACATGCTTTATCGAGCCACCTTCTGGGAGAAGCACCAGCAATTGAGCAGAGTAAGCAGGTTATAATCATGTATTCTGGAATGCTGTCAAAATTAACCTCTTTTAGAACATGAATTCAGTCTTGGAAGCTTCAATTGCAGTTAAAGAGTCTAAATCTTTCAAGGAACTGCTGAAGGTAAATGTACTATATGTGGATAGGTACAAAAATAAAACTACTCATGATGTCTATTTGTTTAAAGCTTATACTGGTTATGGGTAATTTCATGAACGGTAAAACATTCCAGGGCGGAGCTTTTGGTATCAAGATCGCCAGTATCAACAAAGTATGAATATTTTGCTATATTGGTTTGTTATTGCCTTACGGTATTAAAAGTTTATTTTTTTGTAGCTGGTGGATACAAAGGGAACTGAAGGTAGCACGACGCTTCTGCATTTCTTGGTGGATACTGTGGAATCCAAAATTCCACGCATACACAATTTCCTCAATGACCTCAGAGAAACCGGCCAAGCTTGTCGAGGTATGACAATGAATACTATCCTTATATTCCGAATTTCTGATGTCTGGATACCTTTTGTTTGCATCTTTGCATCCAGTCACGTTGCAGGATATGGTGAAAGATTATAATGAACTTCGCAGTGGCTTGCAGAAATTGATCCAGGAACTGGACTCACATTATGGAGAAGATTATGAGGCACCAGAAGGCGACAACTATTCCAAGACAATGTACGAATTCAGAGAAAAGGCACTGGAGAAGTTTGAAGAATTGGAAGTTCGATACACTTCCATGGACGTTGCATACAAAGATGCGGTTTCCTTTTACGGAGAAAACCCTGCTGAAATGAAACCGGACGAATTCTTTGGCATATTCAAAACTTTCACATCCAGCTGGGAGGTATGTTCTCCAGGACAAACATATCAAAACTATTATATACGACCTTACTATCAAAACTTAGCGTGCTATGAATGACAACAAGACTGCACGAAAGAAACTGGAGCAAATGGAAAAAGCAAGAAAAATGGAGGAAGAACGCAGAGAACGGATTAAGGCACAGAGAAATCGCGGTGTCGATACCAGCGATCGTGAGTTTTCGAATGCAAATATGGATTCAATTGATTTACTGACTATATTTTAATCAACAATAGCCTCCGAAGCGTCATCACCAACAGAAGAAGATAAGAATATCATGGATAATCTATTAGATCGATTACGTGCAGGAGATCTGGACACGAATAGTAAAAGAAGAGGTGACCGTTCTGCTGGCCGCGAACGTCGTTTGCATCGCAGTGAGTCCGTCGCTGTCATGGCTGAAGACCTTCTAAAGAGCATCCAAACCGATGAAGACAGTCCTCCTCTGCCTCGATCGCGCGCCACTGATCGTAAAAAGTTCGGCCTGCAAGACGATTTATAAGAATTATTCGATTCAAACTAAAAATTGACCAATATTCTAAACATACCAATTAATCTTTGCTTTGTTCTCTTTACACTTATTCCCATATACTCGCAAGTTCATTAAAACCAAAAGCTGACGCTGAAGCTCGTTTCCAGCGATCGCACGTAATGCCACCATTTCGGCTACGGTCCAAAAGCATCAATGGGACCGTCTTACGATACAGTCAGCATGGCCACTTACGGGGATATAGAGCATCTCTCCTGCTTTGAGTACACATTCGATATACTCTGCCTTATCTGCTAATGGAAATCGCTCTTTATCAATATTTTCGACATCAACCTGGCGATTATCACATTAGAGTTTGGGACTTTTCCATTCATTGTAATAATACCTGGCTTGTATTTGACAAGATGCCATCCAATGGATATAGATATTTGCTTTGCTCGGGAGCATACAAACGAATATATTTGGAGCCCACGACTTGAGCCAGAAAATTGTGGTAAGGATCATGATGCAATGGTGATATCGTACCACCTGGTCCAAACCAAGCATTCCGGATTACGTCGGGCGTCGGTGGTCGTTCATAAAGATCCGTTATGGGAGGCGAAGCATAGCAATAATCCGGCACATTGATGTCATCTGCCAATCTTGGAATTTGATGAAATAAATCGTGTTGAGCAAGGTACGCTGGTCCATTTGGTGCTTGATGTAAAATATGGTTGCGTATGAAATCTTCAAACCGCATTAATTTTTGCTGCCAATTTGCATCAGTATATTGGCTCCCAATCTCCACGGGTACTATCCTATCTCCAGCGACAGATACAAGATACGCCATGGAACTCCATGGTCGAGAAGAACGTGCCGGCCAATGATCGATCGATCCGCTTGGTACGATGAAGGGTGCCGGTCTGGGTGACTGAATGTAGTTCACAAACCATAAAAAATCCGGAGCGTTGTTCAAGAGCCATACGCGCTTCGCGGAATTAACTTTGACGACCTTCTGTCTTTTAATGTTATCAAACTTGTCAAATTGCTGTAGTAGCTGCCTGTCAGCAGATAGCCAATCTTGTAAAAGATCAACGACTTTATGAGAGACTTCCCGTCGCCGTTGACCCGGGGAGCCACTAACAATCATTGCTGTGTCAATAACTTTGATAATCTCCCGCGCCATCCGTTGAGTCTGGAAAATATCTGTGCTTTGTCGCAAACAATCCAGAAGAGAGGCTGCTTTCAGCAGGCATGCATCCATGACTAGCAAACGCCAACAAGGAGGCACATCTTTGTACCGGTATAGCAAAAGAGATTCTTGAGCAAAGTCATGTAATGCATCTGCTTCGCTTATTATGTCTATCGAGCGTTTTTGACCTATGGAATCTTTGTCGCTAGCCGAGACGATGTGACGAACTGCTTGTCTGAACAGCTCAAGCACTGATTCGCCGCAACCTGACAAATCTTGAACAATTTTGTGAGCAAGCTGCGATCTATAATTTTTCCTGAGATATCATTCCATACAAACTGCTTCCGCATCTTCCTTGAGCATCTCTTTAATGGCATTGTAAGAATCGTCTAAAGAACTTTCGTCGTAGTGTGCCATTTTTACTTCACAAGCGCTTCTGTTCACTTCGCTCGCTCCACTAATCTGTAAAATAAACTTGCTTGGCCTTCATAAACCTCCATTCTCGAACTCCGGTGTATTCGGACTGACGCTCGCGAAGGTACCGTACACGCCTACTCATTGATATCTCCGGTTCTCAATAGCCGATGAAATGCAGTGTTTTCACCATTTTTTGTAGACAAGTTGGTAAACATGCTGGTATTTAAGAGTTTTTTCTTTCAATCCGCCCTTCTCATTCTCGGCTGTGTCTGATGGAATTGATCAATTTAACAGAACTTACATAATATCGAGAACTATACGTACATACACTTTCATCACGTAGTCATAAGCAAGCTTATGTTTGGTTCCGAGCGAAATTCGTAAGAACACTTCGTTTCAGTGTAAGGATCTTCAAGAGCAAATTCATCAAGAAGGATACATTTACGAGGGGCGCTCCTAGTACGTAAGTGTGGTGGCCTTTCAAATATCAGGGCGTTCATTAACGTATCTCCAAAAACGAAGCACCCGTAGTAAATCTCATAGAATAAATATACTCTGTGATGCTCTCACCTGGCTGAGCACTGTAACTGTTACGCTGTCCGTAGACTTGGCGCATCCTGGCACCGTTGCCTTGTCTTTTTTTTTTCTTGAACAACCCTCCCAATGATTCAGCGAAAAGAAAAAATAGACAGGGTGCACGCCGAGAAACATGAAGGAACATAAAAGTTTTGGGATAAGCACATCTTAATATTTTATCGTAGAGACAATTGAAGTTGAAGCTTCATGTCACTAGCCGTCATATTTTCCTACTGATGGCATACTTCCGTACTGCATATACAATGACTAGCTGAGATCTCGCTTCTCAAACACCATGTGCAAGTGCCTTATGGAGCTGAGGCGCACTATCAGAGAAATCTTGAAGGATATGCCGGAAAAGATTTCACACGGGGATCATTTCGATTATTTGCGGCATTACGATGGCGTAGTCGATCTGGATTTCGGCGAAATGTGTCCCATCCTAAGTGTATTCCAACCATCAGACATAGTAATAGAAGCTTCACAACTCATTAAACCAAGTGCGGATATCTACATGGCAGAGTTATCCCCACCGGTGACTAGCTTGAAGCTCGCAAGGCCGCCAACATTGATGATATCGAGTCTACTCTAAAAGAAGGAACAGCCGGCAGCGCTTACGCCAAATATCAGGTGTACCTACGCCAGCCCAAGGCAAACGACAATGGCCTTAGTTTATGGAACTTCTACTCCAGCCGAGTCGTATGCCGCTGGACGTGGGACAATGCCATATCGCAAAGGTCGTGTCTTGACAAGGTTTGCAATTTTATCATTAATCAAGCCAACAGCATCTTTGCTATGAGTCAACAAATACATCCCGAACGAATTATTCAGCGTATCGACCGTCCTCTGTATATGGCTTCGGCCTGGATGCAATGAGCAGAAAATCGAGAAAAGGTGCTGTTGCACTGATGAATGATAAGCTTACCAATGCTCTGTACCGGAAGACTCAGCAACGTAGCCGTGGGCGTGATACCAAAGAAGCCGATATACCTACAAGAGTCGATGAGCATCTCTCCTCAAGAATGTGCTATTATTGCAGCAAGCAAAGCCAGAAGCAACGATTTGATTTTCTGCAGTGACCTTCTGTGATAGCTGTACAAGATACGGCTCGACTGGAGGACGGTCTTGAGAAAGTGCTCGGCATTGCTAGTTTTCGGTCTTGCGATCATGTATTCCTCGTGATGGTAACGCTGCAAATAACCTGGCATCTATTGCAGGATATTTGCTACTATTCCAGCAGCAGCATACGCGCTGGTTTATCTGGCCATCGAGACGTCAAAGGCCATGCGGAGAAAGCGAGGTTACGCTTGAACCATCTCGTTCTTCGCTATGTCAGAGTGAAAGAGAGGCAACGGTGAGCTCATCCCGGTCTCCACGACGGACTGCTGCAGAACAAACTAAAGAAGCACCGTAAGAAAGACCTGAATCCTCCAGAGCTCTTGCGCTAAGGCAATATGAACGGCTACGCTCCAAAAAGCAAAAAGGGATCCACGAGTCAAGTGGACAGGGCCTGACGCCCGCTGTTTGTAAGTGTTACTACAAAGTGCGTATTCCTTTATCTTATTGCTGAACATTTTTTTGTTTCCTTTCCATTTTTCTTCGATGGTTCTCTATGACCGATACATAATAATTTTGACCGAGTCTACGTCTCATTGTCTAAACTGATGAGTCTCAGATAAATTGCAGATACCTTACAAGTACTTCATGAATGCCTCGAAAGATCACTAAAGAAGATTATTACAAATGGACGCAACATTCTCTCACATCTTTAGGATCGCTGCTTGGCTTATGAAAGAGGCCTTCAAATATATGTGGTTACCCACGGCGTCAAATAAAATGACGTTGAACTGAACTACATTGACGGAACTGTATTTGCCGATAAGACTCATTTTCATTATAGTGGCCCACTTTCAGCTGGTGATCCATTTTTGCTGGGTAACTCATTCTCCTTTGGTCTTTCGCTTTGCCAGCCAAGTCGAGTTTGACCGGCCCATATTCACGGTGGGGCTCAACTTCATATTGCCAAACCACATTCATTTTCACCGGACCAAATGAACTTCTGGTATTGTGTATACTTGCATCCACGTTTCACAATTCTGAATTGCTTTGCTCACTTGATTTCCATGCAGCCCAATCGAAAACAATATCTATAACCATTTTATTAGCCACTCTGGGCGAGACCACCGACCTTGCGCAACGGTGCCTGAGATATTCTGTCAGCGCGCGCGCTACTGTCTTTTATTGAATAGAATCTCCGAAGTTAACATGTGCTCAACCAATTGCCGTATTGATCAACTGATGTCCATCTCTGCAGGAAATACAGCGCTAAGGCACAGTGCGATGTTTACAGCGTAGCGCTTACTGGACCAGAACACTGATACGTGCGACGGCCGGTTTCCCAGGCCAATGCAGATCACTCTAGGTTCGGAGTTTTCTGTAAGTAACCTTTATTCCAGTCAAAGTCTATTCCTACTCAGAATATGTCTGCCAAGTAGGACAAGTGCAAGCGGAATATACTTAACCAGTTGGTACTACGGGTCAAACTTGAGATGGCCCCAGTTCAACGGCAGACCTGGGAAATGTGCTATACACTTGTCTGAAAAAGGTTTAGCTGGCGACAATACATAGCACTGGCCAAACTGGACATCGGGATTATACATGACATATTAGTAGATCTTTTGAGCAATATTATGGCGATAGCAGCCGTATGAAAGATGTGATCATAGTTTAATCTGCAATTTCCGAGGTATTTTGGAAGCCGATACTGTGTCAAGATGCAACTCATTTGAGAATGCATACATTCTGACTTGGAGTGCACCAGGAAAATGTGGCTGGACTAGCTTAAGATCGTATTACATAGCGCGCCGCACGGCTAAATATCAGTTCTCAAAACCGAAGCAAGCTATCATGCAGTTGATAACTTGTCTGCGCTGATTCGTAGCAACTGACAAGCTTTTTAGCAGAAAGGTACGAAGTATTCTTTCCCAAGTTTCCGGGGAGGCCTTTGGGAGAATGCCAAAGATGTCAGTTCTGATTTTAGGATCAACATAACAGCCACAGTTTCAGCCATTGAAGATGTAGAAGTTTGTGCCTTAGCCAGGAGACCATGCCACAAAAAGCGAATGCTTCCCCCCTCTTTATTGCGGGATCGTTGGTAAATGACATAGGCTCAGTACGTGGTAATTTCCGCCAAGAGCTAAAGTGCCAGTCTGAAACGCGTTTGTCTCACGTTAAATGCATAAGGTTGGGAAAGGCACAGCCAATGGGTCTGGATTTTATCGGCGCCAGCACACGCTGATCGCCCTGAAAAGCGATAGCTGCGATTTGACACAGACGTCATTGGTTGACGCCGCATGCAAAGCTTAAGACTACGATGGTTTCGGATATTCGGTCCTGCTAGGCTTCTATCTTTCCGTTTTCAGTGGTTGGTCCGGTGTATGTGCTTTTCATCATTTTAGCACATTGCTGCTTCGACCCGATTCATTTGCCGGTTTTACGGATGCTTCAGTGGTCCTTTTCTGCTACGTTCGCTTTTTACTGTTACAGATTGCAATGATTTGGAGATATTTATCTTTCAAGGGCAAGCGCGTCGGGAAAAGGAGCAGACAATTTTCCAAAAATATCGAATTTTAAAGTCATTGTAGGACAAAAGTGCAAGGTGCTGCCAAGAGAGGGAGTCAAATGCAGCAGATTCCGCAGACGCAAATAAGACATTTGTTAGACTATTTCGTCATGTGAAGCCCGAATGAGACGCGTAGACTCTCCGGTGTAAAAATATAAAAGGTGGCCTTGAGGTGCCGTGGGCTTTTCTTCACACATCTCTTATTACTATCAAACATGTAAGTAGTGCGCCTCTAGGACGCAAAACTTTCCACCTTGCTGACTTGAACACCTGCAGGGGTCTCTTCGATTTCTTTGGTGAACAACACTCCAAGGTGCACTCCGGTGAACACGAAGGCTCCTTCACTCACGAATTGATTGCCGGTGCTGCTGCCTACGAAGCCGCAAAGGCCTACAATGAACACTGCGAAAAGAACGGCAAGCCCGTTGACCATGCCCAAGCTAAGCAGCTCCTCGCTGGCTTGGCTGGTGGTCTCGTTGACAAGTTGATCGAAACCAAGGGTTTGGACTACCTTGACAAGGTCAAGGCCAAGAAGCATGCAGAGGAACAGCTCAGCGAGTACTACGACAAGGAGCTCCAGTAAATACCTGTTTAAATACGTTTTCCCTTTGCAAATAAATTGTATTTGTGTGTATATGAAACTTGAAAAGTATCTTTGCGAAAGTTGTCCTTTGCATTGTTAGTCGGTCATTCAGTCGTGCCTTCATGCGCGCACTACCATATCTGGAGGGATCGGTCAGTTATTCCAACACAAAGAATGAAGAGCTGCGAGAAATGTGTAGCATCCTACATAAGTATGAGCGTATCAAGTCATGATGACAATGGTTTCACGCTTGTTTGACCATATTGACTTCAAGCCTGCTTCCAGCTACACTCTCTGCAAGAAATTATCAAAGAAACCAAACGTTTTTTATTTTCGTTGAGATCATGCACTATAGCAGGAACATAGCAACTTAGTTGGTTTTGATAATTCCTGTCTCCATGGTTAGGAGATATATATTCATACTGTAATATACTGGGTTTTGAAATGAAGTTTGCGACACACGGGGAAACCTTTTGCGCTATTTGGATCACCCTCTGCGGTCTGGAACAAAAAGAATTCACGTAACGATTAGCTTTCTCTGCATCAACATCCCTTCTAAGAGTTCTTGTTACATACACTTGCAAATCTGTGCTCCTCAACGCAAAAGACATGACCCCAAGCACCATTTATCATACCTGATGAGCCCATAGGTTTTTAGATGACATTGATTTGTTTTCGCTTTCTTATCTCTATACAATAGAAATAAGCTTATAGGTCAGTTATGATGCGGTATCTGAGTACGCATTGTATAATTTACATGAACGATCACCACAGGCATAATCGGCTGGTATATCCGTCACATCGCCGGAAGCCGTTCCAGCATCTTGCTCTTGAGGATAATTATTATTATTATTATCCTTCGCCAGGAGGATAGTTTGACTATGTTACCATCTTTTCTTTATTTGGTCGAAAGTAAAAGGAATATTTGTGATAAACATGTACAATATCATCGCTAAACGAGAAACGGAGCGAAGGAAGGGTGGGTGGGCCAGTCAAACTATCCTCTGATGGCTCGGATAATAGTGATAGGCTTTCAGCCTACGGCCTCAGCCAAAAGTCTATACTGGTTGTACTGAGAAGTTGGCGTAATTTCTGATGTCTTCCGCTTCGTGTTCGAATCCTGCCCAGACAGTATGACCAGGAATTACACTATATTATGGGGAACGGTTTTAACTACTCACCGGCAGCAATAGAAAGTTACAGCGGATGTTTCCTAGCAACCTGGAATTTCCACAATATAAAGCAATCAATTCCCTCAACCTAAAACCCGTTAGAGGATATAAGAATACAAGAGCTGGGATGACTCATCTAACAGACCAACTTTCCCAGCAGGAAACAAACGGCGAAGGATTACGGGAAGAAATGTTTATTCAATTGCTGTACAGACTAAAGCCTTTTGTGTCGGTTTGTAAAAATCCGGTTACCCGCACCACAGTTGGTCGGCTGGGTGGCGTTTTCAAAGCGCATTGCAAGAGAGAGAAAAAAAAATACAGTTTCTTTTTCTGCAGGAACCATGGTCGCAATGCAAAATGATTTTGTAATGACAATTGAAGAAGATGAGAATGTCAAGATATTTGAAGATGAAGAGGATATCGAAGAAGCACCAGTCAAAAAGAAAAGAAAGACTGACAAAGCATCTGAAAAGCAATTGCTCGGCCAAGATCCAGAATTCGATCCGCAGTTCTCGTTCGCCGTCGATGGTGGTGCATCTACCGGTCCCGAGCATGCATGGGACTTCACCGCAGCGAAGCGTATGCTCAGAGAAAGACAAGTATGGATCGACTATTGAAAATAAAAGAAATGTGTCAAGTGTGCTAACCTTTCCGGATGCACCCGCAGCCTGATTATATTCCTCGTACAAGTATAGACCAAATTATCGAAAAGAAGAAGGCCAAAAAGAGAAAAGAAAAGCTGTTAGAGAAGAAAGGTGAATTATTATGCTGACTATGATTTTCTGATGAAATTTCTGGCTAATCCTCTTATGCTGAAGCTGCCAAGACGAAATCTGACGAAGAAAAAGCTGCAGACGATGATGACGAGAATGAGCAGGAATCAGGGTTTTTTGACGATGAAGATAATGGCAATACGGATGAGAGCTTTGGAGGTGGCTTGGAGACAGAAGTTACCCGCAACGAAAATGATGAGGACGAGAGTGAGGATACCGAAGGAAACGCAGAGGAAGAAGATAGCACAGACGACACTGAGGAAGATTCGGCGTCAGATCTTGATGAAGAGTCAAGCGAGGAAAGTGAAGTGGAAGAAACAGATGCTGAGAAGGCAGTAAGTGAATAGATCGACGATGATTCGGGAAACTGTGGGAATGTGTGAATTAAAGCTTTTTCGTACTGACAGCGCAAGAGGGCATTCTTTGCGCCTGAAGAAGAAACGAAGACAAAACAGCACGAATCTTTCACTACGATGAATCTGTCCAGGCCTATATTAAAGGGACTGGCTTCCATTGGCTTTGTAAAGCCGACAGAGATCCAAGCGCGCACGATCCCACTGGCATTGTTGGGCAAAGATATTTGCGGAGGCGCAGTAACTGGATCTGGTAAAACTGCTGCTTTCGTGGTACCCATTTTGGAACGTCTTTTGTATCGACCGAAACAGATCACTGCTACACGAGTACTTATTTTATGTCCCACACGTGAGCTTGCCGCACAAGTTCACAGCGTCGCCTTGAAGATCGGCAAGTACACTGATATAACTTTCAGTTTGTGTGTGGGTGGTCTCAATTTGAAGCGACAAGAGACGGAGCTCAAGACGAAACCAGACGTGGTCATTGCTACCCCTGGTCGACTTATTGACCATCTGCGAAACTCAAGTGGGTTTGCACTTGATACATGCGAAATTCTAGTCATGGACGAAGCTGACCGGTAAATGATGCAAGGGAAGCTGTGGTGAATATCTACGATAGCTAAAATACCCGGAATAGCATGCTCGAAGATGGTTTTGCAGATGAATTGCAAGAGATTGTAAAAGCGTGCCCGAAATCTCGACAAACAATGCTATTCTCTGCAACGATGACTGATAATGTTGATAAACTTATCCGCATGTCTCTCAACTCACCAGCACGTCTGTTTGTTGATCGCAGCAACCAGGCAGCTTCGCGACTGACCCAAGAATTTGTACGCATACGAGCTCATCGCGAAGAGGATCGGTCTGCAGTTCTGTTGGCACTTTGCCGCCGAACATTCAAGTCTAAAGTGATCATCTTTTTTCGTTCAAAAGTTGCCGCTCACCAGATGAAAATTCTGTTCGCTTTAATGGGATTAAGGGCTGCTGAGTTGCACGGCAATTTGACCCAAGAGCAGCGTTTGGAGGCACTTGAACGTTTCCGTGATAACGACGTTGACTATCTGTTGGCGACCGACCTGGCAGCGCGCGGTCTGGATATCAAAGGCATCGAGGTTGTTATCAATTACAACATGCCAACCCAGTTTGCACAATACCTCCATCGCGTGGGCCGTACAGCTCGAGCTGGAAGAAAAGGACGGTAAGGAGAATTATATTTTATGGCAAAAAAGGACGAGAAACTTAAAGGATGGCGTCTAGTTCCGTAACGCTGGTCGGCGAAGCTGATCGCAAGATGCTAAAAATGGCAATGAAATCAGCCAACGGTGGCTCGCAGGTCAAGAATCGAGTAGTGCCGCCTGAAGCGATTCAAAAATACAAAAAGAAGATTGAGAAATTGTCAGGTCAAATCAAGGAAATTTTGGAAGAAGAAAAAGCCGAAAAGGCATTGCGTGAAACTGAGATGCAGATTCGTAAGACAGAGAATATGATCAAGCACGAACAAGAAATCTATTCTCGACCAGCAAGGACTTGGTTCAAGAGCAAAAAGGACAAGACTACGAAGTCCAGAAAGAAATAAAATGGATAATTATGATCATGACGACATTATAGCAGCAGTGACGATGGTACAAATACTGATGACAGATATATATCTGCTTACACATCTACTATGCGTTTTATTCGATTGCACTCTTCCAGATGCTCCCCCCGGTACTTTATCAGGTATTCGCCATTCTCTTTGAAAGTTACTGTCTTGTTGACTAGGCAGCCCTGTCGGATAATTGTTTAAGAAAAAATCCTAGTGGATAATCCCATTTGACCGTCTTACCTTTGCACTATTGGAACATTTGTAATAGATGCTCCGATGGCCACTCTTCTTGTGGATCGTGTTGCCATTGTTTTTCCAAAGATAGTCGTCGTTGTATGGAAATTCGCGGGTTTCAATGATGGTACTGATGGCTTGCATGACCCTTCGCCTGCGGCGGGCCATTGCTCGTGTAGAAACACGGCGAGCATTAGATGGGGGTATAGGCAGTTTGTCCAGGAGAGATGGCATGCTCAGACTCGTACTGCTGCTGTAGATTAGAAATGTATTAGATAATGAAAACTAGAAGATAATTCCGTAGATCGTTTACCTGGTTGAATCCCTTCGATATACGGTGGAAGGCCCTGAATGCGGCGGGTGGATTGGCACAGAAGGCTCGTTTGGAGAAAGGATAGGCGGTAATGTTAATGTAGATCCTGTAGTGGTAGCGGAGGCAGAATAAGTATGTGCCTGCGGACAAGTGCTAACTGCTGGAGGAATGATAGGTTGACTCAGGAGTAAAGACGAGTTTCGTTGCTGGTCTTGCGCTTGTGTATGCAATTGCTGACCTTGCTGGAAGTTGTTTCGCCATCCGTTCTCAACTGCGGAAGAAAAAGAACTGATCCGTGGAAGCGTTTCCGCCAGACCTTTTGTTCGCCATTGCTGCATGGACTGCTGCTGTTGCAGTATATAATCGATCTCTTTCTGCCTTAACTTGGCTTCTTCAGCTCGCCGTCTATCTTCTTCAAGTTTACTTGAGAGTATCAACTCCAGTAACTCTGGATGCTCTCCGTATTGTTGCACGACTTTGTCCACATTGAAGTAATCATCGTTCTCTATCGGCTTTTGGATATAAGTCCGTGGTTGCTGCCGGGTAGCGTACCATTTCTCAGTGCTATCCGGTTTCAAGGTCATAAAGCCGTGCGGGGATGTTGGAGTGGATATTGCAGTTGCAGTGTTTGGCGGTGAGGGTGGATAAATTCGATGCGTGCGAATATGATCCGTAGGATAATAAGCGTTCCTGGACATTATTCTTTGAAGAATACAAACGGAAGAAAATGTAAGAGGTTAGACAATAAAACAAGAAAAAGAGAAATGAGCGAATGTCCGTCATCCCGAAAAAAACGGTTTCCCGGACAACTCACTGAATTCGACCCCGCATCCCGCCCCTCCCACACCTCCCCCACATTTTTTAGACATGGCCCTTCAACTCTTTGCCCCGTCAGCGACACATGTCACGTGTAATTCTCTAAACTTCAGGTTTCATGTCACGTAGAGCTGCAAGTGCATTTACGAATAACCTGCAGCAAATGTCGTAGGGACAAAAGACCAAAGAGAAACATTGAGCCAATAATAGGTGGGCAAGCTTGTATCTGTCTTTCCAGATGGAACTTTTCGCCGAATGACCAAATATGCTTATGAGCGCTATTACACATGAGTGGGTGCCCGGGACAACCTTTCTCACGACTTCTGCAATTTTCCGATTGACGGTACTCGTAATAAAGTATTATTGGTCCGTGGGCTTACGGAAGATGGTCCCGCCGCGTTTTCCGTCTTCCCAGATTCTTTTTTCGGATTTAGGGACCTGAGGGTCCCTCGTTATGTAAAAATTTTTTGGTTCTGTGCATCTGTCTCTATTGTATAACAAATGTAAACTGCTCATATTCCCCGTTTGTCCAATTACCTGTAAGCGCAAGTGGTCTCTATAGAGCAAAACCGCCGACTCTTACGACGTATCTTGGTTACTGTCTGCAATCATGTCAGGCTTAATGGTATAATGCCGTTTTTGTCTATCCGAGGAAGGGGACGCCGTGGGACGGCTGTGCACAAGTCCGCCTCCCATTGTACACTTTTTCCAAAAATTAATGTCGATGCAATTTGCAGTTTTGGTGTATAAATGTATTATAAAATTTCACAAAATGCGATATTACTTTTGGGAAAAAGTGTACGACCCGCGCCAGGAGTGTCCCAGTGGGAAGCGAATGGCGGAAAGCCATGGCAGCAGTTTTGTACTAGATGCATTAAACATGTATGTAGTGAGCTCTTCATAATACGATAGATATAATCAACAATATTTATATCTACAGGTACTACACTTTTCGATCTCAATGCCTAGCTTATGATTGTGCAGACAGCGGCGAAACTCAATGTTGCTGTTGACAGGGACCAGAATGTTTGCAATTCGTATTACAATCTTACAACAGAAACAAGTTATGAAGATAACCTGGCAGATAATTTATTTTTGCATCCTCTGTAGGAACCTCATTGGTATCCCATTGAGTAAGGCAAAAAAGCCGGAGACTTTCGATCAGCCAGCATGGAGCTTTGTACTCCTTTCTTTTGATGCGATGGTGATGTTGCAAAGTCGCGTAAACGCAAGCATACAAAAGGAATTACGTACGACTTTTGCAATTTTCCAGTGAAAATACCCTTTAATAAGCAAGGTCCCCTAGGTCCCTGCGGGTGCAACCGAGTCACGCTTTTCACGGCGACGCAAATCAGCGTTTGCATTGTCGGAAGGAAGGTTTTGCATTGTTACTGTCAATTTCGCAACATCTTAAAAAATAATAATAATAAATGTAAATAACCCGTCAAAACCAGACAATAAAGAATAACTTATATACCGTCTATCTTCGTGATCTTCGTGGTTCCCTTTCTGTGTGGTTTCGTAACGCCAAAACAAGAAACTTTACGACACGAACAGGACTGGGATATATTGACAATCTTTCGCCTTGTTATGCATCCCTCAATGTGAAAATGTCCTTCTTCATAACTCAATTTATTTTCGTCTACTTTCCGGGAAAAATAATTTTCAACCAACAGTACTTAGGACGACGCATACAGCTTTTGAAGTCAGGAAAAGAGGGTAATATATTGGTTTACATGTTTTAGATCAAGCTTTAAAATGGCCGTTTCTATCGGCAACATTGTACTTCACTTGCAGAATATCCGAATCCAGGTTTCCAGATCTCAGCCCAGCAGTGACAATGTCACCTGCTTTTATTGGTCCCACACCTTTTGGTGTGCCGGTCAAAACGATATCGCCAGCTTCGAGCTTCATGATGCTTGAAACAAACGCAAGCAACTTGGGAATCCTACGGAAATAAATCGGTAAATGTCCTTCCGTCTTCTTCAACTCATACGTACTCAAAGATCATGTCCTTTGTGTTTCCGTTCTGACGGATAGCCTCGTTAACCTATAACAACATGATTTACATACTGCGCCAGCAGGTTTTTGTCTTCAATTTTATAAGCAGCTTTTACCTTCAGCCATAATTGTACATTCGATGGATCTTTTATCTTCTCTTTAGGGATGAACTCGCTAATTCATCGTAAGCCATAATATTCCATGTCTTTTGATGCAATAGCCGCTTTTACCTAACGGGAGTGAAGGTATCGAAACCTTTGGCAGCGCTCCAAGGAAGACCTTTTTGTTTAGCTTCGTTCTTTTCAAATTGCTGTTAGTTAGCGTCTCCAAGACGTTGCCGGGACTCTCACCTGCAAGTTTCTTGCCGTCAAATCAATTGCCAGAGCATAGCCTAACATACACATCAGATGGAGTTCAAAGAATATGTATATATCTGCTTTACCTGCAATATGTTCCATAGCTTGAGACTCAACGCAGTCGCGAGCTTCTTTGCCAATTACAACCGCCAGTTCGACTACAAAGATTCTACGCTCAACATAACGAGTTGCAAGCAGTAACGACTTCCAAACGACACGGACCTTCATGGTGAACTTCACAACCGGCAGGAATTTCAATGGTTCCCCCGTTAGAAAGATAAGATGATGTCGGTTTCAAGAAGAAGAATGGAGACTTTGGGACAGCGTTGCCCAGCTCCTTCGCGTGCTCGCTAAGCTGTAATGAGTGTAAAGGTCACTACAGTCAACCATCGTACCCACCTAAAGTTGCGTCCGATTGCAACTATCTTTTTGCCAGTGGTGAGAAAGTTACGAGCAGACATGAGGCGTCAGGACTTGTCGGCACTTCGACGATGCACTTTAAGCACAGCGTGTTCAGCACACCAATTTCGAATTTGCTGAGAAGTCTATAGGATAGAATCCTCGCGGGAAAGCTAACCGAGCGCATACTTATGGAAAGAGGCATGGAGACTGACCTACTTTTTGTTTAGCAGAGAAATGTCAACTGATGTCTTAAAAATACGGTTTGCCGAGCCGGAACGAGATCATTTTGTGCAACCCGTCCTCCAGTCACTCAGGAGTGCTTTCGCTTCCGCGACCCTGTCCATAATGCCTACTACAAGACAGACAGGTTTGAGCTAAACTCATCGTCGTCCATAAATATACAAATTTATGAAGGAATAGGGCTTTACAGAGTTCCAACAACCAAATTCCTCATGATCTTCTTTGGTGGTTGCTCCCTCTTAACCTCTATTTTTGACCTGAAGCATCTTACTCATCTACAGTTAATTCCACACATAACGCGGAATCACCAGGTTTGCCTACAGAAGACTCTGATCTCTCAAATATCCCAACTAATCGCATATGACACGTAGTTTTGGCGGTTATTAACGTCGCAGTGCGCCTTTGGGAATTCCGGTGGAATGTTTTTCGGCATGCTTATCTTATATTCCATGCGAGTAATCGAAAGACAATACGGCAGCGCAAAATATGCAGTATGTCAACGTTCTAGCTGGAGAGACTGTTGAGAGGCTACATTGAAGTTCTGTATTCTTCTGACAGGCGTTCGTTTTCGTTGCTACAATGATATCTATACTGTTGGAAATAGGAGCACTCGTCTCTGGTGCCAAGTTTGGGTTCCGTCGCATTGTGGGAGGACCGTAAGTGCTACACGATGAAATTTACCATGCAAGCACACTTATCAACGATGTTAGATTTGGCTTGCTTTTCGCCCTTCTCTACCAATATCATCGTGTCATTCCTGTCACCTACCGTTTTCGCGTTTTCGGATTTACTTTCAATGACAAAACTCCATTATATGTACTGGCGCTACAAGTATGTTTCACTTATCTAGAGTGCTTAGGCATGTGGCGTATTGACCATTTTATTTTACAATCCAAGCTTGTGCTTTCTCAATCTTTCGGTACCGCAGTTCCTTGCATGTGTGGTCTAATGGCGGGGGCATTGTATCGATCTGATGTTGGAAGCATTAAGCAGTGGCGCTTTCCATCGTTACTGCGATCCTTTGCAAGCAGATTCCTCGAGCCGTTATTATCAACATCACCTATACCGCGCACGACAGCAACAATGCCAAATTCGACGGACATTTTAGGTAGCAATGTAGCTCTGCCAAACGATTTACGTCAACGAAGGACAGCTAGTGGAGCTGCAACAGCTACTAGGATAGGCCGCACAGCTGTAAGAGTAAGTCGGAGGTTCTGCCAACCTAATGTTTCACCGAATATAAAGTAGAAATTGAATATCGCCATTTTGCTTGCGTAGGAGTACATCGATACAATAACAGGAGAATCTGCAGGTTCGGAGCTTCAGCCGCCATCCGAGGAACACACAGCCTTACTGATGACAATGTTCCCTGATCATCCACGGGAAGTTATCGTAAGAGCATTATCTTCTGCCAACAACAATGTGAATAGAGCTGTAGAAATTATGCTGAATGTTCCTGCGCCTCAGGGCAATAGCACCAACAATGGAAATAGTGCAAATATAAATATTTCATGAGAAAACCCAAGAACTTTGTAAAATATTTTTGATGTGCAGCATCACCAAGATGAGAAGAGAAGAATACTTTGAACAGTAAGAGTTTACGAGGTGCTGGATGGGTATGATCACATACAGCGATTATAGCTAGGACAACGTGTCGAGATAGCGTCTGCATGGAGGGAAGACCGTGCTAGCAGGTCTTATATTCGGCGGGTCCGTTTTCTGAATCATTACATAGCACTCAGTCACATATCCCTGTCCTTATGTGCCAATACTGTCTCTGTAAGCGAGTTGTTAATTTTGTTAGCTGTCCGGCTCGATCGTCCGTCAAAAAACTTGGCACAAACAGGCAGGATATGCTTTTGGTCATATTCAGAGAAAAAATTTGCATCCGGGACACCGAAGAAAACTCAAGTAGCCAAAAACCCTCCTACGGTTTATCAGTATCACGTCATTAAAAGAATAGATTTGGCACGTTGATTGTTGGCAATATCGATGGTATCTAGGAAAAAATGGTATTAGGATCACTGAGGCTGTATCCGCATTCCAAGAACAAGCCTCTGTTGTTCTACATACTCATGAATATTCTAGGCTCCTGCAAGGAAATGTTCTCCAATTACTCGCTTGCTAATTTCTTCCATTGTGTTGTACACGATGATGCGACGCAATGCTCTCCTGGGGTGTAATAGCTCCTTTGAAATTGCCCTATTCCTATCCTGGAGCTTCCTCGGTGACCTGGCATCGAGCAGGCGTGACTAGGATGATGGCACGCAGCTGTGGAAGCGTCAGCGTAACCGATCGATGCCGCCAGATACATAGCAAGTTATTTGATCCATTGTTAAGTGAAAATTAAAATAGAGCGCAATAGCAGCCCTGTTCGCTTAATAAGAATATAGATAACACTGGCGAAAAATCAAACATATCCAGTACTATCGAATAGCGGTTGTTAAAACAAAAGAAAAGAGGAGAAAAATGAAGGAAATTGAATGATTGTCATGGATGCGGGGCTCTGACAACTCCGTTTAAACCGAGTTTGGAGCTCTGAATCCTCACAAGGACGTCGTCCAGTCAAGTCGCAAGCTAAGGACTGGCTGCTCGAAAATTCTAATTCTAAGCGATGTAATGAATATGGAATTTCTGCAGACGAAATGAGAAACGCAGATTTTTCCAAATTAATTAGCCAGAGCTCACACGATAAATACCTGCTACGTATGCAGCCAATTCCATTTTAAAAACCATGGTACTGGTGGTAGTAGTCATTAGTAACTTAGACTTGCCTGATTAAACATATTGATAATTCAATAATAATTTTCTTTCACTATAGAGTGCAAGTCAAACTGGAGCTTCACGTACGCTGAGCGACGAATTTTTTCGCACTTATAATTTACTACTGCTTTTAGCGCATTGGAGATGACAGAAATTCTAAAACCCGTCAGTCAGCATTTTCCCAGCCAAGGTCGTTATTGTTGCTTTTCAATAATTCTGTCATGTGTGATCTTGCAGTTCTATCTCAATTATATATAGAAGAACCAACACACGGTGCACACTTTGAACATTGAAATAAAGTTTTGGTTTATTGTTCGATGGGGACGATACGACTGCCAAATAAGGTGGTTTCGTGCTTACAGACATGGGACACTCCGACAAAGCATATAAATATAAACGAGCGTTGCAGCATTGGGAGAATTACCAGAGCAACCTTGAAATGGTACAAACGGATCGTACTGCGGCCGTTATTGGGACAGGGTATGTGGTAGTCGATGATCCATTAACGCCATATATTGATGAATATACAGCTTTAGCGGTATCTGTGCTGCCATTCGCTTGCAAAAAGAGTTTGGAATCAAGGCACAGCTGTTTGAGATGTCGGAAGACGTTGGAGGTACTTGGCATCATAACAAATATCCTGGTGCGGAATGCGATATACCGTCGCATCTCTATTCGCTTAGCTTTGAGTTGAATCCCTGTAAGCGTCCCTATCTTCAAAGCCTGTTTTCATGTATTCTCATAATAGGAGTATGTTAAAGCTTGGACTCGACACTACAGCGGACAAGCAGAGATCCAAGCGTATCTTCGTGGAGTTGCCGAAAAGTACAATCTAATCCAGCAAATTTTATTCAAGACCGAGGTGATAAAAGCGGAATGGATTGAAAGCCGACAACAATGGTGCCTTGAATGGCGTTCTGTCGTCGGAAGCGAAACCGGTATTTATTCCGGCTACTTTGATTTTGTGTAATGTTCAGTGGATCCATGCAGCTGAAATAGAATATGGTCAATAACAACCATTTTCCATGCCTCAGATTCGCTGGCCTCGGTCCTCTTCGAGTTCCGAACATACCTAAAGAATTCGCGAACTTTTCTGGTACCACTGTTCATACCACCCAATGGGACTCCAACATCGACTTCACCAACAAGCGCGTCGCTGTCATCGGCAGTGGATCCACGTAAGTCATATACGCAATCATAGTATCTGAAATCATGAGCCTTCAAAGTTTCATTAATCCTTATCCAGCGCTATACAGTTAATTCCAAAGTTGCAAAAAGCTGTCGGTCATTTGTATAGCTATCAGAGGACACCGGCCTGGGTCACCCCGAGAGGTTAGCTCAGACAGCAGCGTGAATGGTTGTATGAATGCTAACATTCTATCTTTCATACAAAAGATCAGTTTACATATCCACAAATAATCAAGTTCTTGTTCAAATACATTCCTTTCCTAATGAGGTTCTACCGTTTCTTGATATATCTTCAGGTACATTTAGCCAATATACGGCGTTAAAAGCGATTAACGCGCCCTTAGCATGAAAGTTACTACCCGAACTTTGGATACTATGGCTCATGGATAAGCCGTGTAGCCGAAAGGACCATCAAAAAGACAATTGCTATGCGATTGAAGAAAGCTGGACGGCCGGACTTAATTCCAAAACTTACGCCAAGTAAGTCACCATATCCGTCAGCTGCAGCCATCATGAGCTGATCGCGACTTCCGCTTCCTAATTTAGAATACCCCTTTGGATGCAAGCGCATAACAAAATCCGAAGTCTATCTGGAAGCTATGGCCAAGCCCAATGTATCACTTATTACGAGTGGAATTTCCGAAATCAAAGGACGAACTATTACAGATAAGGATGGCAACGAGAATGAAGTCGATATCCTTGTTCTAGCCACAGGGTTTGACATCAAAGGGTTCACGGGCAACTTAAAGAGTAGGTAGAATGCTCCTCTAGTCTTTGCAGGCTATTTCCTAGCCCTTATATCTAAATAGTTCTCGGTCGAGACGGTCGGTCACTTGAAGAGGAATGGAAAACCTCTTATCCCAAGTCATACAAGGTTGGCGGTTTACTGAATGTCATTGTACATCGTGAGACACTATTATTGATTAATAATTTTTCGCCAGACTGTCAATTACCATGGATATCCCAATTTTTTCCTCTTATTGGGACCAAGTTCCGGCTTGGGGCACAATTCAGTCGTACTTATCGCTGAAATGTCTGTAAACTTGTATGATATATACAATATCTTATTGACTGACATTCGAAATTAGTCAAGTCAACTATGCTATTAACTGTATTAAGGAAATTCTCGAGAAAGACTTGGCGGCTTTGGAACCCAAAGCCTCGGCACAAGAAGAATTTGTCAAGAACTTGCAGAGCAGCTTCATTGGCACTGTATGGAAAGGAGGTATGTGAACGACGAAATTGACCGGCATAATTTCCCTTGAGACATGACAACATAAAAATAGGATGCAAGTCGTGGTACTTGAATGAACATGGCGAGGTAATTACAATAGAGCTTTAGTGATTTTGGTACGCAGTACTGACAATTCTTAAACTGCAGGCATATGCACTATGGTCAAGTACATGTCACCCTCCTTCACATGAATGCAGTTTAACATTCCTCTAATGACCGCTTTCATCCAGGTACCGTCACAAAGTTCTGGTGGACAATGCGCAAACCTATATTTGATAACTATATCGAGTATAAAAAGATTAATATCATTAAGTAACTGGGTACTAATCGGGAAAGTTTCCATTAATGGACACGCTTTGAGCCCACATATCGCCCCGATGAAAAATCATCTATACACAGTCTTTAAAATACTCTTCTTTGACATCTGAACAACGTCCAAAATTAATTTAAAGTTGATACTATGGGTATCTTTGGAGATACGGACGATCAAATTTGGCTAGTACGCGGGCTTCTCGAAGTATCCATTAGTGGACAGTACGAGAACTGTAGTTATGCATCTTTTCCTCATCCAAAATACATAAAGCCTTTGATAGATATAGTTTCATTGGTCTAGTTTAAATAATATGAAATAAAACGTAGGATCTATTTAATCATACGTGGATTCTACGTTCATTACAAATTACCACCTCGGGGCCGCAAATTCGAAGTATCGATCTATGGCGACATGCCCTTTCGATGCGATGTCCCATTATGAAGTGACCTTTGTCACTTGCATCACATTAATCTTCATACCTGCTAGGAAGCGGCTCATTGGTTTTGAGAAAGGATTGGAGGTCTTTTATTACGCAGAAAAATACATTCAAAAAGGGTCCATTAATGGACCCTTTGTCCACAAATGGACACCTCCGACTAGTAAATAGAAGTATCCAATTCACATTTCTCCGCACAATTTTCCAGACTCGAGGACACGAGCTGTGGATACTCGACCACACTGTTCACTTTCAACACAAGATGGCTTCCGACATTGATCTTTTAGTCAGCATGGGGTTCTCCCGTGTTAAGGCGTACGCGCTAGACTGCCATTGCGTTGCTGCGCAACTGCTGAGTTACGTGTTTGATTGACAGGGAAAAAGCATGGAAGGCGATCAAAGGTGCTGGTCTGCAACCCGCTCTTGACTGGTATGTATATGCTTATTATTGAGATAAATATCCAACTCACTGCTAGCAAGGCTGCTTGCACATCCTGAAGTGACGGATGAGCCTGACAATGAAGCTGATTCCAGCCATATAGTTGGTAACGATAGCCAGACGCTCGGCGCACCACCTCAGGATTCGGATAGTAGCAGCATTCAAAAAGGTGAGGCAGGATAATGTGTATTCCCTACAGGAAAATAATATGCTATTATAGGTGAAGTAAGACCGCAGCAGGAAACAGCACAGAGTTTAGTCTGCGATGATTGCGGTAAAACCTTTAGAGATGGTAAGAAATCTTTCAGACATAAAGGTTGTTGCGATCTTCTCTAAAGAGAAATTGTAGCAAACAGCGCTCAACTACACGCTGCACGATCATCGCATCAAAATTTCTCCGAGAGTACGAAGAAGATTAAACCGCTGACCGAGGAAGAAAAGAAAGCAAAGTTGGCAGAGTTGAAAGCGCGTCTAGCAGAAAAACGAGCTGCGCAAGCCCAAAATGATTTGGAGAATAGGAAGGAACAGGAACGCATTAGGCGTAAAGCTGGCCAAGATATTTCGGAAGCAAGAGCAAGATTGGAAGAAAAAGAGCTTAAACAGGCTGCAGCTGCAAAGCGCCGCGAAAAAGAAGAGGAAAGAATTGCCAGAGCAAAAATAAAAGCTCAAATCGAACAGGATAAGCGTGAGCGCGCAGCGAGAAGGGAAGCTGCGAAGAACAGGTTGCAGAATGAAGCTGCACCCCAAACAGGCCAAGTTACTGTACCGCCGACGGCAGCCTCGCAAACTAAACGAACCTATAATGAAGCTCGTCTTCAGGTATAAACCAAAACTTATATATATCTACCTTACCAGCATGTTTACGCATTCACGTCTTTGTAGATACGTGTACCAGGCGCCTCTCCTATTACTCAAACATTCCCCGCTGAGGCTACGCTTGCTGATGTCTATCAACACATACATTCTAGTGGCATCACATCTTCCTTTGCACTGTCGACTACTTTCCCAAAGTAATAACGACAAACTAATGTCCTTTGGTAACTGGCACTAATTGCACATTTTATCCAGACGAACTTTTGATGAAAATGACAAGAACAAATCATTGCAGGAATTGAGTAAGCAAAGTATTTCCTGGTTACCAAAAATGATGCAACTTAGACAATTGTCGATTTTATCTAGATCTGGTACCTTCGTCCGCTTTGAATCTTGCGTATATCTGAAATATCCATCTGCCACCTATCTTCTGTACAAGGTTGCTTGCGGATGCACTACTTTTGAATTAAGTTCTTGACTACAGTCTGTAAATTTTACATTACGTGTGTGGGTATAAGCATTCGATCATATATAAAAAGCTGAAGGGTAGCACCTGCCCATTGGCGACTATAGCAACAGAGTGCAGCTGAAAATTGTAATCAGAGGTGCCATTATATGATTCGACTGGCTTTGCGATTCTGGTAGACAAATGCATTGGGTATACATGATAGACAGCCGCCTCGTCGCTTGGGGGCGGCTAGGGTGGCCCTAAGCGCTCTAGCTTTCGGAAGGGGTGGATTGTCCGTCCTCTTGACATATTGCATGACTTGCTGAATGTCTTTTGAGATACGCTCCGGGCCAACAGGTTCAGTGTGTGGCATTGTAAGGTAGCGTAGAGGTGATATTGTGATGAAAGTAAGTACGTTGAGGCTGAACGTCACTTAAGAATCTTTACCTCTTCCATATTGGTCGTTAGACCTGGACACGACACTGTGTTGTTGCGGAGGGATCGGAACAGACAATTGATGGTGTGAGTGGGAAGCACGAGGAAAGCTTTGACGGGACATAGCAAGGCATCACGGTGTGGATGAATACTGACTGTCTTGCTGATATGCACTCCGTGACGTTTTTCTTTGGGAGAGCCACCAACAGTCGTAAGAGTTGCTTGTCGGACACTGAGGATTGGTCCAGGTCCACACGGGCCAGATCAGAAGGACGGAGGAAACCTACCATGGCCAGTAACAAGGCTGTTTTAAGGGTAAGCAATTCGTCGGAAAGCTGTTCTGTCGCGTCTAAGGAGATAATGTACTCGAGGGCGGGAGTGACGTCGTAATTCCAATGCCTGGGAGGGCAACGTAGACAGAGAGAAGCGCTAAAACCAATTTGCCACTGACAAACTGCTATCTATATACATACAAATACATGATGAGTGACGATTTGTAAGTAGGTTGAACACCTTTACTTAATGTAATACATGAACCTATCACAAATATATAGAATGTGTTCATTTTCTTACCTTTTCATTGTTCTAAAGCTAAACGTATGAAGAAAACAGTTGCGGATATAATATGAGGCAATTCAACTTCCTTCGCTACCAAGGAACAGGAAGGAAATTATGCGCAATATCTTATGGTGAAGAAGGCGTACGATACACTGGCATCTGGAGAAGAAGTATCTTGGGTGAAGCGGGCACTCATAATGGCAATTGCTCGAGCAGCCACTGCTGTGGGTGCCTGGATCAAAGAGCACACGAAGCATGGACGCTCGAAATTACGAAAGAACCATCGGCGATATACACCTGCCGTGACGGAAAGACGGAAACGATAACGGTGCATTGTTATGCCTCAAGGTGTCATGTCCAAGCTACAAGAACGGTGTAAATATAAGAAATCGTGATACGCAAGCCGCTTACACTATTGTCCTCAATGCAGCTGCAAGAATTTGGGTAGATAGTACTTTGCTACCTTCTGAACGCTTGTAATCTGTCATGTCCAGGTTAATAACCAAAGATGTAAAGAAGAAAATATATGCGAGTTTGGTATCCGGTAATAGCCCTAAGTGGTGTACGTTCTACCTCCTTGAAACTCCATTTCTGTAAATATATTGGAGAGTTGCGTAGATCATCAAATATTGTGCTTCCTGCTGACTGGAGGGACAAAATTGGGCTACTCGCCTCATTGCAGACATCGCAGCACACTCTAATATGTAAATTTTCGCCTTCAGCACGTCATGGAATATTTTTGAACAGTAACAACTTCTTTGCAATCTTCCATCGAGCCAGAAATTCTCGAATATCCATGGCTGCCATAGATGAAACTGATATGCTAATCAAGAAGAGCGACAGCAGAAATGATGGAATTTACGCTGTAACTAAATGGATGCAAGTATGAATCAACCGTTGCACCCGTGAAATGTAGAATTTAAACAAGAGGTAGAAAAGAGTCACAATAATGTTTCCAGACGATGTATGGGAGCAATCCGCAGTATAATAGCCACTCAATCTGTAGAAAGGTAAAATACGTGCACCGCTTAATGCAAATAAAGGAACGGCTGGGTAAAATCGAGCACGATATTTCTGGAAGAACGACGGTGGTATGCACTTGTCAATTTGTCACAAGCGGGCTGATTTACCTACATGCTGGGCAATTAGCCGTGTTGTACTCCCCAGGCAACTCGATTTGGACACCTCAAGACCTTTAAAGACGTCACTTGGTCCACCGTTCCAGAGGTGTTGGGCGTCACGCGTAACTGCACACATTCGCTTCCAGCATTTTACCTGTGTACAGGACTTGATTTAACTGTCCTCGTAAGTAGCCTCTGTCCTGACCTGGTGCATTTGCTGATCACATTTTCGCTTTAGTATTACTCTTGGTTATTATTCATTGTGAGTTGCTTCAAGATCCAAACGTCAAATATCGAATATGCAGTTCTTACCATTTGGCCTCATTCAGCCTAGCCTGGATCACTTCACGCGAATCGAGGCAACCTTTACCACTAGGCGCTTTCGGGCGTAAGTCTTCTCCTTTTGTTAGTTCATCGCTACCGCCAACCAACGGAGAGTATTCCGAATGCACCAATGTATGGCAAGAGTATTCACTATCGAATCTTAAACGTGTGAGAGATCCCCGGTGAATTTCGGAATGCTCTTTGCGTAAATATGTATGATTGTCCAGTTGAATACAAATGATGTACTGGAAGTCTTTGTATCTTCGATATCCTTCCTTCATTTTTTTTTCCTGTCCTCTTTTGTTCCTGCTTGTATCGCTATCTTTGTAATCTGACTTTGTCAATTCTTTCATGAAAAAGGCAAGCTTGCTTCGCTCTCGCCTTGCTTCGAGGGCAAAACAATGCTTGCATAATAAAGGTTAGGAAGGTACATTTTAATTGAGATTGACGATTTATGGAGTGAATTGTCAAATAGACAAGCAACGTGGAGCAATGAATGATTAACGATCGTGCAAATTAACATGAATGGATGCAGTACTGTAATTCTTCTTAAACCGGAACAAGAATGCTGGCTTTTATGCGACTTCTGTAGCCGCTGTGCATGCCTCTTGTCGAAATTTTATACTCGACCGCAGTGAAGAAGATCTATTTTCCTCCTTCTCTTCCACCGGCGCGTAGCTTTTGTTCCTTGTCAATGTATTATCTAGAGAACGACATTGTATATTCGCCGCGGTCTAAACGTCCTATTAAACGCCGCGGCATTGTACGGCAATTAATACAAGCATCAATTCTCGTTGGGCTCGCGACGGCAGCGTTTTTTTTTGGGCGTGACTTGACGAGGAGGGAGCATATACCGTCTTTAAGCAATGATTCGATCAAGTTTACTAAGGACGATGCAGCGGAAGCGCCATATATGACGAGCATAGGAAATGACACTATCCTGACAGAGTATGATCTCGCTAAACACTTGCATCCAGACTATAATTACGATCGAGAAATTCCTGAGGATATTTGGCAATCGTTGCCGGTACGGGGGGTGCTCTATATGCTTGTTCGAAATGAAGATATCCAAGGAGCACGACAAGCTATTAAGAGCGTCGAAGATAGATTCAACCATCGATTTTGTTATCCTTGGGTTCTCCTCAACGACCAAGACTTCTCCTTCGATTTCCGCAAATATATACGAAAAGCTACACAAGCACCGATCTTCTTTGGCAAAATCAATCCGAATGTGTGGGCATATCCAAGTTGGATCGATGTACCCATTGCTGAAAATCGTATGCTGGAAATGCTTCGCATGGGTATCTACAAAGCAGGCAGCCCTTCGTTCCATCAACTGTTACGGTAAGCCAGTAAATATGTAATATGCTTGGGCAGAAGGTGACCATACAAATCCCTAAGATACCAATCTGGATTATTTTACCATCATCCGCTGTTCCAAAATGCCGAATATGTGTGGCGAGTTGAGCCGGAGTCAACATACACTTGCAATATGCCATTCGATCCCTTCGATTACATGAAATCAAGAAACAAGTCTATAGGTAAGAAAGAGTAAAAAAATAGGATAGGAATCATATTCAATAGTACACAATTATAGCATTCACGCTCACTATGCGCGAATTACCGGGAGCTATCCAAAGTCTTTGGCTGACTACTCGTGACTTTATGAAGGATAACCCTCACCTTGTATTATCGTCAAACAAGACGATTATGCCGTGGCTACTCGATGATTTTGGCGAATACAATTACTGTCACATGTGGTCCAATTTTGAGATAGTGGACCTCAAATTTCTACGTTCAGAAGCATACCAATCATACTTTAAGTTTTTAGATCGTAGAGGTGGATTCTTTTATGAGAGGTACGTACAGCATGCAAGTAATAACAAACATACTTCGGCGTTGACAAGCATTGCGTCATGTAGGTGGAGCGATGCTCCTGTACGAACTTTAGCTGCAGCCATGTTTTTGCCACGCCATAAGATACATTTTTTCAACAGCATCGGTTATACTCACTCCGTCGCAAGTCATTGCCCTGTCAACAGAGATTATGAACATTGTAGCTGCGATGTTTTTGATAGTTTCGGCAAGTGCGAAAAGACAGCGCATACATGCCATCTTGGGCTAATTAACTGATTTTGCAATAGACTTTAGCAGCAATAGTTGCACTTCAGGACTCCTGAAACTCGTGGACAAGAATAACCTGGATGAAATGCTCAAATTCGCAAAGTCACAGTTGCAATAATGACGCATGCAGCGAAAATTATATATTTGTTTTTATCATCTACAACAAAGATAAATCGTGAGACCAAACAATCATTGTTAAAAACTGAAGCAACCGAAACAAGTGCAACCGTCCATCTTACGAGCAACTCTCATTTTGTCAAAAGTGCCTTTATTTGAACTCATGTCAATACCATGTCCGATACATTGAGAAGGATATTCAACTGGGTTGAAAAGTAAAGCAGCGTACAAAGTAATAGTCATCATGTATCATAATCTTATGCATTTATATATCGTTAGTCGATCTCAGAACGCTCTACACCCAGCACAGATTCAATCGTCGACCATCAAAGGCTCGTTCAACCATGTCTACCTGAGAAGTAGTCAACTCAGAGATTTGGAGGGATTGGAGCATATATTCGAGCATTATGCAAAACAGATACGAGAATTGACGCTACGCGACAATTCCCTGACAGATTTCCCTTTGCAGTTGCTATCTTTATGCAATTTGACGTCGTTGTCTCTCGCGTGCAACCACATCAGCTATATTCCAGAGAGGATATTTCCTTGCTTTCTGCATTTGCAATGGCTGACGCTTGCGGAAAACTCGCTTAGGCAGTTACCGCCTGACTTGGCGCACTGCACGCAGCTCAAAGGCCTCGGCATCCAAGGAAACAACTTTTACGGTATGCAAGCAACCAGTCTTTTCGGACATTTCATCTCATGATGCAAATCACATAGAATTGCCACGAGTCATATGCCAACTCGAAAATTTGGAGACATTACTGTTGCAGCGAAACAAATTAGTGCATATACCATCTGATGTAGTGTTGCCAGATACGCTGCAGACTCTCCATTTGGCTTCTAATATGCTTTGCAGCATCCCGGATTCTCTCATTTACAACCCACCGTCCTGTTTGACACATTTATATCTGTCTGGAAATCCACTACGCAGTATATCTCCCTCGTTTATGAGCCACGGGTACAAGCGTCTTATCACTCTTGATCTTCATACGTGCATGCTTGCAAAAATCGATCCATATTTCATCCGAAGGCTGGCGAGACAATGCCCAGATTTGCGACGACTCAACTTGGCGATAAATTTCCTCACAGAGCTACCACAGGAGATAGGGCTCTTGTCAAAATTACAATGGCTCAACCTGAATGACAACCAACTCAGGAGTCTTCCCGCCACTATTGGAAATTTGACCCAGATCGTCAAGATAGGTCTTGTTCAAAACGACCTTGAGGATCTGCCTCATCGTATGTTCAGTCGGCTACAAAAACTACGGAAATTGGATATCCGGCGCAATAAATTGCGATACTTCCCTTCATCTACGCTGGCAACGGCTTCTTTGAAAGAAGTGTCCGAGTGCGTCTCGCTCGGTATCGCATTCTCAGCAATTCCGCGACCTGCCAGCTACTTGAGTATCCGGCAATCAAAAAATATCAATGGCAATGGCGGCGGCTCGCTACGGACTCTCTTGTTTTACGACAATCAATGGATGGATTCTTCAGGCGGCATCTTTTGCAAGACCGATATTGGTAGCCAGGAGTACGTGCAACTGGCTCATCTTGATGACTTGCGCTGGGGCATGCAAACAGAGCACCTGTTTGAAACTCCAGAGTGTTTGAAACAGATAGTTCAAAAATCCATGCAAGATGTACGTGGAAGACTTGTGGCGCGGATGGGACGGGAGAAGACATTGGAATCAGAACTTCGAGTACAAAAATATGACAAGGCACTATCAACTTATTATAGCGTCCCCTCGTTGCGCGAGATAGCACTTAGAGCACACTTGAAGGCCGTCATGGATTCTCACGATACCAAGGAGCCGCCGTATATCGATGCCTATCCCGAACGGAGACAAGCATTCCTTGCCGGTTCATTGGCGGATAGCCGTATTCCCGAGCACTTACGGGAGCAAGCCAGCAAAACGGCAGAGCAATGCGATGTATGCGGTTATTGGTACAGCCAATCGCAGTATCAACTTGGCTATTCGGCCCGACTCTGTGATAACCTCCTAAACGTACCTATCAGATACAGGATATGTTCGATAGAATGTACTTACAATGGCATCTTTGCAATCCACAACGCAGCCTATGTATGGGGTTCCTGCATCGGCAAAATCGTATGCCGAAATACCGGGTTAGATGCGACGAGCGACGAAGAGCAACTCGTTGAAAGCGAACATCCATCTCAGCCAACAACTACGAGCACAGAAAGAGGAATTTACACGGCCATTAATGGCCTTCTAGCGTCTCTAAATAGTTTGTTGGGACTTTCCAGCAGTCGCTACAGCTCTCGTACCACGCAAATAGATGAACCAATGATGCAGCACGAAAGATTCGAGGATGTTTCCCATGTCACATTCCCAGCTCCTGCAACTACAGCCTTCAATCATTTTCCTCGAGATGCAATCCGTCTGGAACGGTTTTAAATGCGAATTAGATCTGTGTATGAAGTACAGTATAAAAAGGTCCACATCTCGACTTGATCTTGTACACATCGTATGATAGTTCCAATGCACAGTTTCTTTATTGTCTTCATGGATATTTTTATTCATTGTGACGGTCTTGATGGAAATGATACGATGAATACAAAGACTATTTTATCAATTTCTGTGCAGCTCTTAAAAGTTGGATATTTTCATCGACCACTTCTTCTGATGCTTGATCGACTTTCATGGCGTTGCTGTCTTCTTCATTTTCCTTTTCTTTCATGTTGACATTCGCTTCTGTTTGATCTCGCGCAGGTTCTAATTTGCGTTCTGGTGCTTCATTGATTGTCTTTCTAATATCCTTCTTCAGAGCATAAATCTGCGGAATGACGTTTGCTTGATTAGGAAGCAATAGGCGTGACGCTCTGAATAATGCGGCGTTTGTCACAGTGGTTCGTTCGCTTGGCGTCATCTTCATATCCTCTTCTAATCTCTGAACTGCCTGTTCGAGTACTTGCTTAGCCATTGGTAATTCGGGCTTTGTACTGGGTATAAACCGAATTAGAGAATTGTCATATACTTCTCAATAGCCAACATACCTCATAACATGCACTTGCTTCCGGCTATACAGTTCAGTGATTACTTTGGTTCCGTATTTGAATTTATATTTTTCAAGCGAAGGCTATGCAACTCAATTAGCAGAGCCGTCAGGATAAAAAGGTATCAGAATCCGTTGTCTTACATTAAGTTTCCGTCGCTTGGTGTTTATTGCTTGATTCAACGAGGTAATATCGGCGTGAGATTTCTCAAAGGGCGGGCATCCAGCAGATTTCCAGATAATCTGAGGTTTATGGTCAAAACAACGTGCCATGTATCAGCATCACCGCATACCTACCCAGTTCCGTTCATGCCGCAGTAAAGTCAACACCAAGTCTACATATAATTCTCCTCTTTCCATTGTTGATCTGAGAAGGTTCAGGAGTTTCTCATACGTAATGGATAGCCATTCGGACTGGAAGAAGCCATGAGTATAAAGCCGTCGAAGGTACTTTTCTTTAACATACTTGTTCTTGATTGACCGTAAACGCAGGCTGAACAAGCGTTTGCTTTTTATCCCGTGCTGCCAATAACTCGCGAGTATGCTCTTGTTCGTCATGTGTGAAACCAGAAAGATACTGCAGCAGGACAAGCGTCTGGAGGATAATGTTTCGTTGAAAGCGTACATCTTGCATCTACCATAGTCATAGTCAACAGGCAAAACTATCATCGAAATTATTGTCAAGCTTGGTTATACCTGAAGATCGAGTAAATTGCGACTGCTTAACAATCGTGGAAAGCGAAACTCTTGATTGATTTCCTTAAGCATTTGTTCTGCTAAATCCTTCTTTTCATCTGCATCCAACTCTGCCCGTCTACGACGAGATCCAATCTTTTCATTGGGTTCCGTTGATGAGTTTGTTCGTTCGTTCGAGCTGCCGGGAGAATCTTTCGAGAATTTCTCAAGCACTGCATCTATACCCTAGATTGAGATTAAGTATATGCAAAAGGAATCACGTTCTTTTGCTATCTATTACCTTTTGAAATTGTGTAAAGTTTTCTCCTTGGAGAATATGTGGAGGATCTGCATAGAATTTCCTTGTCTCCCAGAACAGTTTGTAGAATGATTTTTGCTCCGCTACAAGAAAAGCATCAGAAAATACTATGTATATTGAAACTAGTTCCATTTAAATCTACCTGAGAGGCTTGGATCGCTGTCCACCTCCGCATAATTATCATGAAGAACTGGATGGATGTTGAATTCTCCCTTTCGATTTACACCTTCAGTGACATTTTAACATCGAACCCTGGAAACGGTTGCTAAAACTCTTCAGCGACATGTACCTGATCTCTCACTTAGAGGGAATGAATTTGCAAGGAACATCAATATACGTCCACAGAATACAGTGTTCGTTTCTTTCGAAAGTCTGCGCAGCATCTCATTACACATGCGTAATAACACGAGACTTTTGCCTTTGTCTGGCACCATGTTCTAATCAAACGATTACATATTTGCAAGAACTTGGGGATATCGGTCATTACTACTTACCGCTGTCAATCTTTCTTTTCTGTTTTCGACATAGGCAAACAACTTTTCGCAACCGGCAACAGTATGGCTATCCAGCAATTCTTCTGTAAGCGCTAAAGGAACGACTTCATCGAGGTAGCCTGCAATACATAGTCGTAAGTACAGCTTTGCAATAGACAAAGACGGTGCACAGTACCCAGCTCTGAACTGACTAGCACCATATCCAGAATGTTATATTTTGTTTGAAAATCGGCAGACACGTCCATGCTATCTTCCTGTATATTGCGTTTACATGCTGCAGTTAGCCTGTATATTGTAACCCGGCCTTTTCGTTACTTACAGCAGTCTTCAATAATGCGCTTCTATAGGCAGTCTCCAAAGCATTTCGTCGCCAATCCGGTTTGTCTGCGACTAGACAGACATTTAACGTATTCTCTGCACCACAAAGAGGTCCAAAATTGGTCTGCACTATTTCGGTCACTTTTGTCAATGTCGGGTCGTCGACGCGTTGATCAGCAAGTGTTTGTATGCATTGCCACAGTGTGGTCTCAAGTCGACTGTAAAACTCTTCAAATCGAAGAGTAAGAACCATTATAGAAGAGTAAGAACAGTATAAGCTGCAACGCTGCCTTCATCCTTGTCGGCGGGATGACAAATAAATCAATTTTGCACAGCTGAAATTGCATATCATCATTCTAAGTGTCAAAACGACTATCTCATTCCATTTAGCCTTTTCGTAATTGGTTCACTATCACTTTTCTTTTTCTCTTCGCTCAATACTTTTCTCATTTTTCACTTTGTACCGCCTTTCCCCAATGATTGGTCTGCTATGTTTCATTTCTTGTTTTCATTTTTTATTCTTCATCAATAATAGGCGTTTTAAGGCCGAGACTTACTCTTTCTAGGTTTTCATCGTAAATCAAACATCCTTCAAAGAGGAGTATGTTGCTCAAATTTTCCAAAATGCGATGAAAATCACTTTTCTAACCCTTTTCTCATTTCTATAGTCAATCACGCTGCGAACAGCGGAACAGAATCACAACTACGATTACAGATGAAAATCGGTGTTATTATTATAGCGTTTTGTAACTTATACAGGCTCCTGAGCATGGTTGCAGAATACACCATTAGTGATAAGATAACTAGTTATGGAGAGAAAACTAGAGGAGATCGTATAAGAGAGGGTAACTTGATTATAATGATTGGACCAGCCAATATTTTATGCCTTTTCATCGCGGCTAAAATTGTCATTATCGTGAGCCTTGTAAGCATGATTGGCCACTGCATCTGTCTTGCTTGCGCCACCAAAGAGAGCATCCATCTCTTCGAGCGGAACTCCTTTGGTTTCAGGATAAAAGAACCAGATAAGGACGACGAGTACGATATTGACACCCATCCATACATAGAACGAGTAAAAGCTCATCGCAGTAAACATAGGCGGGAATGCCTGCGCCATGATTAAGTTGGAGACGTTCTGGGTGTTTGTGCAGATAGATACGGCGATGCCACGCACGCTCATTGGGAAAATTTCGGACGTGTAAATCCAGACAGTAGCGCCCCAACCCGGTTTGTAAAAGAAGGTGAAGAGGAACATGACCAAGACGAGAGCGACGCCGACACCTATTGATTTTGTGCCGTCTGCGTTGGTTGGAGTGGTGAGGTATACTGTGGCGGCAATCAAAAGCATGGCTGCTTGACCAATACCGGCGATCATAAGCATAGTTATGCGTCCGAGTCTGTCAGAAAAGAAGGTGCAGGTCAAGGTGAATAGAATGCCGAAAGTATAGTTGAGGGCATTGATAAGTAAGACTGTCGAGTCGTCGTTGAAGACTTCTTGGTACACACGGGTCGAGTAGTTGTTCATCATGGATTGACCTGTAACTTGCTGTCCAAAGTTGATAATAAGACCGAGATCTAGAGATAGCTGTTAGATGAAATATTTTCATCGACAATTGCATTGAAGGCGCATACACAAGCGACGACGAATGGAGGGTTCCCTCCAGAGATCCCTGAAGGAGTTGCTGGTGTTTTCTTTTTCCCAGGTAATGGCAGCTTTGATCTGTGTAATCGAATTTAATCAACAAGATATGATATCGAAAATCCACCGTCCCTCACCTCTTCGATTTCAGCGTCAATCTCGTGTTCCTCACGGACTCTAGCGAGAGCGCGACGGGCCTTATCATCCTTGCCCTTCTGCACAAGCCAGCGTGGTGATTCAGGGCAAAGTAAAATACCAACGCAACAAACGAGAGGAATGGCGGCCTGGATATGGGTCACGATCTTCCACTGCCAATCGCCGAGAGCAGTGTTCTTCTGAGTACCAAAGGAAGTGTACGATGTAACCAATGCACCAACCGAGTACCTATTGATTCAATGTCAGAAAATTTCATCGATATAAAGTTGAGTAACTTTTGTCAGAGTCTTACATCATTTGCCAGAAAGAAATCATACGTCCTCGTACTTCTGCAGGGCAAATCTCGCCCATAAAAACGGGGCCAACTGGTAACGCGATACCTTGTCCGAGGCCAAGGACAATTCTTCCGCCAATGAATGCTGTCCCATTGCAAAAACAAAAAAGTTAAAGTTAATGATCCGCTCATAAATTATGTTGCACGCATAGGCTCTGGCAATTCACGTACCACCAAGGTTTGGAGCGAAAGCTGTGCAGAAAGAAATCAAACTCTGATTAGCAAACACATAATTGGAAGAAGCGATGCTATCATAGCATACTTACTTTGAATGAAGGAAGCAATGATGACGATGATGCAACCCAGGAATATAGCAGCGCGTCGTCCGAAATAATGTGAGACGAAAGGAGCAACCAATAAACCAGAGACAATGCTGGCAGCCATGTAAGTGGATGTGACCGCACCGATAAGACTTTGGTCCGATGGATCATTTTTATCGAGACCCATATAGTTCATAAAGGACGAAATACCCTGCAGGTTATTGAATACAGCTGTGATGATCGAATTCAGATGTTAATTATATCACTGTATATGGTTTTGTTTTGCTATCTTTTCGCTGGGCACTTACATGCATCGAACCCATTGATGAACATGCAAAGGGAAGCACAGATGCCGTATAGGTAAGTTGCCAGGCGCTTTCTTGTCAGCATGTTGCTGTGTATTGTGTGGATAGGAAAAAGATGGCCAATATAGGATAAACACTTTATCGAAGGTGGGAAGAAGGCTGTTTTAAATACTTTTTCCTCATTTGACTTCTGCAAAAAGCTTTTCGCATAGTGTCAAGGATCAAAATGCGGCCCTTTTCCCCGTGGGGAAAACCCCGGACTTTAAGAAATCAATTTTAAGGCCTATTGCCCGTCATTTCTCCGAGCATTTGGCTCACTGTCATTATAAAGAGCCATGTGTATCAATTTTTCAGGAAAACACATCAACTATGGTTACTGCCCATCCCATTATTCCAGGCTTTAATCCTGATCCTTCTATATGCCGCGTCAGCAATAACTACTATCTCGTCACCAGCACATTTCAATTTTTCCCTGGTGTTCCTGTCTACCACTCGCAGGACCTAACTCGATGGACTCAAATTGGTAAAAAAGAAGAAAAAATTCAGAATGCGGTCCAACGAATGAGAATCTTCATGACTCTATTTCCATTTTAGGTAATGCGATCCATCGCCCACAGCAGCTTAAAGACCTCGATCAAACTGTCATCAATGGAGGCGTCTGGGCACCCACGATACGTCACCATAATGGGATCTTCTACATATGCACCACAATCGTGTTCACCGACAAGCCTGCCACAGATTTTACTCGATGGAAAAACTTCATTGTTACGGCTAATGATCCCGCGGGACCATGGTCGGATCCTGTCTTTTTCGAATATCCGGGCTATGATACGTCATTGTTTTTCACAGAAGACAATCGTTGCTTCATCCAAGGTTCATTCTATTATCGCATACGACCGGAAATATCTCAGATCGAATTGGACGTAAAGACCGGCAAAGCTCTTTCTGCACCAAAGCGGATCTGGTCTGGCACACCAGGTGCGAAAGCACCCGAGGCACCCCACATCTTGTACAAAAATGGCTGGTACTACCTTATAATCGCAGAAGGTAGAGTGTATACACGGAAAAATATGGATGTGGCGCCAGACTTCGTTTGACGTTGCACCATTGTGTAGGTGGTACAGAGTTCGGTCACAGTGTCTCGTTAGCACGAGCTAGGCAATTATGTGCGCCAGAGAATGAGTGGGAAGAGTATCCTGGTAACCCATTGTTAACTCACCGCGACCTACCTGGAGAGCTTATCCAATGCACTGGACACGCCGATATCTTTGACGATCCCCAAGGGAATTACTGGATGGTCCTGCTTGCTGTGCGCGCATATGACGGAGAAAGATATCCTATGGGTCGGGAGAGTTGGTTGATACCTATCACATGGAAGGACGAAGATGCTTGGCCCAGCGTACAGCTGCCTCTTGAAGCACCCCGTGATTGTAGCCATCCAGGACCTAATGTCGAAAAGGTTTTGAAAATAGAGACGAATGTTTGCAGTTTCGGACAAGGTGACAAACCGTCTTGGAACCCATCATGGCTATGGTTACGAACTCCAGACTTTTCACGCTATTTGTTAACTGATCGTGATCAAACGACGGACGAATATCTGGGATGCGTTCTCAAAGCTTCCCAAATCGGGCTATCTGATGCTAAACATTCACCAACGATGATTCTTATGCGTCAATGTCACGTTCGTTGTCGTGCTACGGTTCAATTGGATCTGGCTTCGATAGAGAATGACACCACCGCCGGTCTGGCTGCTTATTTGGATTGCAACCATTACGAGGTTGTTAGCTGTCATCGCAAACACGACTCAGTTGTGCTTGAATGCTTGCAAGAAACTGTCAAGTTTTTGGATATTGACACCGTTACGTTAGCCATAGAAGCTGATGAACGGTCTTATCGCTTTGAGTACAAGCTGGCAAATGCTGGATGGAACGTTATCAGTACCACAGACGCGAAGGACCTCACATTCGGATTCACAGGCAAGGATATATTTTTTGAGCGTTTTAGACAAGCTTAAAGTTAACCATTATTGCTTCCGCAGGTGTTCTGTTTGGGCTATTTGCAGTAGGCAATGGCGACGTCCACTTTAGTAGATTTACATATCAAGTGATCGGATAGTTTTACGGAGACTTTAGACATCGGTGAAATTACTACATAAATGGATATGTTCGGTCAGCTACGAAGACACCATGTGTCAACACTTTCCCTTCACTTGCCATTTTTCGGACATTTTCTTCGCTGGATAGTACACGCTCCAAGTGAAATCTGAATTTGGAAAGCTTCCTGGACTCATACAATGCGTGCCTTCATAGTCGTAGCCAAAGTTGTGGCATTGATCTGCAAGCACCAGCGCATGGGGTAGTGGGTATATTCTCAATGCTTGATCGTAGTTTAGATAGATGGGACGCTTATATAACGGGAGCGGACATAAATGCCCTTGGTCCACGATGGTGCGAACAAGCTGAGGTGACATGGAGGTAAGTAACGATCTTAGCCCCAAAAAAATTTCAACTTATTTTGACTTACATGGCCTCTTGGATCCTCTTCCGTTTTCGGTGGCAATAAAGCATTTCTCCATAGCCGGCTCAGAATATCGTCTCTGTATATCACAATATCTTGTGTACAATATCGAATTCTAAATATCCGATACTCAATCAGTTACTCGAGCAACTCTCATTAGCGGTAATTGTATCATACCGGCAAGGATTTGACGCGAATATTGCCCTTCGAATGCGCTGTCGTATGCGTGTTGTAAAAAGGTCAGGGATGGCTGCCTGAGGGAGACAGTTTCCTCCCCAAGGATCACGACTTCCAGGTACAAAGACAAAATATGAATGTGTTGCAATGGCCGGAAATTCCAATATTAAATCCGCCAATGTATTGAAATATTCTAAGCGGGAAGATTAACAATTGCTTGGTTAAGAAACTATTGACCATTTTTTCTTACGTTTGTATTTGGCTGCTTCAGCGCCTCCTAGTTTGAAGGGTCTACTTGTGAAGTTGCCAATAAGGATGAAAGCCAAAGGGATACGAGTATTTGAGTAGCCATAGAACAATAGTCGTAAGGCATTTATGACCTAGATGATGAAATGAGCTATCATGTATAAAAAAGTATACATGTTGTCAGCAAACCTTGGGCTCATCGAGGTGGACGTCAGACAGAATTACAAACTGGATTTCCTCGTTTGTTACTTCTTCGTGCTTAAGCACGTGCTATCGAATTCAGACAAATGAATTAGATTATTGTTTGATAAGAAAGTGTTATATAACGTGCCTCGGGAAGAAGTTGCTTTGGGAGACCCAAAAAATTAATATGTGGAAACAATGATCTACAAACGAGCTAGTTAGAGAGAATGGCGCCCATAGCATATTGGGTGGTACTACATACTCGGTCAATTGCCGACTTTCCGCTGGAGGAGGATTAATTTCTTCGACGTGGAAGATATGGTCATCGCCAAAAAGACCTTCTGCAATCACAAATGTAGTTTCAGTGTATAATCCTGGTCCATATATCTGCAAAAGCGTTGGTGAATCGTTGTATGATTTTACATCAAGAAAATGCACGTACGCAATTGGAGAGATCAAGCTGTATATGTCCATCATCGTCTTCGAGATATATCTTGCCGTCGTCCATGCAGGTTAGCATTCCAAACAACAGAAACCGTTCATTATCGTGGCCAATTAGTCCTTTAATAGGAGTAATCTTTTGAAATGCGCCGCTTCCGTGGATATGCATGGATGCTGGGTCAAAGTTCTCGTTATTTCTCAATAGTCGCTGCTTGATCAGATGATAACGTTCCAAGAACACTGCGGATTTATCATTTCCGTTTCCAAAGATGTCACTGGTGTTTGTAGGCCTATATTCGGTTATCGTTGAATTTTTCAAATCTAGAATAATCCCATCATAATCACTGCGACGTACTGTATAAAGGTCTTGCGGTGTGCATCGTAATGAAGACGTGGCATATTGAAAGCGTTCACAACTGTAAATTGCTCAGTTACATCAACTTTCTCTTCCAGTGTCATATCTTGCATCCCTTCGTCCAGGCTGTCGGTAACACTCCTTTCGAATGGAGTTCGTGTACTGGCAGCAGCGGCTGACATTTGCATTGCAGTAACAACTTGCTCCATTGCAGTCTTTGTAATGATCGGGCTGCTCTCCTCTGTTTCGATATTTTAGCAACGAAACTAGAGGTGGACAATGCATAAGTGCATATACCTGCAAACCGCTTTCGGTACAGCTTGATCAACTTTTCCAGCGTCTCTTGCACATTTGGATCATCTTCAAGAAGAGTTTCTAGATATTTTGTTGCATCCGCTTGCACATGAAGGCCATGCTTCTTGGTAAAGATCAGAAAGATCAATCTCGAGATCTTTCTGGGCGCCATTGCAGAAAGAGGAAAAAAGAACGCGTTGTCAGGTACGAAAATAACGCGTCGCGCGCCGGAGTCACATCGGACAGCATGTTGATCTTCAGTTGACAGCCTTAAGAAAACCATGAAAGTTAAGAGTAAGTGCCATTCAACTGGACTTTATAATATAAAAGAATTGACAAGGTTAAAATTGCAAAGATAACAATACAATTAGGAGCAAATAAGATGAACAAGAGAAAAGAAGTCGAACAAAAAAGGACCACTCAAACGCACTTACGGTAGAGGTCGCATTAATGGCATATATGCTTTCACGTTCCACTTTCATAAGACCAAACCTATAGCCATTAATATTAGAAACAAGCGAGCGCCCTCATGAGAAGCCGACCTCCATTCTCTATAAGCGAATCCGACATATAGAATTATATGCATATGTACTTTTTTAGATGAAAGGAGGATCGGCCCCCAGTACCACCCTCTTCTGTGGCTCTTAGAACAATCTTCAGATAGCAAAAGGAATCAAGCTTGCCTTTCGAGCTGTGGAGATGGAAAAGTGATACTTTACCTGGACCTCAATCACCACCATTGCTCCAAAGAGTCCTAACAGAGAATACTTCTGCAGCAAGATTCTTCAGAAATTATAGAGGAGTTTAGCATAATGTATAGGCCTTTTAGTTCATACGTATGGCTATTGATAACTTAGTCGCACAATACACAATCTATTGCAATAGGCGTGGTATTGTCTACCACCAAGTGAGAGAATATATCATCGGATCGGTTCTATTCTACATGCAACTACTATTTTCGTCTTGAACGACGGTAACTTTTCCGAGTTGAAATACGGAAGTTTAGATTTGGCGAACTCGCGAAGCGAGCGAGTTGTAAACCGTTCAAGCGAACAGTGTTTATTCTAGACCGAAGTGAGAGGGAAACATGCTTGCAGCGCTTAAGACTGAAGATACATTGTAGACTCTTTATAGAATACAGGAGTTGCAGTCCAATGAGGCGAACACTATTGATATGGAGCGTCTTTTATAGATAATGATAAAGCTCGATGTCTAAAGTTGGGATGGAAGAGCTGTGAAATTTGCTTCATGGCAAAAGAAAATAAGATAAAAAATGCAAGCAGCAAAACGGTGAGGAAGAATGCGGATGATAATGAATGGATAATTTCAAATTGGTGATTGTTGCTGTGTCCAGTTGAAATGTTCAGCGCCCAGCGGCAAGCTCTGATGTCTCCAAGGCTGATCAGCGATAAGAGCATTGTGGTCAAACGTCGTAGCGGAAGGCGGAGCAGTGGCAAGACCAAAGTCAACCGATCCCATAGCAAAAGTTGTGATCTGGCAGAGGCCTTCATCGGCGCTGGCGACAGCGAGTAGCTCCTGTCTTAAGTCGTTCGCCAATCCACGTATAGAATGGCGCAGTACGCAGGATGCCTGCATTCCTTCGGTAAAATCGCTGCATTGGATCCAAGTACTGTTGCTATTCTCCATAAAGAAAAGAGGTGGTTCCGTTAAGTCAATGTGAATATCGCCGGACATATTGTCTACGCTAACAATCTCTATGGAGGCCACAGCATCGAACGATATCACCATCTTGAAATGATAATCGTCATCCCTAATATGCCATTCAAAAGTACGGTCGGCCAAATGATAGTAGCACAGGAGATCCTGCTGTGTGATTTTCATTCTGTGCCAAGTACCGATTGTCAATGTGCCAGCAGTGACTAGGCCGGAAGATGAGGAGGTGCCTAGTTGTATGTCTAGGAGAGACGTTTGATTCTGCAGTGCCGAGACTGCGTTGTTTTCTATTGTACGTCTTGTTACGATCATGAGTATGAACGGTAATATATCTCTGTTTTACCTAAATGAGGTTGTTGCACGGTTCCTGAGATGCAAGTCGTTGTATTTTGGAAAGGTGCGGGAGACGGAGAGATGGTTGTTTGTTGAGGAAAAGTATGGAATGGTTCTGAGTCGTCATTCAAAGCGTGTCCCTGAAGAGTTGAAGAGGAAGCCTCTGTTACGTTTGCGAAAGACACGGATGGGTTAGAGGCGGCGGGAAAAAATGGAATGGGAGGTGTGGTATAAGCCGCGAAAAGGTGCGGTGGTGGTGCACGTTGCTGAGAAAATGGAGTTGCAGTGGAACTCGTGTCTGTACTCCAGGCACGCTGTATAGGCACTTTGACAGGTTGAGAGCGCCGAGGATACCAGTAAGGCGCATGAGGATAAGCTGTCGCTTCGGCACACCACCTAGCCTTAGCTGCTTCTTGTTCTTCACGCATCAAAGCTCGTTTTTGCAGCATCTTGACTTTGGCACGTCTGTTCTGAAACCAAATTTGAATGGACCTTTCGGGCATTTGCAGTCTTTGTGCCAGCTGCTTGCGCATCTTGCTATCCGGTGTAGCACTGATGGCAAAGGTCTCCTCGAGAACGCTGAGTTGCGAGGGAGTTACACGGGTTCTTTTCTTCGGTTGGGATGGAGTAGGATTTTGTTTGGCGGATGCAAGTGGTGAGGGACTTGAGGGACTAGCAAGACTCATGATAAAAGGGCAAGTATTCTAAAGGAGTTTAAAGGAATGTATAGAGTTCAATGTTGGGTTAAGGAATGACTATGGGGACACTGTGGTCATAAAGAACGAGAAGGTGGCGGTCAGCAGCTTCCTCCTGGATACCGCCATTTCATCAATTTCGACTTCTGGTTACACCAGGGGAAGCGTGACCTTGACTTGAAAGGTTACCCTCTTTCTCGTGATTGCCTTCCTGTGACTTACTGTTAAAATGAGTCTATGATATGGTAGATGTCTTCAGAGAGGATACTCCGAGACGAAGTCCGGTATTGTCCTTGAATATTTGGAGCAAGCGCGACATCTGATGCAATATCTCGGTTATGCGACAGCTGCAAAGTACTCTGGGAGTTTAAAAGTTTGCGTTTGCACATTACAACAAGCTGGAACTGAATTTTGACCATCTGTCATGCACACTCTATTCTTCCAACGAAGTTTGAGGATAACAAATGTCCGAAAAATGCTATATGGGAACCGGACGAATTGTCGATCATGCAGCTGATCTTCACGCCCTCAATGCCAAAAAATACGGACTTGGATAGATCCAAATCACTGCTTAAGGTAAATGTTGTACATCTAAGCCTATGGGTGCTGCTTTCTATAAGGCAGCATACCAGTACTTCGTCTGTCTTAACAAGCACACTGTGTCGACGGCAGTTGCAATGCCTCCACGGTTGCATATATTCATCACGGCTAAATGCTGGAGAACTAATTTATACTCTTTTAAACTGAGGGGTTTGCTGTCGTTTGGTATAAACCACTTGACAAACAAATGACTCTCATTTGTCAACATCTATATTCTTTAGAAGGAACTTTCAGTTACGGACAAGTTTTTTGCATCCAGTGCACTGTGGTCATTCAATCTCTGTTAATAAGTATACATCATAATCCTCGCTAACCTAGATGCAGCCCGAATCATTATGGCAAGGTACCTGTTCCATACTGTATCATTTTCTTTGTAGTCATTTTGCAAGAATGTAGTCTCAAATAGGTCAATTATAGACTTCAACTCCTGGGAAATATGTATCATATCCTGCGAGAATAGTCTCCATGTCTTATCATGAAATGGAAGAATGGGTTTGGAACTCATATTAATCAATAGGAAGTACATATAGTTGAGAAGATTCACGAAGCACGCTATGATCATTTCGTATTTAAACCTCGTACGTTGGTTATGCTTACGATGTTTTCATTGTCTATTTAAAATGAGCATCTCTAGTTTATCACCTGCCACAGACTTCTACAAGCTCTTAAGGGAATAAGTACCTGTATTGGGCTGTTCATTCTTTGTGTTGGAGTCGTGTTTGGAAACGTCGTCAATCATCCGTGAAAAATATAAAAGGATCCCGGTTCTTGAAAGGCTTACCGTTTGGGGCTCCACTGGTTATCATTTAGTAAGGCAACCTTTAGAAAAATGATGGATTTAAAAGTAACGCTCATTCATCAACGTCTGCTTATTTCAGTGTGCCCTCCCAGATTTGTTTCGCTTGGTTGTCCGCGTTTTTTGTTCCTGGCTTCTGTCGTCCTCCTTTTTTTTTCTTAGCGTTTAAAAGATACTATTTAAAAAAGGATATCATACCGTCCACCCTGGACGGGGTGAGCGGCGGTCCCTGCCCGGGCACCAGGATACCTTTGGGTAAGTTATTCGTATTATGTCATCCGAATAAGGTTTGAATATAGACTATCTTTCGCCTTGCCATGCATCCCTCTGTGTGCAAATATTCTAATTTACAGCACCATGCCAGAAGCGAGGTTTTAGGCCGCTTGCTCAGAATAGCGAAATAAACTATTCTTTTTCCAAATCTCCATTTAATGAACAGCAAAAGGCTCGAGGAAATCGGCAGGGAGATTGACGCACTGGATGTTCAGATCAACATCCTTCTCGAGAAAAGAGAGAACTTGCAGCTAGAGAAGGAGTTCCTGTTAGAGAAGCAAAGCATTGCAGTCGCGGATACTGATCAAGGCGATACTCCTGATTATACGTCCGAGAACTTTAGTTGGTCCAGTGAGCTACGATCATTGGCTGCGCACCATTGGGGTATAAGGGAGTTTCGGTCGTTGCAACTTCCTATAATGAATGCTGCATTGGAGCGCAAGCGAGATATATTTGTCGTGTTACCAACTGGAGGAGGCAAATCCTTGTGCTATCAGTTACCGCCATTGTTGGAGCAGGGATTCACTCTCGTTGTTTCACCTTTGGTGTCACTTATTCAAGATCAAGTCTATCACCTGTTGGAGGCAAATGTATCGGCTGCTTGTCTCACAGCAACAAGCAGCAAAGAACAAGTGAATGAAGTTCAAGACTGTATGTCTCCTAGGAAGGGACATGAAAAAGACAGGAAGAATTTCCGGTTGATATACGTTACACCGGAGAAGATTGCAAAATCTAAGAGATTTATGTCAAAACTTACTCAGGCCTATGAAGAAGGTCGGCTTGTTCGTATCGTCATCGACGAAGCACATTGCTGTTCTCAACAAGGCCATGACTTTCGACCGGATTACAAAGCTTTAAACGTGCTTAGGGTACGTTTTGGCTCTGTTCCGCGATGTATACTGAATTCAATTAATATATGGCCTAGACTGTTTTCCCAAAGGTGCCCATAATGGCCCTGACAGCAACCTGCCCCTGGTCTGTTATGAAAGATGTCATGTATATCCTTGGAATGAAGAAGCCACAGCTTCCCGGAGGCACGCTCGTGTACAGCGCTCCATTATACAGTAAGTGGTTGCTAGTAGTATGATGAAAGCAACAGTCCTTTGTTTACTTTATGCAACTCTGTAGGACCTAATCTTATTTACAAGGTGCTTCCAAAACCGGATACTCAGGAAGAACATTTGAAACATATGGCGAATTGGATTCTTGCGAGATATCCCGATTCATCCGGCATTATTTATTGTCTTACCAAGAAGGACACTGAAACAGTGTGCCGAGGTTTATACAACGAAAGTCACGGGCGTATAAGGTGTGCTATGTATCATGCTGATATGGAAAGTGTACGTACACCAAAAAGAAGTTCGAACGACACATGCAATAATACTTTTGCAATTGTGGGTATTCGATGCAGGATGAAAAAGATTACGTACATACACAATGGCGTGAAAACAAGATACAAGTCATCGTAGCTACCGTCGCCTTTGGAATGGGTATCAATCATTTGCGGACAAGATATGTAATCCATCACACCATGTCAAAATCAATTGAAAATTACTACCAAGAAAGCGGGCGTGCTGGTAATAATGCGGAGGAAATATCTTTCTGAACGTCCATTTGATGCGTTTTTAGGTCGAGATGGAGAAGAAGCGGAGTGTATACTCTATTATCGGGGCCAAGATGGTAAGTGAGCATATAAGAAGCATGTACTCTGGTAAATCTAACTCATATTGCGCAAATAGCCGCAAGGATGTCTGCCATGATTGTCGGCGAGGTACAGGGTGGTACTAATTGCAAGTATCACTTGGTTTATACACAAACCGCTCAACAGCGCCGGCTAACATGAGATTCAGTATATAATATGATACGATATGCACAAAATTATAGCACATGTCGCAAGATAATTTTCGAGAAATATTTCATGTGCGATGCATCGATCACGGCAACAACGTTCAGGGCGAACAAGCTCGTTAACGAAACAACTCCAGATACACCATGCGGGAAATGTGACAACTGTGTTAGAGACGAAGACGAGCTCGTGAAACATGATATTACGAAGGAGGTTAAAACTGTCGTGTTGCTAAGTCAAGCTCTGAAACAAGCGCGGGAAAGGGTGACCATGCTTAAACTTATACAACTTTGGAGGGGAAAAGGACTAAGTGCTGCCAAGGTGGCTTCAATCAAAGAAGACCCTGATGTCAATATACCTGTTGACACAAGGTTCTCGAATATGGTATGCCTCAGGAAAACCTTTCAGCGGATACCGTTTGCTTAATGACACTTGTACTCTAGGATTTGGAACGGATAATCAATTTCTTACTCATCGAAGGCTATCTCGGCGAAGACTTCCATTTTACACCTTACAGTAGTATCTCGTATGTCTTGAGCCACTTGCAACATGTCAGAATGATGACTAAGTAATTGCTAAGTTATGTTGTACCTGGCCCCAAGGCAGGGATCCTAAAAAGCAAAACTCATGTGAGATTGGAACTCGAATTCATACGGAGTACTCGAAGCTCTTCAAGTACAAGCGGCCAAAAGAGATCCAGGACTGTGGTATCCGATATAGATGACGATAAGGATGATAAGACTGGAAGAAAAAAACAACAGCAGTAACAGTAGTATCTTCTCGGCATCTCTTAGATCTTTATAATATAAAAGAATTCACAAAGTTAAACTACAAAGATAGCAATGCCAATCAGGAGCAAATAAGACGCACAGGAAAGAAACGACGTACATAAGAAAGAAGGACATCGAAGAAATAAAGATTTTAGCACATTGCTGGTATTTAACTGAGCAATCACTGATGTTCACGCAAAAAACATTCCCGAATTCACGGGGACCTCCTATGCACCTAAGATATAATGGCAAATAAGTATCTTTGTCATATACAAGGACGGTAGGAAGACTCAGAGTGATTCAAGAAAACCAGGGCTTACACCCCGAAGGCGGCCTGTGGTAGAAGAGCTCCCACGCTCGCATGAAATGATATAGCCTGGGCTAAAAAGGGCCAACTGATGATTAGAATTGCATGTTCAATCTTGGGCGTTGGATATTGAAGCACTCACCGTGAATAATAAGCATGAGTAATGTAAAAGCAAAAACGTGTATGCAAATGCACCAGGGCCAGGACAGAGGCTACCTCTGGGACAGCTAAATCAAGTCCCGTGAGTTGCCGGTGATCCCAATTAGCAAAATATAACAAGCTTACCGGGATGCAACGAAATACGAAGTAGAGACAAAAGACGACAAGCACAAAGGCTTCATTTTTATATATTTTGTCTATGTACTCATGATCATAAGCTCTCACGTAATATGGTTTCAGTGATGCACAGCAGTCATTACGTCTGAAGGCCCCGTCTGCGAAGTTTCGTACCACAACCTGACATAGAGCTTGTCCGTAAACGTACAATCTGATCGAAGTCTTCTCTATGGAAAAATATGCACCAGCACGCTTATGCATCCGAGCTGACATTGTTGAATTGTACAGTTGCACAGAAAGCCTTTTAGTAACGGTATGCATGGAGTATGAAGAATATTGTACTTTAGATGGGCAAGCATGGCCCTGATGTAAACGTTGCTGACAGTCTCCAAATGCATAAAAAAAGAAAAAATGGTGCAATGCCTGTCATAGTATATCAAATTTCTTTCAGGCTAGCGTCATCATTGATGGGTCCTTCATAATCGGCGAGTCATGCAGTAATGGAAAAAGCATGTGGATATCATACTGCGGTATCCATTTTATACTGATTGGATACGAAAAAGTCTATACGCATTCTGCTCTTCGATGGAGATTATAGGGACTAAAAGTAATGTTCACTTCGCAGTTTGGCAGGTAGAATAGATAACAATCTTTGTGAAGAAGTCGACTTTGAAAATCTCATGGTTATTCAGCATTTGTATGCACTATATCCAGACCTAGCGGACAACCAGCAGCGAGGTAGACAGGGGCAGAGTTATGAAAGCAAGCTCTTTGGGTGAAAAACGGACTAAATTGAATGAATAGCTAAATCTGTACGTCCTTTACGGTGGAAGCATGTTGTACGATATAAGAATAAGTAAATGGAATGTAATGCATGAGGATTTAAAATGTTCAATCTATGAATTAAGGCTTGTATCCCGGAAGTCCCGACTGTCTTTGCCCCACCATTTTCTGCAGATAGAGATAAATAAATCAACTTGTTAGAAATGAACCCAGGGGAGGGAGGAAGGTCAATGATGTTCGCATTTGCAACTTTGTTCTGCGTAATTGGCTGCCGTGAAAAATGATTCAGACCAATCTCTTTCTCTTGTTATTCACATTTTCCCATGACATCGCATTCAAGCACCTTACACTCCGTCTTTTCTGGACCAGTCCATTCGACGGACAAAACCCGTTATCAGCGTTTGACCTTCCATAAAACGGGTTCTGATGCATCAAATTTTAAAGGTACCATATCGTCGAACACCAGATTGACTGAATACTCACAGAAAGACGAAGACAGAAAAACGCAGAGGAAATGTAAAGTAACTCTCAGGAACTACGCCGTATGCAATTGCCGTGCATAAGAACGAGATGTCTCTTAAGAACGAAACAATTCCTCCAGCTGCTGCTCTCACAGAGGCAAACTTGTTGCAACTACCCCGGCCTTCACGAGATTACACGCTGCAGCTATACTTGAGATATCACATTACACCCACCCTCAACGATGAACAGGAAATGGAATTCGCTGCATGCGCCCTATATCCACTGACTTGTGCGTATCACGAATCAGCGCTGGTCAGATGCAGGGTGTCCCAAAAGGGCCACCTTAATCTTTTTACCGTAATGCGTCGATGGATCCGTTTTTTCATTGTGCTCATCCTCGCCACCATTATCAGTATTTTAAATGGAGCTCCTGGTAACGAGTAAATTTGGTATATCATTCCCTTTGTATTAACTTTGTAAATGTATAAAACGACAGATTCATGTTAACCATCAATACTTATTATTGGACCATCATGTTCTGTAGGCGTTGCGTTAATCACTAGGACAATAATAAATCTAAAATAATTAATGATCATCCATACCTCATTATCATGTTGCTCTAATGCGGCAGCCTCTTGCAACAATGGGTCATTTTGAGGGTTAGTCCAATCAATAGTGTACCTGCATTGTTTTAGGACTGCTTCGGTCTTCATAACTTCTATTAGGAGTGGGTCGTACCTCGTTACTTTAGGTTTATCGGCGAGAATGCTGCGTTGCAACTTGTCGACCTGCACGGAGGCTGGCGGATTCTCGCGCAGTTCCTCATCCATGTATTCATTGTGGACGTAATATCCGACACGCACGAACTCCTTATCACGATAGAGACAACTCAAAAGTACCACAGAGACGTCCAAAATATCGCTTTCAGATAAGAGTTCAACCTTGGGTGCTGGTGCCTACAATATACAACCTGTCAAAAACATCAATACAATAAGGAATCGGTCAAGGGTACTTGCTGTAAAAACAAATTTGTTGAGGCCAATGGGGATGGGTCCAACGAGGATAGAGTCCAATACTTGATCGTATTCCTGATTCTCGGCCGAACCGACGTAAATCATACGCCATTCCAGATCTGGCGTGTGTATTATTCAATAATGCAGGTCCTTGATCTGCTGTTTAATTATTATACTCACCATCCTTAAGTTCAGAGTTACACTCAAAGGTAATTTCAAACTGGAATGGATTCAGGAACGGTGCTGGATTCTCCAAGACGTTGACATTTAGAATGTTGATCGCAGACATTTGGGAGAAAATACAAGCAAAGAGGGTCAGACGACGCGAACGTACTTAAGAAAGTATTCGGCACCTGAAAAAGACGCGCCTCGCTCGCGCATTCACCGTGGAGTGTATTAATAATAATGAGATTATATGCAGGTGGTATTTACAAAGTATGAATGGTAGATTATGTGAAACGCGAGCTTGGGTAAAGAAGCAAGCTTCGAACATAGTCATTGGAATCGGGAGGCATTTGCAGCAAAGGCCATTTTTCCTATATCAAAGCCGTTAATATGTGCCGCGCGGCCCAGTAATGTTGATGCCAAACTAACATATAAGGACTTTTCCATCTCCACTACATTTCGTTGATCTCGTCTTGTTCTTTCCTGCAATCGTTTCAGCTCCATTTTCTGACGTTCGTTCGTCTGCTCTGCTTTCGCCAGGCTTCTCTCGAGTTCTTCGATTTCTTCCAGCTCTTCTTCCATTTGTTTCTCGAGCTCAGACTTAGAAGCAATTATGAGATTTTGCCGTTTCTTATACTGGGCACTTAACATACAACTTTGTTTTCCAGGACTTCCGGATCAAACAAGAATTCGCGTGATACTTTGGGTAACAGTGTTCGTTGCATTCGCTTATCCAAAGCCTTCATTAGATTTTGAAGGGCTCTTTTCATTTCATTATCTTGTGCTGCGTCCCCTAAGGCAGAGCCATGCTGCGTGACAGTGTGACTACATCCCATTTCAGTTATCGCATTGCATACTAATAAGTCCAAACATACTTGTATGTATTCTGGAGTAGTTTACGGATCATGAGTCGCTGACGCTCGGAAAGTGGTTCCCATACCAATTCCTGCCGAGTTCTCACACCGCGTCTGCTTTGCGAACCTATACGACGTGCTGACCAGTCAGCTCTAAAGATCATGGTGCTGTTCCTTAAATGCTTTCGCAAGTACCGTTTCGCTTTACTTGGAATTGCTGTAGCTGAGATGAACTTGCGGCATTGTCAGCATCGTTCCGGCGTCGACCACGGGGTGTGTCAATTCTGGAGTTTTCGATTGATGGTGTTACGGTATTCGTAGCTACAGACGATGCATCCGAAAGATTAGGTCTTGCGGTAACGTCCAGAACCGTATTCTGCCTCTTTCTGGGTCCTTGGTCATCACTGTCAACATGTAAAGTTTGCTCTTCTAGCTGCCGCCGCCTCCTTTTCAACATATCGAAAGGCGGAAAGGATTTTAATGCACTCTTACGACCGCAGTTAAATTTTTGGGCTCATCTATTTGCACCATCCCTCACACCGCTCTGCACCACCCCCAGTCAGAGTGGGTGTCAATCTAAAAGGGGAAGTATGGCTGGTGGGAAAAGTATATATGGCTAAGGAAGGAAATGATTGCAGATAACGTGGAAATGATACAAATACAATGAGTTTTCGGCCCGTAAACATTAGCTTCCATTGATATGTATGCCTTTGCTTTCGTGTTGAGCGTCGACGCTGTATCAATGTAGTAAACTATCCAGAAGCTATTCAAGAGTATGATAGGCTCCAGAGATGTCGTGCAAATAGAATGACTACACGACATGTTTGTTTATATTATTATTATTATTATTCATCCATTCCTCAACTTCAGAATCTGAAAGAAATAACTCGGTGAGCCTCTCGGATTTGTGAGGACTCCAAACAATTTATCCGTTCGCTGGAAATTGATTAGGAAGATAGGATACAACGGATACTTTTCTATTCCATAGGTGACAGATTTCTATTATATGAATCGATATCAGATTAAGTCATTTCTCTTGCATCCTTGGCATCAATTATAAGGATTCCCGAAAAGTTGTTTGCGTTTGGATGTTCGATCTAGCTTCGTGCTTCTACGATCAAGTAATAAATAATAATGACTTCGAGCAATAAAAAGCGATGAGAGTATGAATGCATCTGTACTAAGATACTTCATTCTGGGCTGAACCGTTCGTATCATTTTGACTTCGAGTTTAAAGTATTCGTGCTTTGTTATTCTTCAAGCAATCAATCATTCCCAAGGTTTCTTGGGCGTGAAGGATTGGGCTACCAACAGTACTTACCTTCTTTCCCGAAAAGATTTCAACTGCAAACGCTTAGAGACTGCAATTGTTCGATGGGTTTGCACCGCTCTTACGACGTATTTCGGCATACGGTATAGAATCCTTCACTTTTGCAACAGCGGCTGTTGGACGCTGCTGACTGCGAAGGAAGCACTACCTTTCCTTTCCTATTCAACCAAAGCAATGAAAAGTACTAAGATATGAACCCAGACATAATATTTTGCGGTTGATGTTAAGTTTGTGATGTTCCCTTGGATTCTCTGTGGCTATTGACTCGCTTCCGGCTCATTCAGGTCAATGAAAGCTTCATAACTGCTCCAAACAAGCAATAATGTCTGTCGCTGTTGGTGATTCGACAAACGTTACTGATTTTCGCTACTCTATGGTCCGTACGACGAGCGATTCAGTAATTGCTCCCATCCAATGCTTTTGCCTCTCTGATTTCTCGGGAGTGTAGAGCAGTGCAAGGAAGAGGTTGTTTGAAGATTTAGTCGATTTTATCCATGTGCCAGTGTGGCACTTTGGGCTCAGCTTTTGCTATCATTGCCAAGATGTTACCAAAGACACATGTATTCTTCTTTTAAAGCCATGTTTACTGTCACAAAATATTCATGCGTGTGCTTTTTCATAGACTGGAAATTGCTGTCCAGCGCTCAGAAACATTGTTTGACATGAAAGAAGAAAGAATAGGAAGTCAACGCGATTCTTTGCTTTTCTTCCCAGTATGGACGCGCAGACTATCACTGCTCGTAAGTAAAAACGGGAAACTTTGTCGTAAAAAGATTTCTTAACTAGTGCTTGGTTCTGGGTAGTCTTGGTCATAATCCGGGAAAACTCACACTATATTGAAACTGGTGATAAGCAAAGCAGCACACTGCCGGCTTGAACCAACTTTTGACCCAAGCTTCGAAGACCGGCTGACGACGGCTCTGCAGAATTTCGAGACTCAACAGCTACCAAAGGCATCGTTAAACGCATGGTTACATTTTCTCAGAATCAATGGAGAGTATTTGGAAATCATAACCATCCGTTCGTTCATATTTTAAACGGTAGGTACTTACATGTATGAAGTCACCTTTTCTTCGTGCCAAGGACTGACCATGTGTATGATCTTATACAGATTCTTTCTCGGCGGAACTTACAAGCGCTTCAAAATGCAGGAACTTGCA